>NC_057355.1:93093033-93401233 GCF_016509475.1 Prionailurus bengalensis | reverse complement strand
CTGGATTTATATCATAGTCTTGAGTTCAGTTCATGTAAATTTCTGTTTGTGAAAGCTACGTCTATTTTACAGAATGCCAACACAATCTCATTTCTACTCCTTCAAAAAAAGGAGGGGTGGGGACCAAGTCAAAGTCACTAAAGTAAGGAATAAACTCCAGTGAGAGGTCTTTTAAAAGTTAGCTAGATTTGTCTTTTTGAGTCAGACAACTCAAATCTCTATGGGGCTGACCACAAATAAAAGCTTCTCTGTGCTTAGCACTAACTTTTTACCTTTATTCCCCACCCCCTCCTCACCCCTAATCCTGAAAAAAAAAACCAAACCATTATTGCAAACATTTTGTAGGATTTTTTGTATACTTGTAGGAATTTTCTAACATGGAAATTTTTAGGATATTAAATGTTTTTGGAAAAAACATAATATTAAATAGCTGTATAATATACTTATACCAATGACATAGACACATCTAAATTTATAGAACAGTATCACTGTTGTTGGATATTTGGGGTTTTTATATATTTATCTATTATAAATATTTCTATGATGAACTGTCTTTTCAACACTTTCTTTTGAACATCTATTATTTTTCCCTTAGTGTACATTTCTGAGTTAATTCGTGAGTTAATATATGCAGTTATTTTAAGTTCTTGCTATATACTTCCATTCTTTTTTTCAATAAGAATATTATTTTACACTGTCACCAACTTTGAAAGAGACTTCATTTCACTGCATGCTTACCAAGACTAGTTTTATTCATATTCATTGTTCTAGGTGAAATATACTACAGCATTTTTATAAGTAGCTCCCATTTAGACTAATCTTTTTTTTCTAATGTTTTTGGAAATTTTCACTTTCCCTTTTGAAAAGACACTTTTTTTTTTCTTTTTTTTACCATATGATTGATGTCTGTGCAGCAGGGAGGAAGAGAGAGTAATGATCCTGGAGGTCTGAGGTTTGGAGATGCTGGTTATTTGATTTCGTCTTGAGCAGTGGTGGGACCCTTGGACTGTAGCTCTTCAGTGACAGACTCCTGTGGCTGGAACACCAAGCCTATTTCTATCAGAGCTTTTTATTGTAGAACTGAGGCTTTTATTGTAGTAACTGATACCTTTTCACATAGTGCTAGAGGCTATATCATAGCTTACAAAGGGAGTTACTCAATTTTGTATATATTAAGTGTACTTTCTAACAATAAATCCAAATAATTTAGACACATACTCTTATGAGGTGTGCATTTCAAGCAGCAAACCCACTAGTGGCATTTATTACATCATCCTGAAGCAAACACACTCCTAAAATCAATTAAAGTTAGTAAGCTTGAAAAGCAAATTTTTGCCAATACATAATTTAAAGCATCACTCCAAAACAATTTGTTTACAGTTGTTGGACCCACTAAAATTATATCCTACAGCTAATCCCCTGGAAAACATTATGTAACTTCTTGCTGGAGAACTCTGTCTTTTAGAAAGGTATTTGCTAGTATCGCCCTCAGACTCTCTTGTCTCTGGCTCTTGCAATGTGTGAAGAAAAACTGAAGCATGCCTCTCTAAATGTAAAAACCCTTAAATTCAACCAGCACTCTTTTCATTAATTAATTAATTAATTAAGAAATAGCACACACATGATATGGGGAAGGGCAGAGAGAGAGAGAGAGAGAGAGAGAGAGAGAGAATCCCAAGCAAGTTCCATACTGTTAACCTTTCAATGCAGAGCCTGACGTGGGGCTCCATCTCACAAAACTTGAGATCTTGACCTGAACAGAAATCAAGAGTTGTACATTTAACTGACTGAGCCACTCAGGCACCCCTCATTCTTAATCTTATCTCTTTTCCTTGGGGAAGCATTGGAAAAGGCTCTCATCTACCTCTAGACTGGCTGCTCTACCTGAGAAGTAAGGTCGGTCTTCCAAAGATGCCACAAGTCGTTGTGCATTTATCTCCTGTCTGCATTGTGTTGTGTAGCTTTCCTTGAACTCCCATTAACCTAATCTGTATCTTTTTCAACTTACCCACAACTGTCACATACTTAGCCTATTGGGCTCCATTTTTAAATGATCTAAATTCTTATTCAAACCTGTACACATATTTTTGAATATATAATGTCTTATGAAACATAACACATGTTTTTATACATTCAGATGGTGCTATGTGGCTCTTTTGTTCTATTCATCTTTATTTCTTTTCCTTTCTCACTCCCCAGCTGCTCTGAGCCTTTATCACTTTTTAAAAATATATTTTGAGTATAGTTAACACACAATGTTATGTTAGTTTCAGGTGCACAACTGTGAAACTTCCTAATTCCGTATTGGGTTCCTTACTCTCAACACTAGCCACCTTTCTCACTGAGCAATTATCAATTATAAGCCCTCTGTCCCACCTTCTTTCTATCTCTTAAATGCATTTCCAGGTTCAGACAATTCTGCTTCTCTCCTAGAGGGCAGTTACTCTCTTTTTCAAGTTTTACCCATTAAATATTTCCTCTTTTTTAGCTATAGTTTTTTTTCTTTTTATTACTTTCTTTACCACAGTCTAAAAATAAGGCTAAATTTTCTCCCTCCTAAAACATTAATTTTACTTCCCCCCAAATACTTTCATTCAACTCTAAACTCATCTTTGTTTACCTTTTCCATTAAGTACCTTGACAAACTGTCCAACATTTTTGTTTCCATTTCCTCACCATTAGCTTAAATCTCAACTCAATGTAATTTGAGGTTTGAGACAGTTCTTCCCAGGGGCAGCAAGGACATTCTTATCAATAGTCTTTTTCAAGTATTTTCATTCCTTCCCTCTCTGTAACATTAGCTAGCCACTATTATTTTATCTCATGATTTCCATGCCACTGATCTCTCCTGCTTTTTTCTTCCTCTCTGAAAATTCCTTCTCAGGCAGTGTCACAGACCTCTCTAATTGAGGTTACTTCATGAATCTCAGGATTCCAGAATGGCTTCTCTTGTTCTCCTTCCCCTCCCCCCCACCCCAACCCTCTGTTTTCTACATAATACATACTCCTAGACATTCTTATCCTTTCCCATGGCTTCAAATCCCATCTGTTTACTGTATACAGTATGCATTGTACTGAGGGAGAAAATACCAAAAATACACATATCAGACAATTATAATACCAGACAGTAATCATATACATGTGTATTATTCTCAAGATATTACCTGACCCCAATCACTTCATTCTTCTTAACAATTTATAGGGATTACAGTTTGGCTAATTCCAATGTGCAAATTAGAATCAAAAGGTGCAGTAAAAGAGATTATACATTCCATGAGAGCTGAAATTGTTGCAGTCCTTTGATTTCCGGAAAGACATAGGATTAGGGTTTTGTACAACCTAGGCACTCAGCAACTGTATTATACTTGTAAATAGTCACTGTGACAGTGTGTGCTTATGCTTGCTTGAGAAAGTTTCTCACGAAGTACAAATGATAAAAATAGATACCACTTTTACCACTGCAATTTTCCAAAGATTATTTTTGAAAACCAAAGGTAAAGAAATAACTTTAAATTATACACAATAAATTTGTATTCAAGTGTGGCCTGTTCCTGGAAAGTTGAATAGAAAAATAAGATTCTGTAAACTACTAAGCCCCAGGACCATTATAGATCCTGTGCCTCACTAGTGATTCTCATTAAGTGGTAGGCAAAAGTGATTTTATATAATCATGTTAATCAAAAAAATGAAGATGTAAAAACGTATGAGATCTTTGAGCATTTTGAATAATTTTAGAACTACTCTGGTCTTACCTCTTTGCTTTATATGAGAGAAAATTAAAGCCAGAGGGGTTAAATGAGTTCTTCAATTTCACTGAGCTAATTAGTAGTGGCAAAGCAGGGAGAATTCAAGTTTCAAAGCTCAGAGTTTAATGTGCTTTACATTATAAAACAGTGTTCATAAATAGCCAATGTTGTTGTCAATTCTGGCAGGAAAATTAGACCTGCTTTAACATCTTTCTTTTAATTAAATAAATAGCACTTCTTCCTTACATATGAGTTTATTTATTTGTTCCCTCTTAGATGGCTGAGGAGCTGTGCAGGTGGAGAAAAGTGGTATAATTGCTTTACTCAGCATGATGAGTGAAGCTTCTAGGTGATATTAATGTTGGTGATTATATTGCTTTTTTACATGACATCTTTTGTTCCCCAAATGCACCAAGTAGTTATTTTATATGTCTATATCTTTATTACTTATTTGGTCAACAGGTAATCGTTAAAAAGGTACTTTATTCCAGTCATAATATTGAGAACTGAGAATAGAATAAATTATGATCCAGTCTTTGTTCATGAAGGAGATATAAGTATCTATTAAAGAAAATATTAATTAAAATAACATACGAAAGTCCTCTGTTAAGTGTATACATAGTCAAAATAACCAATCAAATGCAACTTAAACATCACAGTTGATGCATATGCATTATGTAAATGCATGTAGATATATGATACTGTGTAGATCCTGTGTAGATCCAAAGGGGGCGGAAGAGGGAGACAGGAAGACAGAGAGTCATCATGGCAGCAGTAACCTCTAAGTTGAGTTATGAACAATGATACATGCTTTTGAAGGAATGATGGTGGTGTGAGGGTAGAGATGGGAAACAAGGGGTAAGATGGGAAACAAGAGCAGAGGAGAACTGCACGGAAATGTGAAGTAAAAGCATTTCTGTGAGGTTAAAATCTCAGAGGATGGGTGGGAGGAGAGGATGGCAGGAAGCTGGGGATAATAGGGAGGAGCCAGCTTTTGGAGGGGCTTTCTGTGTCCAAGGTAAGCAGTTTGGTCTTCATCCCTGACTTTGGTCCCATACTTGTCATCATTTGAAAGCATTATTGAGCATATCTTGGATGTGCATGCCTTCAGGGTATTTGCTATGTTATGGGAGAAAGAACCCTAGACTCTAGTGTGAGCAGATCTAAGTTCAAATTCTTGTCCTTTTACTTACTAATCATAAAGTTTTGGTTATTCATATAACCTCTTAGGGCCTCAGTTTTTCTGTTTGCAAAATGAAAATAATAATGGGGATCAAGTAAGATAGAAATTTTGAGTTTAACATAATTATAAAGATTAATGACTAGTGATTAAAGTTCTTCTGAGGAAAGAAAAAATTGGAAGCACATTCTTAAATGAGTTGTCTCTTTGTTTTCTTATCATTTGATAGAATTTACTCCAGATGAAGGAAAACATACTAGTTTCTACCCAAACTTTCTTACTATCAGAAACTTTTTTTTTTTGCAAGAGCCAGCAAAGTATCCATCTAGAAAACTTAGTATTCCAAGAGTCTTGCAATTGGTTGAGCTACATGACATAGTTTTGTGATACGAGTGGAGTCTAATGAGCGGGCTTCTGGGAAAAGTTATAGTTTCATTCATAAAAAGAAAATACTTATCTGGCAAACAGTGATTTTATGAGCCTGGAGATCAACATTACATATTAAGAATTGTGTATCAGGGGCTACACAGAACTTAGGTCTTTATTCACCTCTTTGAGCTTACCTTGAACTGCCTACCTCTTTGCTTCCTCTTATATGACAAAAATACCCACCTCCCCCTCCTCCCCACCCACCTCCTTGCCCTGGGTTAAGCCACAGTTATCTGAGTTTCTATTATGTGTAGGTTAATGTCAAGTCTTGGGACACATTGCCCAAAGCAGTGGATATCAAACTTTAATGAACATCAGAATCATCTGGAGGTCTTAAGAAAACAGAGATTGCTGGGCCTCCTCCCAGTTTCTGATTCAATAAATTCATTGCATCTCTAGCAAGTTTCTAGGCGATGCTGCTGCTGCTGTTCCAAGAACTGTGTTCATAGAAGGTTTAGCAGGTTAGCAGACATGAAACAACTGTGAGGTAATATGAAAGCTGTTTTAATGGAGTTACCAAGTTAAGAGATAAATAAGAAAACTACACTTTAATCTTCCTGAAGAAGTCAGAGGAGTCTGTGGAGAAGGAATTTGAGTTGAAGAATGAATGAGTATGCTAGGCAGATAAATGGAAAGAGATGGAGAGGAAACCATTGACAATGACATGGAAACAGGGAAAAGGACTGGGGTTTCTGAGAATTATGGAGATGCTTGTCTAGAAGCTTGGGATATGCGTGTATGGTGTTGGGGTGATCAGGGAATTCTGTACATGTATAATAGGGGCCAGATTATGAAAAGTCTTACATACTATGTTAAGGAATTTAGATTGTGTAGTATAAATTGGGTTTAGTGGCAAAGCCATAAAAACTGTAAGGAGAGGGTCATGTTTTGTGTGTGTGATTAAAAAGATGATAGTGACAGTATAGAAGATAGGCTGGGGAAGAATATAAGCATAGAGGCAGAAGTCCAGTAAAGTGCCATTGCAACCGTTCAGGCTGGGTCAATTTTTTGTTGAATGGTTTGATTTCAGTGGGGATATATGAATGCTAAGTAAGATTATCATATGATCACGATGGAATTTTTGAAAACTTTACCCCTACTTGTATTATAGCACTTAGTAAATACCGTCTTCCTCCCTTGAGCTACTGTCGACGAGAGGAACACTAGCTTCTTAATGGTTTCTTTGATTCAATATTGGAATTAGAGGTGGGAGTGAGGTTTTTTAATTATCAGGAGATGTGGCAGTGTTAGAAATCAAAACATTTATTTCTAAGTTATCTTTATTATAAATTTAAGCCAAGACATGTGTATTATCTCAACTTAAGCATTAGTACAGCCTTGGTTGTCTCTTCAGTAGAGATAAGGAGGTTCCTGATGATACGTCACAGGGAAGGCGCTCTGTACACAGGCTAACATCTACTCTCCCATGTATCATCAAACTCAAGATACTCACACATGAAGCTCTAAGAAATATCCTCTACATATTTTTATCTAACCACAGATTTATAAAAATGTATTCTAGCTACAGCTACATAATATTTATATTTACAGTTTCTGTCATCATTCAAATCAAATGACAAACAGGACAACTTAGGCCTTGGAAAAAATGCTAAGATATCTGAGATTGGTAAATTGAGCTTTCACCTTTTAGCTGAAATGTTTAGAGACCTTGGTAAAGAGAGGCCAGGAGGATAGCTTTCCAGGTTAAACTTACAGGTGTATACACACACACACACACACACACACACACAGACACACACACAAAACTTCATAATGATACCCATATGGTTAAATTATCTAGTTCAGAAACTTGTTTTTTGTTTCCTGTACATTTATGGATAATCAGAGTGTACAGAATAATTATGTGATACAAAATAACTTGCAGGAAAATGACTTATAAATGCATGCCAGCTTTGTAATTTATAATTGGGGTGTGTGCAGGTGCTATGGGGAAATAGTACTTTCCCGCAGACCATCATCATTCTCTTATCTCATGGGCCCATACTTTCCTCCATCAAGATACAAGGACAATCAAATGATTAATCAGAAGGGTGCTCAGTGAGCAAAGGGACTTGTGTAGTTTTGCAGGACATTTAATCTGGACTGGCTGATGTGGAGACTGATGACCTTCTTCCAATGTTGTACACCTTCCTATTGCTTGACTCGCACTGGCCTCTCAGACACTGTCTTTTGCACAGCTCTGGAGACCACTCACAAAATGGTTTTCTGTAGCTCTCATTTTCTCCCCAGCTTTATACAAACTACCATATTTCTGTTATGAAAACATTTTCTGGACAAATTGGATATTATTATATCCTATTTTACCTTAACAATGAAGTTTAGATATTTTGATGCCATTTAAAAGACAAACTTATTCTTTATATATAAGAAATATGCCTTATTCTTATTAGAAAAAAATGATTTCTTAGTAGGCAACTACATTTTAAAAATACCATTTATTATTTTTTATTACTCTGAAAACTTAAGTTTGATGCAAGAACACAGGAAAATGATAAAAAAATTAAAAATCTAAAATGTATTAACAATAGAGAATATTCTCTTATATATTCTTTCCTTAAAAAATATTAATATGTTGAACATATCATTTAATACACTGACTTTTATTATGAAGAATATATTTTATATATTAATATATTATATATATATAATATATTTATATGGCAGTAAATGTTCTTCTATAATTGTTTTTAATTAATGAATATTATTCTACTATATGGAAATGTCATAATTTACTGCATCCTATTGGTGGATATTTAGGTGCTTCTCAAATTTCAATTATATAGATAATACTCTAATGAAAGCTTCTGTTTAAATAGCTTTATTTACATCTTTGATTCTTTCCTTAGAAACCATTTCTTTTTTTAATGTTTATTTATTTATTTTGGGAGAGAGAGAGAGAGAGCGTGAACAAGTGAGCATGAGCTGGGGAGGGGAAGAGAGAGAGGGGGGGAGAGAGAATCCCAATAGGCTCTGCACTGTCAACCCAGAGCCTGATGCAGACCTGGATCTAATGAACCATGAAATCATGACCTGAGCCAAAACTGAGAGTTGGATGCTTAGCTGACTGAACCACCCAGGCACCCCTAGAAACCATTTCTTAAAAAAATTTTTTCTAGAAGAATTTTACCTGGTGCGTTGCCAAGTACAGTGTATCACTCTTTCAAACAACCACTCCAATCCATCATATACTGATGTTCAGTTTCAAGATATTTTCTGATTATGATCTCAGAATCTTGTTCTCTGGATTTGGAACCTGCAGTTCCCTGTATATATATTCCCTGTGTGTGTGTGTGTGTGTGTGTGTGTGTATTTGTGTATGTGTGTATTAAATATGATATGCATATGGCAAAGAAAGTATATATACTTAGTACATATTTTATAAAATTTGGGCATATACACTTCATCTTCTTTGAACTTATCTGTGTTTCATTAGCTTCTCTATAAACTCAACTTTAAGCTTTCTAAATCTAGATTGAGGAATTATATTTTAAGTAAGTGATACAATTTATATCAAATTCCACTTTAGGAATGTAGCTCTACTTTATTTGGACCAAAAATATTTGATACATGGGAAATAACCCATCCTAATCTTTTATCACCACTTCATAATTTTATCTGTTGCCACTTAAAGCTTTTTGAAGGCTACAAATGGTATAAGATTAAATTGAAAAATTTACATAAATGGTTCTGGATCAAGACAAGTGTGTGTGTGTGTGTGTGTGCGTGCACCTATGTCTATTATGAAAACAGATGTATGTGTGCCATTGTCAATAATGGAAACAGCTATGCTTTTATATGTATTTGAAATAGTTTTGCAGACTTCTATCCTCTATAGGTTCTTTAACAGGTATCTAGTCCATTACGTTAATTAGATACTAAGTTATAACCAGAAAGTTTTTTTTGCATCAATGATTAGAAATATAGTTTACTTGCCTTACCTTTTAGATAAGGGTTTTTAACTTGGGAGCATTGATTCCTACATAGTTTATGATGGGCTTCACAATGTGTGTGAACCCACCATTACTGTACAATCTTAATGTTATATTTATGTGTATTTCTGCATTTTTTCTGTCTTGTGAAAAGTTTTATCGTTTTTAAACCCCATTCTCTAAGGGGTCTGTGGCACTCAACAGGGTTAATAACCATGGTTATAAGATATATTAGGAAGCATAATTAAATGGAGTATATATAAATTAGGAATCCAGGGGTTTTAGGATATTCAGTAACATGCTGTTATATTTTCTAATGTGATTTGCCCTGTCAGAGCATAATTCAACTTTTATTGTGCTACACAAATTGGTAGCTGAAACCGACTATATTAGTCACATAACATTTTTTTTTAAAGAATGAAGATGTTGCAGAAAAAAAAAAGTTAATCATAGCAATTTTTTAGTTATTCAAGTCAAGGTTAATTTGGATAATTGCCTATGGTCTAATCTTGAGTTCATTTGTTATTTATTTTTTTAGTAAATGAGGGAGCTAGAATGAAAAGAAATTAAGCATATCAAATAAATTTATACTTATATCATTTGTTTGGCTAACTAGCTTAGTCTTGTCAAAAATCCAGAAATAGTGGGGTGCCTGGTGGCTCAGTCGCTAATCATCCACCTTCAGTTCAGGTTATGATCTCATGGTTCGTGAGTTTGACCCCCTTGTAGGGCTTCGTACAAGCTTCAGAGATTGTAGCCTGATCCAGATTCTGTGTCTCTCTCTCTCTCTCTTTTGCCCCTCCTCCACTCACACTCTGTCTCTCTCAAAAATAAGTAAACATTTTTAAAAATTTTTAAAAATTAAAAAAAAAAATCCAGATATAGCAAAAGCAAAACCACCAAATCAATAAATAGTATTTAGTGAGAGTTTGTTGTACATGTAAGAACAGTTCACAAACTTGGAGTCTTCAGAAATAAAAACTGATATTAAGTTCAGCAGCATGAATTTACTGGATAGGTTACAACGTAAAAATGAAGAAGCTGTTTACTTTTTAAAAAATTTTTTTAATGTTTATTTATTTTTGAGAGAACAGAGTGTGAGCAGAGGATAGACAGAGAGTGAGGGAGATACAGAATGTGAAGTAGGCTCCAGGCTCTGAGCTGTCAGCACAGAGCACAGAGCCTAACGCGGGCCTTGAACTTAGGGACAGCAAGGTCATGACCTGAGCCGAAGTCGGACACTAAACTGACTGAGCCACCCAGGCACCCCTGTTTACTTTTTATAATGGTTGCTTATAACAGGGATTTCCAGATAGCAGGGGATTGTTTAAAATTAGTTATCTCATTCCATTTTTAGGAAGAGGACTTAAGTTTCTTTTACAGTTGTCAGAGGCATTTACAAGAAATAACCTAAGTTGTTTCACTTATGTTAATGAATAAGATAGATTTAGTTTTGCCTCTGTGGCTTAAATGGTTTTGTTTTCTCAGGGAATTCTTAAGACTGATCTCCATTTTGTATTTAATGTTAACAGCCTTATACATTTGAACCTATAATATGTAGTATACTTTGGGTACTGAGGATTTGGGTGCATATGAAGACATGTAAGTGATGGCCCAAATTTTCCAAAAGCTTACAATCTAGAATGAAAATAAAATTGACAAGAACAGCCACAAATCTAAGGCAGTGTACTTTTTGCTATACATCACTCAAAAATAAGATTGTATCATGTTGCCTGCCCATCTATCCTTAATCACAACCAGTCACGATTTCTGCTCACAGCAGAAATTTGACAAGGGGCCGTGTTTTAAATGTAGTTTTATTATTTTTCATGGATGGTGAAGCTAACAGGTCAGGAAATGACTGCCATTGAAATGAAAGTTTGTTACTCACATTACCCAAGAGGAGGGACCCCAGCATCCCATACAGGACACCATCGCAAAGCACTAGGGTTGGTCAGGGGCAGAGGGAGCAAGGTGGAAACGTGGGCAAGAAGCTTTATTATGGTTTTCAGGGGAAGAAACCTATGAAACAGTGTAGACAAGTTTAGGATTGGCTAGTTTGAATAATTTCAGTGGGCTCTGAGGTGGGGGGATGATCTCTTCTCCGGGTCTGATACCTGGCCCAGGTGTGATTGGAGCAGAGGAATAGTTGGCCAACAGTGTAAGAGCCCACAAGGGGAGTTGGGGATGAGTGGGTTCTGAATTGTTTTATTTGTATACAAATGGCACATTCCTGGATCAGTTGTTTGCTACCTCTAGGAGGCTTTCCAAGATTAGCAAGCCTCCAGATGTCAAATCATCAGAAAATACAGAAAATAAAAAGAAAAAATTAACATAGGCTGTGACAGACATGTGGCCCTTGAGGCCATTCACCTCCCCATCCTAGTTTAAAACAATAATAAAATACCGAGTTTATCTACTGAATGCCAAATATTGAGAAAAATAGAAATTCAGTCCTTTCATTGGTCTAGGAATGGTTAATTTCTACTAGGACTAGTTCTTAAAGTGCTTCCATTATAAATTGATACTATATTTATAATATCAACAAGTTACCTGAGGGAAACTTTCATTAACTCTTCCATTAATTTGCTACTCCTCCCCCAGCCTTACAATTTTGTTTAGGAGTCAGCAGAGAGACAAAACTATTGGTGAACTCTTAATCTAAGGCATTCTTGTCCACTTGAAATATAATGCTAGCCACGTGTAATTTTTTAGTAAAAAATTTTAGTAGCCACATAAAAATAAAAAGAAACATGTAAAATTAATTTCTATATGACTTATATGTATTTAATATATAATTTTAAATAATGTTTTATTCAATCCTATATGCCCAAAATACTTTAGCATGTAACCAATATAAAAATTATTTATGGGCTTTTTTAAAAATCTCTTTTAATACTATGTCTTTGAAATCTGGTGTATATTCTAAACTTATAGTACATCTCAATTTGGATGCTAAATTTTCATTGAAATATTTGGTCTGTATTTTAATTTCATAAAACTTACAATTGAACATGTAGATTTACATATACAAAATTGTTCCATATATACAGAAAAGTTTCCCAACAACTGATCTCTGAGTACCAGTTTTAAAAATATAAATGAAGTGAAATTAAGGAAAATTTAAAATTCATTTCCTCAGTGGCACTAGCTGCATGTGGCCAATGGGTACAACTACATTGGACAGTTGAGGCCTAGAGTAATGATTATCAAAGTATCAAACTGAAGGTAGAGTTCAGCGATTGTACTCTCTATGTAATTGGTCAGAATAAATGAATCACTGACAGATTATATAGAGATTATAGATCGCTGAACGCTACCTTAAGCCTACTGAATCAGAATCTATATTGTGTTATTTGATCTACAGAATAGTTTGAGGGTCTCTGTGGAAACACCAAACATCCAAATGTCTAGAAACAGTGTGTCATTAGAAGGAAGTGGATAAATTCTTACCTAGTTGGGTGACCCTTACTCTCCAACCCTACTTCTTACCAGTCTTTTCCTAACATGCTCTGTTCTAGATACACTGACCTATTTGTACCTTTTCCTCTATGTCTTTGAATTTATTTCACCTGGAATTATCTTTTCTTCCATAACTGCTTGGCTCACATGGATTTCATCTTCTCAAGGAAGCATTTACTGAGGATGTAAAACATGAAATAACATATTTTTCAGTTATACTCTGTCTCTTTGCCTTTTGTTAGTTTTAATAACTAACATTTGATATGTTTCTCTACTAGTTACCTCCCCCTTACTAGAATGTAAATCCAATGGAAGATGAGTCTTTGTTTTGTTTATGACTTTATCGCCACCATATGGGAAAATACTTGGCACTCAGTAAATTGTGTTGAAGAGATAAATATAAAACCCCATTCAGCTGGAAGACTAGAATCTAGTCCCTAAGTTTGTACAGTTAAGTGAAATTTGATGCAGCGTCAGCTTCAGAATCTACAGTAACCAAATGCCTGATTAATTTAGAACAGTAAATTTCTGACCAGTGTATTTTAGGTCATATCTTGGAAGGCATGATGGACACCAATGGCCAATAACAGGATCTGGAGAAATGGAACACTGTGGCTTCTTACTAGACATACACATTATGTAGTTGAGAGGATCAGGATGCTCAATAATATTTGATATTTCTTATCAAAGATAAGAAAAAAGTTATAGCAATAGTGGGACTTTGGTAGACATGATGGCATAGACCCATCTTTCCCTTGCTCTTGCCTATTGAGCAAAACTACAAAACCAGAAATGGTACAAGAGATAATGTAAGGATAATTCTGAAGGGTGTTAAGAAGAAGGTGAGCTGGTTTGGGACCCCAGGATTTGAGGCATAGCACAGTGGAAGGGTGTCTTGAATCCCCCTACCCAATCAAGGATGGTGTTTACACTAGCATTTCTAGACCATGGAACTGCAATGGAAGGTAGCCCAGGTATGCTCTTCCCCCGCCAAACCCCAGATGAAATGGGAGTATCTCTAATAACCATCAGTGAGCCTGACAACATCAGAGAAGCCCCACCAGAAATAGGCATCCAAGGAGATACTGTTTTTCCTGTGGGCCTGAGGCTTTTTTTTTTTTTTTTTCCAAAGAGACACTAAGAAGGGTAGATGAATCCTGCAGGGGATATTCAGCTATAGGAGGCAACCTGGTCCCTGTTAGGCTGTTTGTCTCCGTGGGAGACTCTTCTTCCCCACTCAGGATTACCAGAAACCACTGATAGGGGATCCCACTACAATTTTCTCCCACTAAGAGACATCTAGTGGCCTTCCTTGGAAAACTCCTTCAACTTTCTCAGGTAGCACCAGCTGGGACCAGTGGGAGCACTAGTGGCATCAGATAGACCAAACTAACCAAAGTAACACCTCCAAAGCTCTGAAACTTAAATGACCATTAGAATCAGAGCCCACAAATATCAGCCAAGCTCTACATGCTATGCCTAAACAGGGTGACTGCTTGCTAAATATAAGATTCAAATAGGAACCCAAGTCTCTTAACATAGTAGACAAAGTGTTCAGGATACAGAAAAAAAAATCACAACTTGAATGAGGAAAGATAATTCAGTGATGTCAACACCAAGATGAATTAGATGTTGGTATTGTCTAACAAGGATCTTAAAGCAGCCATAATGAAAATGCTTCAATAGTCAATTACAAGTTTTCTTGAGACAAACAAACAAAATTAGAAACTCTCAGCCAAGATAAAAAAGTTATAAAAAAGAACAAAATGGAAATTATAGAACTAAGTAACACAATAATTGTAGTTAAAAAAATCTCATTGGATGAACTTAATAGTTAACTAAGCATAGACACTCAATAGAAGATTATGCATTCATTTAAAAGATACTGAGAATTGACCCAGTGTAAACAAATTGGATATACTACCTGTGTGGACCTTAGGTGAAAGAGAAAATGGAGACAGGTATTAAATCACTGCACAAATAGTTACAACTGTGACAAGCACCGTGAAGGAAATGCTATGAATAAGGAGTACAGACAATCATGCTTGTGGACATGGAATTTGCAGGAAAGATGATGAGTAGAGGGTAATTCATGAGGAGAAAGTCTCCTCTTTGAAGGGAATTTGCTGAGCATCCTGCAGAGTTCCTTCTGACTTGGCTACCTCATGATTGTTGCCAGCTCTCTTAATAAAGCATAGACTTTCTGAAGTCCTTATGCTACCACTGAAACTTAGGTTTGTGATGAAGTGAGTCAAAGGTGACTTGTATATTTGTGGTACAGGTGATGGAGTGGATATGGCACCGTTATTAGGATTGGTTATCAAGGAGTTGGAATGGGTTTTGGAACTGGAAGAAAATGAGATCACTTTTGAATACACTGAGTTGGAGATGCCTGGTTATCTGCTACATCCTATTGGCAGATGGATTTGTGGTTTGGAGCTCAGCAGTGACCAGAGTTATGGTATGGATTTACTAGTCGTTAGCATAGATGGAAATTGATGCCTGGGAGAAATGAAGTCACCAGAAGAGAGTATATGGGATGAGAAAAGAAAGTCTAAAACCTAAATATAGGGATTGGGAGAGGAAGAGAGCTTGCATAGGAGATAAAGACAGAGAAAACAGAAAAGTAATAGAAGTAGATAGTATTAAAGAAGGAAGGAATGATTAATGTCTGATGCTGCATAAATGTGAAGTAGGTCAGAGGACAAATCAGTTTGCAACAAGAACATTATCAGTGCCTTTGGCAGGACCAGCTTCAATAATTTTTAAATTGGGAATATGGAGGCAGCACATGTAGACTCTGTTTCTGGAAATTTGGCAGGGGAAGAAGAAGGTTTATGATTTTGCTTGGAGAGTAGCAATTTTAGTGTTTGTAGGCTTAGTAGAAAGGGCAAATGGGCACCTGGGTGGCTCAGTCGGTTAAGTGTCTGACTTCAGCTCAGGTCATGATCTCACGGCTTGTGAGTTTGAGCCCCACGTTGGGCTCTGTGCTGACAGCTCAGAGCCTGGAGCCTGCCTCGGATTCTATGTCTCCCTCTCTCCCTGCCCCTCCCCTGCTCTCTGTCTGTCTTTCAAAATTAAATAAACATTAAAAAACTTTTTTTTTTAAAAGAAAGGGCAAACAGAGAGGAAGAGATGGAGGGAGTAACAGGTGAAGCAAGGTCCTGGAAGTGATAGTGGCAGCAGTGAAGATGGAGTAGAGGAGGGGGCATTAGCCTTCGTGGGGTAAGAGGGAGGGAAAGATTCCTTTTCCAAGGAGGGAAGGACCATTTATAAAGGGGACAGGAATTGAGTTATTATTACCTGATCCACTTGGATTTCCTTGTCATTAGCAGAAGAAATTCTCTGCTAAAACTAAAAGGACAAATAATGGGTGGTGAAAGTTTGAAAAAATATTGGTGAAAATATTAAGAGGAACAAGAGAAGAAAAAATTACAGGGTTTCTGGGAAGCATTGATGTATTAGTTGAGGCTAGGGGCATCTGCATGATAGATTCATTTGACTCTTCCTTCAGCAGGTAATTTTTTATCATGAATGTCAGCTTGTGTCTGCTAAATCACCTGACCAACTTGGGGATGGGAGTTTAAGGAAATATAGGCATTTATCAAAGCTTTCACAAATGAGGATAAACATTTGTAGCATTGTTACTGTCTGTTTACCTCATGGCCAATCTTATCAATTTAATACATATATCACTAATTAGTTGATGAAAAACATGTTTTTTCTTTTACTTATTATTCTGTAGGCACTTATTCATTGCCTATGATGTGCACGGCACTTTATCAGTCCCAGTGGGGAGGGCTCACAAAGTTGCAATTCTTGCCTGCCACAAACTGTCCATTTATTTGGAAGGAGATGATAAATTAGTACAACAAATAGGCAAGATAAGCAAAAATGAAAAGATAACTATTATTTCTGTTAAGGTCTACTACGTATCAGGCATTGGACTGGGTGTTTTATAAATAGAAGCAATAATCAGGTAATGATTCAGAGTGTGGGCTCTGGAACCAGAGTCTAAGTGCCTAATACATGATGGTGATTGTTATCATCTAATTGGTTTTCACAACAAACACGTGGAGCAGGCATTATTATTCCCATTGTATAAATAAGGAAAGCGAAGTCAGGGGTTAGATGTCTTGCATAAGATCACACGATTGAAGTAGATTAAGATTCTGATTTCTGATTGTGCAGCCTACAGTTTTTTTTCACTTGACTGTGCTGCCTCTCACCTAATGTATAATGTTGTACAAATTGCATTTTCCTTAGTACTTATGCTTGCAAAGTAAGGGGTATGCTCAGCATGGGGTGACATTAATCACAGAAAGTATACAGATGGAAATGAGTCTTACAGAGGGATTTGAATGAAGTTGTGGGCATTAATTAGAGAAACAGAGTTAGAAAGATATTCCACAAGGGGAAATAACATAAGTCAAGCAACAGCCATAGGAACGACTTTTTTTTTTTTTTTTTTTTTTTTAAGCCTGGGGAATGATAGGAGGTAATCCTACTGAAGTTCTCTTCTGTGCATTGTGGGATGACAAGTTGAATAAGCATGGCCTTTGTAATGATGATTTGACTTGATTTGTAGCTTTTGTTACTTACCTGACCTTTTGATATTGTTGCATTTTAAAGAAAATTGTAAATATTTTTTTTTCTTTTCAATTTAGAGCAATTCTGTAGGCCTACCCAGTGACATGGCCTTTCTTTTTCTGTGAATCACCTACGCCACACAGAATATTTGTGCACAGCGAATTTGTGTGCTTTCTGATGGATTGCCTCATAAATACAAGCTATATTCCATTTGAATGGTTTTGGTTCTAGAATTTCCTGTTTTCTCCATTTCTGTCTCTGCTTTACTCTCTGCCATCCCCCCTAAAGGCTCCTCCCACAGCCATGATGATCTTTGGAAAATCTAAATCCAATCAAGCCAATCCTCTGCTCAGAATTTCCAATGACTTTTCTATTCACTCAAAACAAAATCCAATGTTCTTACTATTTGCCTATAAATCCTTACAGGTCTTGTCTCCTGTTGGCAACATGACCCAGGTGCTGCTATTTCTCTCATTCCAGGGTGCCTAGTCCTTCATATCTCTGTTCAAATGCTATCTAGTCATTAAGGTTTCTTCTCACGATCTTATCTAAAATAGCCTAGCTCTTTTCATCTCTTCAAATCTATTCCAGCCCTGTATTCTTACTTATCTTTACTTTGTCCCTATCACTCATCACTGTCTGATATATTACATATTTATTCATTTATTGTCCGTCTCTTCTCACTGGATATAAGCCCATTGAGAGTAGGAACTTTGTTTTCACTTTTTGAACACCAAGATCACTGGCACTTAGTAGGCTCTCAACAAATATCTACTAAAGGAATGGGAGAGTAAAACCATTTTTGAAATTATTATTGGGGGGGCGCCTGGGTGGCTCAGTCGGACTTCAGCTCAGGTCATGATCTCGCGGTCCGTGAGTTCGGGCTGATGGCTCAGAGCCTGGAGCCTGCTTCCGATTCTGTGTCTCCCTCCCTCTCCGCCCCTCCCCTGCTCACACTCTGTCTCTGTCTCTGTCTCTCTCTCTCAAAAATAAATAAATATTAAAAAAAATTTTTTTTAATAAATTAAAAAAAGTATTATTGGGAAGAATAGTAACTCTAATATAGAAGTTACGCTGTACTGGGGAACCTGGGTGGTTTGGTTGGTTAAGTGTCTGACACTTGATTTTGGCTCAGGTTGTGATCTCATGGTCATGGAATTGAGTCCCATGTCAGGCTCCGTGCTGAGCATAAGCCTGCTTGTGATTCTCTCTCTCCCTCCCTCTCTCTGCCCCTCAACACCCCCTCAAAATAAATAAATAAACAAACATTTTTTTAAAAAAGGAAGTTATGCTGTACTAAAATACTTCACAAAATATAATAATTATACAATTAATTAATTAATTATAATTAATAATTATACAAATTATACAAATAATTAATTAATAATAATTAAAAACTTGCCATGCAATGCCAGAACATGTACCAGCAGGCATATTTTCCTTATCTACATTCAGTATAGTGATATTGAGTATATTGATAGCATTTCCTAAAGAAGATTTGAATACCTTCTTTAAAAATAGAAAGCCAGTAGTGTATAGTGGGTAGGATAAAAAACCAGAGACCTGAAAAAATCAGCAACAACAACAAAATCTGCCCTTTTCTTTTGGTTAAGTGGTGAGATTCTTATGGAAAATCTGGGAGAGGTTATGGATGACATATCTTACATGAAAATGAATTGCATTGCACACCTCTGCTTGGAAGAATCTAAGGCAGTCTGGAGTGGCTTGTCTTTATCTGAAATACAGTAGGAGACAGAGAAAGTTATTAATTCCTCCTCAACCAACAACACAATTTATGAGCTTGGGTGGGTTCACACATAACCGATCAAGGTCTGCCGTTCCCCCCCTTGGGGATGAGGCACACCTGCTTCTCGCTTTTTCAGGAATGGGCCAGCAATTGCTGCTTTGCCATCATGGTAATTATTGGGGGTAGAAGAGGATGACATAGAACCATCTGAGGCCAAGCTAGCCTTCTAGTTCCTGTCCATCCAGGTGTCCTTGATCTAAGCAGTTCAACCTGTTTATGCATATGCTAGGGTCAAATGAAAAATCAGCAAACAAGAGAGTTTTGTACTATTCAACCTCAAATTTGTATCATTTGAAAACCTCCTTAAATTCTTCATGTTCTATTTCTCTGATTTATAGATGCTTGTAGCTTCCTCAAGGCTGAGAAAAATACAGGTTTATTTTTGTATTTTGTATCTTGTGCTGCTTGTAAATTACCAAACACAACCAGGCCAGCTAGCTCTGCAGAGGTTTGTGTTGAAGAGATTGGTAAATTGGCAAATAGTATGGGTTTTGTATCATTGGCTTTTATGTGTGCCCCAAATTACTTGTTTGGGCATTGCACTCCTTTGTAGTGGTTCCATAAAATGGGGCCTTCGAACAAGGATCTAGTGGGTTATAGTAGAAATGATAGCTGTACATGTTTAATTGTCAACTTGACATAAACATTGTTAGAAGTTTTTCCCTGACACCCAGTTTCTTATAAAATCATGCTAAGACAGAAAGCTGTCTCAAGAGGCTACAGTCACAGTGGTGATATTCCTTTTTATATTTATGTTCTCAGAGAAATCTCCCTGATAGTAGAATAGATACCAATCCCAGAAAACATTCAGTTTGAGAATGGGAGAGGAATTCCTGGCTGCAGATTATTAGTCAACATATAGAACTCACTATATCAAATGGGATTTATCCTTCAGTGGTTGCCACTTTCTTTCATTCAGTAATACCAGCACTGCCCTCTCATCACGCAAACAAAGAACCCAAGTCTCAAATGTTCTTCTGTAGATGCTAATGACAGCAGTCTCAGAGGGAGCTTAGTTCTTGTTCTGGTCCTGCTGTACTTCGTTCGGACTGACATGTGACATACTGCAAATAATGGATTTTAAATTAAAAGTAGCTGTCTCAGTGACTGCAATAGAAGTATCGGGGGTTGGGCTAGCCCTCTCACCACTATTGCTATTGCTATTTGGTAGCATATCCAAATTCATCACTACTCCTGACAGGAAGCCCTTCCTGTTTCCATCTGTTCCTTCATCCTCTGCCATCCTTTTTCCTCCATGAAGCTCAAAAAGACTTCCTTCCCGATAAGGAGACACCAGAGGTTCAAATTTGGATTAATGTTATCTTGGTTAGTCATTTACTCCTAAGTAACTACATTTTCTGGGGCTCCCTCGCTTTGTGGCACAGCTCCTGCACCCTTTGCTCCAGTGGCCATTACACTCCAGCTGGGAGGCTTGCTACTGCTCTCAGAGATGTCTGCAGTTAAAACTTCTCTGCCTTTAAAAGCAGTGTGGGTTTGTCCCATAGTGTGGGTGTGGTGTCTTATTTTAATTTGCAGTTACCTGGTGACAAGTGATGATAGATCTTTTCATGCACTTATTTTCCATCTGTATACTTTCTTTTTAAAATTGTTTAAACTTATTTTTAATTTTTGAAAGACAGAAGGAGAAAGGGGAGAGAGGGAGCATAGGGGAGAGAGAGAGAATTGTAAGCAGGCTCCATGCTCTGTCAGCACTGAGCCCTACACCAGGGGACTCCATCTCATGACTGTGAGATCATGACCTGAGCCAAAGTCACAAGTTGGACGCTTAACTGACTTAGCCACCCAGGTGCCCCCCATCTGTATATCTTCCTGAGTGAGATATCTGTACAGATCAATTGCTCATTTTAAAACTGGTTGGTTTTTTTATGCTTCAGTTTTAAGCGCTTTTTGTATGTTTTGGATACCAGTGCTTTATCAGATATGTATTGTGAAACATTTTCTCAAAGTGTGTGGCTCATCTTTTGAAACCTTTCACAATGTATTTTGGAGAGCAAAAGTTTTTAATTTTAATGAAGTCTAACATCAACTTTTTAAATTTCATGAATGATGCTTTTGATATTTATCTATAATTTCATTGCTAAACCGAAGGTAATATAGATTTTCTTCTATGTTCCTTCTAGATGTTTTGTAGTATTACATTTTATGTATAATTCTATGATCCTTTTGGAGTTAATTTTTGTGAAAGGCATAAGATCTCTATCTAGGTTCATTTGTTGCATAAGGACGTCCAATTGTTCCAGCATCATTTGTTGAAAAGACTATCCTTTCTCTATTGCCCTTGGTCCTTTGTTAAACATCAGTTGACTATATTTGTGTGGGTCTATTTCTGGGATTTCTATTCTGTTCCATTGATCTATTTGTATTCTTTGCCAAAGCCACACTGTTTTGATATAGTAACACTTGCGGTCAGATAGTATCTGTCCTCCAATTTTATTCTTCTTCAGTATTGTGCTAGTTATTCTAGGTTTTGTGCCTTTCCACATAAGCCTTAGAATCTAATTGCTGAAAACCACAAAATAAATTGCGGGAATTTTGGAGGGATTGTGTTGAATCCATAGATCAAGTTGGGAAGAAATGACATCTTAACTCTATTGAATTTTCCTATATGTGAACATGGAATATCTTTCCATTTATTTAGATCTTTGATTCCTTTCATTAGAGTTTTGTAGTTTTCCTCATATAGACCTTGTAATATTATTAGATTTATACATTGTCTTTTTGGGACTAATGTAAATGGAATTTTATATATATATATATATATATATATACACACACACACACACATATATGTATATATATTTGAAATTTTATTTTCATATATTTTATTTTAATATTTTCATATATTTTATTTTCAGGAGTAGATTTCTTAATTCCCCTTCCCCATTTAACCCATCCCCCCTCCCACAACCCCTCCAATAACCCTCTGTTCTCCATATTTAAGAGTCTCTTCTGTTTTGTCTCCCTCCCTGTTTTTATATTATTTTTGCTTCCCTTCCTTATGTTAACTGTTCTGTGTCTTAAAATCCTCAAAAAAGTAAAGTCATATGATATTTGTCTTTCTCTGACTAATTTCACTTAGCATAATACCCTCCCGTTCCATCTACGTAGTTGCAAATGGCAAGATTTCATTTTTTTTGATTGCCGAGTAATACTCCATTGTATATATATGCCACAACTTCTTTATCCATTCATCCATTGATGGACATTTGGGCTCTTTCCATACTTTGGCTATTGTTGATAGTGCTGCTATAAACACGGGGGTGCCTGTGTGCCTTCGAGACAGCATACCTGTATCCCTTAGATAAATACCTAGTAGTGTAATTCCTGGGTTGTAGGGTAGTTCTATTTTTAATTTTTTGAGGAACCTCCATACTGTTTTCCAGAGTGGCTGCACCAGCTTGCATTCCCACCAGCAATGCAAAAGAGATCCTCTCTCTCCACATCCTGGCCAACATCTGTTGTTGCCTGAGTTGTTAATGTTAGTCATTCTGACAGGTGTGAGGTGGTATCTCCTTGTGGTTTTGATTTGTATTCCCCTGATGATGAGTAATGTTGAGCATTTTTTCATGTGTCAGTTGGCCATCTGGATGTCTTCTTTGGAGAAGTGTCTATTCATGTCTTTTGCCCATTTCTTCACTGGATTATTTGTTTTTTGGGTGTTGAATTTGATAAGTTCTTTATAGATTTTGGATACTAACCCTTTATCTGATATGTCATTTACAAATATCTTCTCCCATTCTGTCGGTTGCCTTTTAGTTCTGCTGATTGTTTCCTTCACTGAACAGAAGCTTTTTATTTTGATGACGTACCAATAGTTCATTTTTGCTTTGGTTTCCCTTGTATAAATGGCTTTATATTTTAAATGTCAAATTCCAATGGTTTTTGCTGGTATAAGGGTATCAGTTTACTTTTGTTTTTAACTTTTTATTCTGAAACCTTGCTAGAATCACTTATTTGTTCTAGGAGATTTTTTGTGAATTCATTGGTTATCTTTGTAGAGACAATCACATCACCCATGAATTAAAACCATTTCATTTCTTCCTTCCCAATATGAAAACCTTTTCTTACTTAACTATATAGCACTTCCAGTGAGATGTCTCCTGTTTCTTACCTTAAAGGGAGAGCGTTCAGTTTTTCACAGTTAAATACAATGCTAGCTGTAGTTTTTTTGTGGATGTTATTATCAAGTTGAGGGAGGTCCCCTCTATTCCTAGTTTGTTGAATTTTTATCACAAATGGGTGTTCGATTTTATCAAATGCCTGTTCTTCTTTAGCCTGTTAATGTGGTAGATGAGTTGATCATCAAATGTTGAATCAGCCTTGCATACATGTAATAGATCCCATTTGGTCATGGTGGATAATTCTTTTCATACGTTATCAGATTTAGTTTGTTGATATTTTGCCAGTGTGCAAATATCTTCAATTCCCTCTCCTAAGTGAGTGATGTCTTACCTGAATACATGATTCTTGGCTGATAGTCTTTGCTCCTTTGGAGAGTAGGGGTGAGAGGTGGTAGACTGCCAGGCCTATTTGGTATCACTCATTCCTGGGTCTCCTTAGCTTCAAAGTCTAGGATTTTCTAAAGGTTCTTCCTACCTCCTAGAGTTCTCTGATATGGGAAGGATAGGAAACCACCTGTCCCGGCCAAGCTTTCTCCACTAACACACAGCTTTGATATTTGCCCTAGGACCCTCTACTTTTGGTCCTCAGGCTGTGGTCAAACAGAGCACACAAGAAAGTTAGGTATAGGTTCCTTTCTCTCAATCTCCCCCTTCTCCTACTTCTCCACCCTCCATCCCCCACAGCTTTCTCTTAGGAGAACCTAAATCCTTACTCATACTCACCAGTCTCTCCTACCTGCTAAATCTAACAGTTGAAAGTGAAAAACTAAGAAAAATCAATTGGTAACTAATTTCTAATGAGGGGAGGAAAGAGTAAAGACTTAGAATTTGGGCAATAACTTCCCAGAATCCCTGTGTCATGTCTAAATCTGTTTGGTTTCTCCTTTCCCACTTCCCACTCTACTTATAACAAATCTCATTTTACACCTTTTAAATCAAATGGTAAAATGCATCAGACATGTGATCATTTTTGGTGTCAGCTGTACACAAACTTTTTACTTACAGAAGTATTTTACATGTAGTAAGAGACTGGATCCAAGCCTCAACTTTATTGACATGGATACTATAGGCAGGATTGAAGTGACTTGGTACAGTTGACTCAGTAGCAGAGGCTTTGACAGAAGTGCCCAGAAGCAAGCTGTCATTGGAATAGACAGAGTGGAAGAGGAAAAAAAATGGCCGATTCAAGTGGTTCAGATATACAGGCGAGACCACTTCAAATATCTCTGAAACAATTCAAGATTTTTTTTTTACAGGGAATTGGAGATCTTAGAGTAATAATGGAATAGCAAAGGCAGTGAAATACAGTCATTATCTAACATGACCCCCTTTTATACACCCCTTTTAACCCTGGCTTAGGTAACCCAAGTTACACAGCATTAGCATGTAGGGAGGAATCATGTAACAATTTACACTTGCTAGTGTATTTGCTGTCTCTTTTGACACAGGTCTTTGGCCTTTGCTCCAATATCATTTCTTTGTAGGATTTAAAGAGGATGATGAATTAACCACATCTTAATGAACATCTTATTATATTCTTGGAGAATATGACTTTATAAAACATGCATGACCACTTTACCAAGGGAAAAAATCTTTAGTTACTCCTGGTCAGCAGCTACCCATGTTCATTTATAAGGAGGCAAAAGCATTTCCTCTATTACTGCTGCTATCTTTCTGACATATCCAGCAGACCTTGACAGGTACAGCACATAAAGCTTATTTCTGTAGTGATAAAAGTGGTGCTTCACTTCTGCCTAAGAAACCTTTATAGGCAAGGCTTCAGTTCCACAAAAATGAGTTGAGACAATCTTACAGCTTCTTCAAAACATAACTTGCTATCCTTGCTTCATTTCACTGGGTTTCTGAAAGTAGCATGGAGCCACTTGTTGCTTCTGGTCATCTCCTCAGTTCTTCCATCAATTTGAGGTACAGTTTTTTTTTTCTGGAACACCAGTTTGCTTAGGGACCAATATAGAAAGATTTGAAATTAGGGTCTTTCATGAAGGGAAAGGAGTTCTTTGTACTTTGCCTACTCATAAACTCTCAATTTGTATTCATTTAGAGTGTTTTACCTCCTTATACACAAAGAATGGATTTTTCACAGTTGAGGAAAAAGTAAAGAGTGAAAATTTTTGCTGAGTTTAAAGCTAACTTGCTTGAGTGATCGTGAGCATCTTAGAAATACACATCTTAGAAATAAACATCTTAGAAAGTTTAAGAATGTGATGTAATCTTTGGGCAAATGGGGTATTGTTTGGGTCCTGGAAAGAAGGGATTTGTTTCATTTGGTTTGGTATATGGCATTATATCTGACAGTAGAGATATGAAAAATATAGCTTCTTTTCCTTTTTCTTGTCTGGCCAAAAGAAAACATAAAATAATAATAAAATAATAAATTCTAAATAATATCCTTTTCTTCAGTTATATAGAATTAGAATTGAGAACGTTAGTTTCATTTAGCATTCTACAATTGAGTTGGAAAATCATTTTAACTTTACTAAGATTGATGCAAAGGAATGGTTCTAAATATGTTCTGATCAGCATCACCCGGAAAATTGTTAGAAATGCATTTTCTCAGGCTCCACCGCAGGCTTATTAAATCAGAAATTCTGAGGGTAGATGCCCAGCCATCAATATTTTAATAAAGTAAGTCCTTGATGTGAGTAAGCTGTAGGTTAAAATTTGAGAATCACTGGTATAGGACATTGGTCTTTCTTAAAGTCCCTGAAGCTGATTTATTCCTAGGAGTACCAAAGAAAGTGTTATCATTCTATTTCACACGTGACATGGTAGTGAAATGTGTATTTTGGGGATAGGTTTTGAGATTATCTTATATCTAATTAATTTTTGTTTTAGAGGTGGACCTGCTTTTGTAGGAGGATAGATCAGAGTAAAATTTATTATATTGAAAGATAAGAATGTATTCATTTTTGTTAATAGAGAGTATACATACTTCTTTAGTGATTGGTGTATAATATTTTGAACAACAATAGAGATTAAGGGTAAACATAGGAGATGTTTTGCTCCAATGTTACTTTCTCAATGAAGTCTAATCCTATCACATTAGCTGAAATAACAGTGATCTCTGTTCAGCTTTATCCATTTCTTCTCCCTCTTATCACTCTCTGTTTTCTCCTTTTCTAGAGTATTTATTACTACTACCATATTATATAATATTCTCATTTATTAATTTTGAAATTTATTGTCTCTCTCCCTTGAAAGAATGTAAGATTCTCAAGGGATGGCATAATCTCTGAATCAGTGCATATCCAAAGAACCTAAAGCAGTGCCTGATACATAGTAGATAA
Source organism: Prionailurus bengalensis (assembly GCF_016509475.1). Lineage (NCBI taxonomy): Eukaryota > Metazoa > Chordata > Mammalia > Carnivora > Felidae > Prionailurus > Prionailurus bengalensis. The sequence continues at coordinate 93,374,619 of NC_057355.1, read as the reverse complement.
TCAATAAATATTTGCTGAAAGAATAGAATGCATAGGGTATGTGTTCTTGCCACTTATAAGAGTGAAGAAAGCCAAGGGCATTGTGGGAGTTTACCCAAATGGGAGAGATAATCTACCTAAGAATAATCTAGGGAAGCATTTATGTTATTTGCCCCAGTTGTGGGATATCTTTATCACATTAATGATGTTATAACGAGCCACTCTACAACAAATAATGTAAATTGTGATTAGGGGTGGGGTAACAAAAGTGTCCTAGCTAGCTCCTACATTTTGGGATGGTTAAAGAGGGAGGTTTGGGTGGATCTTTTATTGTGGGCAAAGAATGAGGTCTTAAGGGCTATAAATAAAGAATAAAAAAGACTGATGTATATTTAGAATATCTGATAAGTAAAAAGTATTGAATTGAGTTGTGAGTTCATAAATTTTTTGAGTATTGCATACCTGGAGACTTTACTATGAAACCAAGACTTGAAGGTAGTAGCTTTTGTGAAATGACTTGTGTTTTGTTATTATTATTATTAATTTTATTTCATAAAATTTATTTTATAATTATAAAACAATATTTTATTATTATTATCATCATCATTTTAGTTTAAATTTTAATTAACATAGAGTGCAATATTGGTTTCATGAGTAGAATTCAGTGATTCATCACTTACATACAATACACATTGCTCATCACAAGTGCCCTCCTTAGCACCCACCACCCATCTAGCCCATCTCCCACTGTCAACCCATAGTTTGTTCTCTATCATTAAGAGTCTCTTGTGGTGGGGCATCTGGGTGGCTCAGTCAGTTGAGTGTCTGACCTTGGTTCAGGTCATGATCTTGTCGTTCCTGAGTTCGAGCACCACATCAACTGCTGTCACCTGCTGTCAGCACAGAGCCTACCTCAGATCCTTTATCTGTTGGTCTCTCTGCCCCCATCTTTCTGCCCTCCCCTGCCTGAGCTTTCTCGCAGAAAAGAAGAATCTCTTGTGGTTTGTTTCCCTATCTTCTCTTTTTTCACCCTTCTTACATTATGTTCACCTGTTTTGTTTCTTAAATTCCATATATGAGTGAAATCATATAGTATTTGTCTTTCTCAGATTGACTTATTTTGCTTAGCATAATACATTCTAGTTCTATCCATTTTGTTGCAAATGACAGTAGTTTATTATTTTTTGATGGCTGAGTAATATTCCATTGTATGTATACACCACACCTTTTTTTATCTATTCATCAGTCAGTGGACACTTGAGCTTTCTCCATAGTTTGGCTATTGTTGATAATCCTGCTATAAGCTTGCATTATTATTATGACAACTTGTCTTAATTGTTTTCCCTACTCCTTGCTGCTACCCAGCATCCCATCCAAAGGGGTTAGTAGAGATAGAAGGGGGAGTTAACCACAGAGTGTGTTGGATTAGTATTCTAATATTACTGTCTTCAACTGGTAGAAATACTTTTAAAAATAATTTAAAATTGTGAATAATTCCACTTCACAATATTCTTGTCCCAAGTGTTAAAAATGCTATTGATGCTGACTGTGTAATTCCAGGTGCTGGTGCAGTGGAAGTGACAATAGCAGAAGCCTTGATTAAATATAAGCCCCATGTAAAGGGCAGGTCCCAACTTGGAGTTCAAGCATTTGCTGATGCACTGCTCATTATTCCTAAAGTTCTTGCTCAGAACGCTGGTTTAGATTCTCAGGAAACAGTAAAGTTCAAGCAGAATATTCAGAATCAGGTGAACTTGTGGATGTGGACTTGAACACAGGTGAGCCAATGGTCGCAGCAGAAGTAGGCATGCGGGATAGCTATTGTGTAAAAAACCAGCTTCTTCACACCTGCACTGTGATTGCCACCAACATTCTCCTGGTTAATGAGATCATGCAAGCTGTGATGTCTTCTCGAAAAGATTGAACGTAAGCTTCCCTTGTGCCATCTGAATATGAAGACTCTGCAGAGTGATCCCAAGAATATAGCCATGGCAATTTTGTCCAAGCTTCAAATGATTTCCAAAAGAATTTTCTTTGCCCGTGTGAAAAAGAGAACACTGACACTCACATTCTGAAGTTCTGAAATTATAATTACAGTATTTTTTTTAAACTGCACTCCAGTGTACACATGCTAAGCAGGCTACTTTTACCCAATGAACAGAAATCTGAGCTTTTGCTTCAGTGATGTAAAACTACCATGTTAGATAAATATATGTTATCTACCTTATTAAATGTTCCTTGAATAACAAAAAAAACAAAGAACAAACAAAAGGAGGTAGGTAGAGAAACTAAATAGGTGACTGTAAGATAATCATAGGTTAGCAAATTGGAAAATTAGGTCATTTCCTTCTTTGTCTTAAATTTCTATCACCTGTGTACCTCAAAGTTACACTTCTGTCCCATTAATAGCTCTTGCAAGTGACACATTTTTTCCAAGGTATCATTTTCAAATACCTTCTTTTACTAAAGAGAATGCTAACTGTTGAAAGGATATATTCAATTTCAGTCATCTCATTTACAGCCTGAGAACAGCTTAAGGTCAGCTGAATTTGCTTCAGTAGCTAAAAAACACACTGTTAAAATTTATCATAGCAGATTCTGAAAAATTAAATGAACAGTGAGACACCATTTTAAAAAATTGGTCTGTGTTTTATCCCTGGGCTTTTCCTGATCATAGCCCAGTAACAATAAAGAAACAAACATTTCTCTAAGCTGTGGCTATTCATTTAAGCTGTCATTGTCACCCACTCTGGTAAACAAGAATGCAAATGAAAAGAGCCATGTTGGCTTCTGTTCTTTGAGAGACTCTAGAGAGAACTTGGCATCTGGCAGATGGAAAATAAAAATAGTGGGTTTGTGTTTTGCTAATTATAGATCTCTAAAACAATAGATATGTCAGGAAAACACATGTTGAAAAAAAATGAAAAGCAAAGCACAGCCATCCACACGTTACTTTAGAGAAACATTTTCATGTTTTAGGTGCTAAACTTGGATGCTTGCTAAAGAAATTTATTTTTAGCAAGAGAAAAGAAAACTGTATACACAAGTATGGCTGTGTGTGTACCCATGTGTGAATGAAGTTAAGAGAGGAAGAGGGAGAGAGGCAGAGAGGCAGAGAAGGAAAGAGCAAGAGGAAGAGAGAGATTGGTTAATTTCCTTTTTAAGAGGTTTGGTTTAAACACGTTTCCCTGAATTCAGGAGCCCATCTGGGGGGAGCAAAGGGCTAATACTCAACAGATCTTCAGTGATGATTTCATAGTCAGAAGGGTTGCTCTACTTTCCTTTTCTGAAACAGTAGAGGTGAGAAGCTTTTGCATGGGCTCCGCTATTTGCTTTGGATAACTATGTGCCCTAGAATACAAGAAATCCCTGGATGCAAAATAGATGAAATAGGTGTCCAGAATTTTACAGCACGCTCTAAAATGTCAGGGACTTTCTAACTTTCCCCAGACAGCATTGAACTTGATCCATATTAGTGAATTAGCTAAGTCTTCAAGGAATTAAGGTATATTTGTACTTCAGGATATAAACACATTCAATTCCATTTCATTCTAGTGCATTTTTCTGGCCTAAGTTAACTCGATATTAAACAACAGAAATTAACAGGATAAAATATAGTTATTTTTCAGAAATTTATATTTTAAAATGTGGTGTCATTAACATTGTAATGAGACTGAGGTTTGCACAGAGAGTTGAACCGAGGCTTTTCTTTCCAGGAAGCAACTTTATTTGTGCTGGCATGGGCTCAGTGGGTTTATAACCTGAAAAACTGAGCCCCTAGCACAGTGAGGTGTAGCCTTTTATAAATTTTCTACTTCTTTTTCTCCCATACATGGTAACATACTAACACACAGTCTGATTGGGTGGTCTCATGTTACAGGATCATGAGGGATGTCACACACAGACATACAGAATCATGAGGAATGTCATGTACTTGCACATAGCCGGATTGCTTTCCCTTATCTTGAGGGTTTTTTTTCTTACCACATTCCTTAGGGAGGGGACTCTCCCACAACATTATTTATTCTTTTCATTCTTCTATGAATGTAACTTTAGGACTTGATACACATTTCATTAAAATATAGCAAGAATCATCCATGGGCAATACGCAAACTTAACCTTTTGGGGTAAGGCAAGGATGTCATTAACAAAATAGTTACATTAATTGTTTTAACTGTTTATAGACAAAGGCCCTTAAGCACAGGGTGTGGGCATGGTGTGCTCTAAGGGCAAACAGCAAGGTTGTGATTTGTCTCTAAAGAGTTTAAAAACAATTACAAAATTAAGTGAAAGTCAGTCTTCTATTTATTATCATCAAGCACTTGTGCAATTTTAAATGTCAGTGATAGAGTACACCTCCCTGTCTGGGCAGACTGTTTCCAGGCTGCTGTTTCCAGAACTTACTGTTTAATCCTTGCAAATACCCTATGAAGTAGGGACTATTAATATCCCCTTTTACAGAGGGAGAATCTGAGGCTTAAAGACGTTAATTTGTTGGAGTAATATCAGTCAGGGTGATATCATGAGGGCCCACATTTAAAACTAATATGCCATGTTGTCTTCCTAAAACAGTTTTGGGTATTAAATTGTATTGACCTCCCCCTTACCCCACCATAGAGAAATTCGATGATTCCATAAATTAATTTCTTTCAGATAACCCTGTTTTAGAAATTTTTCCATCCCTATAAAGCCTTAGAACCGCATTTATGAATAAAACTCAAGCTCCAGATTTTTGCTCTCAAAAAGAAAAGTCACTAATACATCCATGACTGATTTTACTAGATCCTTGTCAGATGTGGTCCTTAATCAAAAGCAGACATAAAGAAAATACAGTATCTGTAATTCTTCTCCAGAGTTAGGTTGAGTGGTTAGAGATTGCACTGTCAACCAGCAATGAGTAAATGGAACTATGTAGAACCTGCACATCAAAAGTATGGCCTTATCAAAATGTCACTGGGAGATATTTAATATCCTTAGAAGTATGACCATCAGAGATTCCTCCAGAAGACATTTAGCACATCCCTGACTATAAGAATAGTGGTAGATATCTATCAGCATTAGTAGATATCTAAGTGGAGAGTTGTGTGTGTGTGTGTGTGTGTGTGTGTGTGTATAGGGATTAGAATTGAGTAAGAATGGAATAATGAGAGGACTTGAGAAGTCCTGTGGGGTATAGTAAAATCCGAATTAACTCAAGGTCTGTACAAATAACCCAGCAGTCCAGGCCCACAGAGTAGGATGTGAACAGAGGGCCTCGGGCTTTGGCATAGGAGAGGTAGTGTGAAGTCTATCCAGAACACCAGGACCTGGTTGAGTTCAGAGTTTCTACCTTGACAAAAGGAAGACAGGATTCCCACTAGTGTGGAAGGGGGCTGGAACTAGGACCCTGTTGCATCCATGGTCTTTTCTGTCATAAAGATACAGGATAGTTAAGGGGTCAAATACTAATGGAAATTCTTTACTCTTTTGTCAGCTAAATTTCTTTTCCATTCCCCATAATTGATATTCTTCACCATGCTTCTGAAACTCCTGGTCTTACTGCCTATTGCCTCATATAAATGTAATTCCTAATTTTCAATAATCATAGAAGCCACAGGTAAGGAATTACTTCAGCTTTTTACTAACACAGATTTAGCTAAATCTGTACTCATTTTTTTCTTTGCTTCTTTCTTCCTGTTTCAATGAAATATACCTGGGATTCTCCTAAAATAATCTTCCTAGTTTTGCTCTAGATTTCATCTCCTCCCTCCTCAGGGAGCTTATTGTACTGGTTATTTCCTCTCTTTCCTGTGTCTTCAATTTCTCCCTATTTCCTTCTTCCCCAAAGAATTTAAACAGACTCCAGCCTCTTACATCATAAAAACAATCATAGCTAGTTCTGTCTTCCTTACCTCCAAATACTTTTAACTTGCTGCACTCTGGCTTTTGTGTCTATCCAGGTACTGAAATTATTTTCACCAACATGACCAAATATATCTTTGTTGTTAATTCTTTTTTTAAGTTTATTTACTTATTTTTGAGAAAGAGAGCATGAGCTGGGGAGGGGCAGAGAGAGAGGAGACAAAGAATCTGAAGCGGGTTCCAGGCTCTGAGATGTTAGCACAGAGCCCGATGTGAGGCTCAAACCCCCAACCATGAGATCATGATGTGAGCTGAAGTTGGATGCTCAACTGATCCTCCAGATACCCCTCTTTGTTGTTAATTCTAATGGATACTTTTCAACTTTTTTCTAAAGGGAACCACTGTTTTTCACTCTTTTCTTTAAATATTCCTTTCTTTGTCTTCTAAATTACCCACATCCTGCTTTTTCACATGTTTTTTTTCTGTTAGCCGCTAAAAATCTGTTTTGCAGTGTCCTTTTCTTCTGCCAGGAATTCCAGCCCCTCCTTGGATTCCCTTCTTACTGCTCTCTCCTCTCTATCGGCATAACCCCTACTCTTCCTAAGATCAGTTTTGTTTTTATGTTCTTCAAGAATTTTTCCCTAGAATTTTGAAATATGTGTTATGTCCAAGTTTATATGCTTCCATAGCACATTTCCCTCAAACAGCACTCACCTCTATAGTGTTGTAATCAGCTGTATACTCACCTGCATTCCTCACTCTTCTCAAAACACTGCTCCCAAAACCCTCAGCATTAGCATCACTTGGGAGCTCTTTTGAACTACAAAACCTCAGGGGCACCTGTGTGGCTCAATATGTTAAGTATCTGACTTTAGTTTAGGTCATGATTGTGGAGTTCGAGCCCCACATCGGGCTCTGCCCTGACAGAAAAGAGCCTGCTTCAGATCCTCTGTGTCCCCCTCTCTCTGCCCCTTCCCCACCTCCCCAAAATAAACATTTATTAAAAACAAAAAGAAATACAAATCCTCAGACCACTAAATCATATTCAGCATCCCAGGGTGATTCATACTCATATTAAAATCTTGGTGTGGTCATAATAGGAACTTGATAAATACTTGTTCAGTGAAACAGAAAAATCCCTATCTGTCAAGAAGTCTAGACAGAGGAAAGCATACGGGTTGGATTGCCTTAAAGCTGAAGTGACATACCTAAAAATCTTGAAACTACCACCAAACCGAGAAGGCTTTTTTACTCAGGTGCAGAAGATGATTTCCACACAGCTGCTCTGTGTCTGTTTGATGCAGAGAAGCGTGTGTGCATGTGTATATAATAGGGGAGGAGAGAGAGGGAAGAGAGAGAAAGAGAAGGTGAGGAGAGAGTACATAGAACTAGTGAGCTTTCAAAATCTCTTCAGGTTAAACTTCAATTTGATTCCTGAGCACAGTGGAGCAGCTCAGCTCACAAGTGAGTGAGTAACTACTGTCTAAAGTGAAGCTCATGGAAGAAGCAGAATTCGGAAGCTCCTTCTAGGACAACACCAGGTCTGCTGATTTTATTCCATTTCAAAATCATAAGAACAGAGGTTTTGTATTAGGTAAACACTGAAACCTATTACTTAACTTGCAATATGCTTTACTGGCTATTGATAACTCAAAGCAGGAGTCAGCAAACTGTGCCCTGTAGGCCCAAATCGTTTTGTGTCCTGTTTTTGAATTGCAGAGGTGTTAGGAATGGCTTTTACTTTTTAAAAGGGTTTTTAAGAAAGTAAAGAAGAATATACAAGAAAGACCTTAAGCTACTTGCAAATCCTAAAATATTAGCTGTCTGAAAATTGTGCCAAATTTTCAAAGGCAGGGTGATCAAGTAAGTAGACTTTACAGAAAATGTGTACTAATTCTAATTCAGAACTTTACACCAAGATCAATAACGATATCAAAAGAACCATTTTAAGGCAAACTAGTGCAACCTAAGAACAGTAACAGGAAAAGATTGTGAAGTTGACGTATGCCATCCCTATGGTGTGAGGTGTATACATGTACACACACATACACACACACACACACAACATACTTTAATGTGTTGTCTAGAAGAAACTCCTGGATATGCTTCTTAGCACATTTTCCAGAAAATACAGAAAGTAGAATTTTCCTAACAATTCTTTGCTTGTGTTTAATGGGTAGTAGAATTTATGTTCTCCAAGTTTTCACTTAAAGTTTTCGAAAGAAACCGTTATTATTCTAGAAAAAAATAACTTGTCAACAAATAAGTGCAGTCATTTCACAATATTCTCATTTATTTGTATGTATTTGTTCAAAACAATGGATTCTAGCTATCGCTCCATCTCTAAGAAAGTGGTGCTTAGGAAGATGCTTAGAGAGATCTGATACGCTGTGATCTCTTAGAGAGATCTGCTGTGCTCTGATGTAAATATAGTGGCAGTCTGAATAAAGATCCCAAGATCTGACTCAGAATACAAAATATAGGGTGGAAAGATCTCTTTATAAGCTCAGTTCAGGGAATGTAAGAACTTTGTTTTAAAATTTCTCAGTAGTTTGAGAGTGGGATGTGCATGTGTGTGTGTATTTTTGATACATGACCTGTTTTTTCATTAATGAATTGATACTTCACTTAATAGGTAAGGGACTTTGGGTAATTCTTACCTTTCTGTTGAGTCTGGAGATTGTGGCCGGGTATACATGCAAAAGACAAAATTATCTCTCATCACAAATGTGGAGTAATTTTTCAGAAGCACTTATCTCATAATTTCTTTGTCCTGTACAAGCTAGATAATCCAAAATAAAGTAAAAAAAAAAGATTGTTAAGGGGACTTTCTGGAATAAATCCTATGTGTATGATTATATGCGAATTATGGAGGGAGGGAATACTCATAAACGGTTGAAATTATTCTCTAATATAAATTTGCCAGATAATCTGTCATTATTACAACTTCAGTGCTGTGTGCTTATACATGGAAAAATAATTTTTGCAGGACATGTATCTGTAAATTATTTGAAAACAATTTTAATTGCTGGTGCTTCTGTGATTAGACTTGAACTTAGTTTATTCCCCTTCTGTTTTATACAGCAGCATATAATGTGACCCAGAGGGTGCTTTATAAAACTTAATGTGTTTAAAAAATCTCTAATGATGTTAATTAAGTTTGATCTTGCCTCTAGGATAGGACAGTCTTGTAAAAAATTTTTTTTTTAATTAGCCTGTGTGACATTGAATTTTTCTCTGTATTAGGTAGTATCCCCAAAGTTAAGTGAAAAAGTAATTACTTTTACCATATCAGTTTTTAGAGGGAAGCACTGACTTTATATCAGGTATTAATGGTTTTATACCACATACCAAATTATCAACTATTTTGTTTTTTGTATGTTACTGACTCAAGTTATGGTGAATTAATTCAATTCTAGAAATATTTGTTGTGTGACTAAAATACGCACAATTACTGTTAAAGGTGTGAAAGGTAGAGAAAATGGGAGGGTCATGCCTTCAAGGTAAATTTCATAAGGATGGGATAATGTCATCTTCGTCTTTATTGAGCTCAATCATGGCACATAGACTATACATAGAATATGCTCATTAAATGTTGGACCTGTTGAATACAAGAGTGAATCCATAATGAATATAATGGGGAATAGATCTAAGGAAAATTTGCAGTTAACCATAGCACAACATGGACATATGGATAAATAAATGCCTTAGAAAGGTTCAGAGTCATGTGAAGGTTCTAAGCAGTCAGTAATCATACTAGATTAAGATTGGGGAGAGGAAGAAATCTAGGAAGACTGCATCACAAAGGGATTTTTGAGATGGCATTGGAGGATAGAATAGAATTTCACCAGTCAGAAACGGGTTCAAGAGTGGTCCAGACAAAAAGAAGTCGCATGAAACAAGGCATAGAGTTGGTAACACATGGCAGGTGTTAGGTGACGAGTGACTACTCTGGACTGATCGTAACGTGAGGTACAGACTGGAAAATATGGGAAGATTGGGCTGTTCTGTTAGAATCAGAAAAAAGGAATAGTTTTCATCCTCTACTCTGTGGGATTGCCAAAATTCTCTACAATAAAGTAAATAAATCTCCTCAAACGAATTGCTGGTGAAAACTATAAAACTGCTTTTGGTAAATTGTGCCAAAATTTCAAAGGCAGGGTGATCAAGTAGGTATCTTAACTTAAGCCCAAATCTGATTCAGACATAAAAGATATAACCTTGATAATCCTTTTAGCAAACACATTGTAAAATTCTCTCTTGTATTAATTAGATTTACCTTTTGTGAATAGAAAAATTTTAGATATTTTTATATCCACTTAAAATTATTTCACTAATTATTTTTTTTATTAAGCCATCAAGATACTTGAGTAATAAAGCTTGATGATAAGAAAATCATGTATATAGTATACATTTAAATCCTGGCCCCTAATATTGATTTATACTTTTCATATATCACTTTAAAAATTATTTCTTGACTAAGGTTTTTTAGGAAGTATTGCAGAATTTTTCTTGAACACTTGCATTTCCATCGTATGGCAATATTGTCATATGGCCATTTGAAATTGTAAAAGACAATCATAATGAAAGGAAGCAGATGTTCATTGCTCATGAGGAACCCATGTGATGTTACTACCAAAATATACATCTTCCATATCAAGAAGATATTTTTTCATTTCTGCCTTCCTTTACGTGCAATGGAATTTCCTATGTATATTATTCACTGCTGGAAATAAAATGTTTGGGGAATGATGTGATGAGATTTAAGTATCATACCAAAGGAATAGTTTTGAGAAATTAACTCAGGAGATTTGAACAGCTGTTGATTTCCTTTTGTTATTATTTCGAGGAAGTGAAACTTTTAAACTAGATTTTCCTGAGGTGGTTTATAGGTAGTTCATATACTAGGAAAAAGTATAAGTTGCAGAAATCCAAGGAGAAGAAAATATTTGTGTTAAAAGGCATATTTGAGAATATGTTTAAAATCTTGTCTATTGAAATACTGTCTTCACATCTTAATGAACTTATTAGGTAAGTGAAATTTTGATGTAATAGTAAATTTGCACTCAAGATTCTTCTCAAAACTTATTTGAATATGAATCAGTTTCAGGAAATTCCAGGACACTTATTTGTAGTCAACGTCTGCAGTTTATGATTCTTTTGAAATGAGGGGAGATTCAGGGTCTCCTTGGTACCATCTCCTGGACCCTTGCATGTGGTCTTGTGAAGGATCACACAAGGTTGCGATAATGTAGTAACCATAGAAATATTTATTAAAAGCCACAGCTAAGAATTTTATTTATGTTTGATTTATCAAAGTTCTGTTGCTCTGACCTTAGCCTAGTAGAGGTAATAGTTAAATATGATAATACCTTAGATTTACATTAATATTTATAGGTAGCATTAAAGAAATACAATGTAATAAAAATAATGTAACAACAAAACCAAGTAACAGAAAACAACATAATGTTGACATTAATACTACAAATCATATTACCGGTAACAATTTTATTTTAATTTGTCAATTAGGAAGAGAGTCATTAAATCCCTTAATCTCAATAACTCTATGTTTTTTTCAGATGTAAAATAGGTTTTTAGTAATATTTCTGTCTTGCCCTGGCTTACATTGCTAGTTTGAGAATGGGACTCTAAACCAGGACTTTTGAGTCCAAAATGATGATCCTTTCTCTTTAGTAAAGTATCGCTCGTGCCAGGAAACGATGATATAAAAGCTATTGACCCCAAACCTTCACTTTCATTCTATTTTCTCATGTATCTGAGCTAATTCCATGATAGCAAATTTTGCAATTTGAAAACTAAAACATTCAGTGAAGAATTTAGACATTTTTGTCTCCATAGCCACCAGCTATGCAGAAATCCAGAATCAAGGAATATTCTGAACTAATAATGTAGAGAGCATATTGTCCCATATCCTCATTCTATGGAGGAAAACACTGGACTGATGGCTCTCTTTGTAAGACCACAGCAGGGCTCTCCATCAGGAAATGGATTTTGGAGGAAATGATTTTGCCTTTTTGGATTTTTCATTTAAATGGTCCTTTTTATATTTGAAGGGAGGGAGCATTTTCTCACATTCTTAAGCGAAAAAACAATCCAGATGTTGTGTGAAGGGGAGATATATGCAAAATGACCTCCAATGGCCACAGGAGCCTTAAGACCAAAGAAAAAGGCAAATAAATCCAGTTTAACAAGAAATGGCGTATTAAGAGGACTTACAGACAGAAATGTGTCTTAGGTGGCCTCGAGATGCATATATCTCTGCAACCCCACCAAAAAAACCCCAGGTATTTCCCTTAATACCCGAAGGGACTGCCCAAGAGGAGAATGTTGCCATTACTGATGTCAGACAAATTACTGCCTGTGTTTTCTTCTAGGAGTTTTATAGTTTCAGGTCTTTAATCCATTTTGAATTTTGTTTTTGTATATGGTGTAAGAAAGTAGTTCAGTTTTACTCTTCTGCATGTAGTTGTCCAGTTTTCCCAGAACTATTTATTTAAAAGACTGTCTTTCCCCCATTGTATATTCTTGCCTCTTTTGTCATAGATTAATTGACCATACATAAGTGAATTTTTTTCGTGGTTCTCTATCCTGTTCCATTGATTTGTATGTCTGTTTTTGTCCCAGTACCATACTGTTTTGATGAAGATATCTTTGTAGCATATATTGAAATCTGGAATTGTGATGCCTCCAGCTTTTTGTTCTCTCTCAGGATTGCTTTGGCTATTCAGGGTCTTTGATGATTCCATACAAGTGTTAGGATTATTTGTTCTAGTTTTGCAAAACCTGCTATTGGTATTTTGATAGGGATTGCATTGAATCCTGTAGATTGCTTTAGATAATATGGACATTTGACAATATTCTTTCAATCCATGAGCATGAGATATCTTTCTTTCCATTTGTGCCATTTCCAATTTTTTTCTTCATTGTTTTATAGTTTTCAGAGTATAGGTCTTTCAACTCTTTGGTTAAGTTTATTCCTAGATATTCCAATCTTTTTGGTGCAATTGTAAATGGTGTTAAAATTTTTCTTTATATGATTTCATTGTTGATGTATAATAATGATACTGATTTCTAGGTATTAATTTTATATTCTTCCACTTTACTGAATTTGTTAATTACTATTAGTAGCTTTTGGTTGAATATTTTAGGATTTTCTAAATATAGTATTCTGCAAATAGTGATAATTTAACTTCTTTACAAATATGGATACCTCGTTGTTGTTTTTTTCTTGTCTGATTGTTGTGCCTAGGACTTCTAGTACTATGGTAAATAAAAGTAACAAGAGTGGATGTGCTTGTCTTGTTTCTGACCTTAAAGGGAAGGCTGTCAATTTTTCACCATCAAGAATGATATTGGCTGTGAGTTTTTCATATATGATCTTTGTTATGTTGAGATATGTTTCCTCTAACACCATTTTATTATGAATGTATGTTGAATCTTGACAAATGCTTTTTCTATATCTATTGAGGTGATCATATGATTTTTATTCTCCATTTTGTTGATGTATTGTCTGACATTGATTGATCTGCAAATATTGAGCCATCTTTGCATCCCAGGAATAAATCCCATTTAATTGTGGTGAATAATCTTTAAAATGCACTGCTGTATGTGATTTGCTAAAATTTTGTTGAGGATTTTTGCATCTATGTTCATCAGGGATATTGGTCTGTAGTTTTCTTTTTTGTGTGTTATCTTTGTCTGGTTTTGCTATCAAGCTAATGATGGCCTTGTAGAATGTATTTGGAGGCTTTCCTAAAAAGAAGAAAATTTTAAAGTGATTATTTCATGCTGTCATTTTGTAGCTGCCCCACTTTGTTGCTTAGATCTTACAAGATACACAACATGAATAATTTTGAGTTTTATTCTACCCCTCCCACCAAATATTAGAATTTAAACGTATATACTTAGATATGGCTGGGAACTAGAAGAAAGAGATTTTATTTCTTTTCATTTTTAAAACATTTTTAGATGTTTATTTATTTTTGAGAAAGACAGAGAGCATGAGTAGGGAAGGGCAGAGAGAGAGAGGGAGACACAGAATCCGAAGCAGGCTCCAGGCTCTGATCTGTCAGCACAGAGCCCAACGTGGGGCTCGAGCTCACGAATCAAGAGATCATGACCTGAGCCAAAGTCCCACACTTAGCCAACTGAGTCACCCAGGTGCCCTGAGAAGAAAGAGATTTTAAACTGAAGTGGTAAATTTCTTGCCCTTAACTTAGTGGTCTCAAAGAGGATTCCTAAATTCCCAAGATGACATAATATACTACCAGATTCCCATAAAATAGCACCAACCTTGCTCAGGTTAAATAATTTATTCTTGGACATAAAAACCAGGTGACTTGTTTTGCTTCCAATCAGAAGGAAGTTTCATAGCCCCTGCAGAAGGTAGCCAGGAGAAAGTTTCCCTGTAGCTAGTTATGGAGAGCATGAAGTTGAGAACATTAGCAGGCAGTGTTCTTTTGGCTGCTTTAGTGAAATACAAAGTACTAGGTTCTGTCTGTACTTTAAAATACAGATCATAAGTAAGAGATTTACAAAAATATAAGTAGAAACCATAGTCTTATGTATATTCTCAATCTGTTTACCCACATGTTTATCTAGAAAATGTTAATATTAAGCAAAAAATAGTAGGAAAGAAAATAATCTCTTGAGATTTCAACTTCAATCTGGGATTTGGTTTCTACTTATTTATATGAGATAAAGGAGGTTTACAATAAAAAAAAGTATTAAATGATAGGTTTGAAAGCAGTGAAGTAAAGAGCTGTTTTTAAGTAAAGTGGGAAGACTGGATTTCTTCCTTTAAGTTTGGATTCTTAAGTGCTTTTACCTCAGGGATAATAGGTGTAAGCAGGAAAACTCAGAAGAAAAACCCTTCTCTCTTGCTAGCCATTGCAGGAATGAAAGGATTATGTTTAGGAGATAGGGGAGAAGAAACGGCAAGAAAGTAGTCATAGTTCTTTATATTAATTTGGTTGTACTAAAACTATAGGCTATGGATGAAAGTTTAAAATATCTCTAATTTTTAACATACTGTTTAAATTTCAATAAAGGCTAATTCTGGGATGCTGAAATTTAGAAATCAGATTAACCTAAACCAAGAGTAGAAAAAAATAAATAAATCTCTAAACTGATTTGCTGAAGACTAATATTCTTACCTGAAATCAACTGTGCACTGTGTAACTTTTATAGATTAGTTTATTCTTTTGTAGTTGATGCTATCTTCCTCAATAAAACACTCTAAGTTCATGAGAAATAAGATAACGTTGAAACTACTGAATGTTCAGTTTATAGTTATACAGAAAGCAGATAACAACTATGGATCAAGTGATGTGGAAAACACAGTTTTAGGGTAAACAATTGTAAGCAAATATTTAATGTGATCTTATACTGGGGTTAATTTGCTGTTATGATGTCCATGCATTTAACACTAATGAAAGAATTTAAAAATATTTCAGTGATCCTTTCATATTTATAATCTTTTACCACGTGGTAGTATATTTCAAAGTACTTTAAAAACCTATACATATGTTTCTGTAGTAAATTATCTGAGTGATATATAGAAAGATACGTATGTTTTTTTACAATACACTTGTTACAAACAGAATAAAATAAGCAAAAGGAATTAGTGGCATTCATTGGAGATTATATTGGAGATTGTTACCAATTTATCCTATCAGCTAAGGTTTGATAGTGGGCAAAATGTTCGACCATTTTGCAATTAAATGGATAATTTTTTAATTCATTATGAAATTACTGAAAAATTTCTATTTTCCATTTCTTTCATTAAGTTTTGAGAATAATTGCATTTTTTAAAGAAGCGAAATAATGGTGATATCAATAAATGACATTGTTAGGAATAATAACAGGAAGAACAGAGACTGAAACCATAGTGCTAAGTATTTCCTGAAACTGCATATTGGCTCAGCTCTGATAAGGTTTATATAATTTAAAATAAATTCATATTCATGGTGAAATAAAGCAGAAAATTCAATTTCACTTTTAAAATTCCTTAAGCAGAAACACGTAGAGAGTTCAGGCCAGTGCTCTATCTAGTTATTAATTCACAATAGGAATTCTACCTTTTCCTTTCCTCCCTCTTCCTTCTTATCTCTTTCCTTACACATTTATTGAGTACTGACTGTGTGGGTAGCATTGTTTGGTGCAGAGCATATAAAAAGATAAATAGCCTCTGTCTTTAAGGGGTTCACAATTAATAGTTAAGCAGTCTTGAAAATTTAACTTAGTTTGAAGAAACTAAACTTAAAGAGATTTAAAAGGAGAAAAGTCATTAGGGATAGCCAATTCATGTTTAATTATTAAGAAACTCAGAAACAAGATCTACAACCATATTCTTTGTCTAATGTACTTAAGACTGATTTTATAATCTATTAGCTCAATGAGGAGAGCTATCCAGTTGTTGGAATGAAACAGGTAGCCTTGTTTCATCCTGAATTATAGAGACAGAGGGTGGTATTAGAAGACCACAGGGAACAGATCTTTGAAACTGTGTCTCCGATGTGGCAGTAACCATTCTCCTTTTTCTTCGGACCTAAAAATATAGCTAGAGAAGCATAAAAAGGGGAAATAATAAAAATATTTTTATACTTGCTCTGTATCACCTAATCTTATAATGTCAGCAAGATATTTGAAGAATTTCTTTGTCTTGTGGATCTTTATCTTTCTTAAGTCAAAAGAGTTTGGCAAATGGCAACATAATGAACAGTGCAAAAACCACTGTTAGGTGACCAGTTTGCAATCCAAGCATGCTCTATGAATCCCCGTTATTATTCCCCTCTGCTTTCTTTATTATTTTCTATCTTATTCTATTTATTTTGGCTTCCAGTAGCATGATAAATAGTTCTCCATCCCCTCACTCTCAATCTAAAGGTGTCCTCAGGTCTAAAATGAGTCTCTTGTAGACAGCAAATAGATGGGTCTTGTTTTTTTTTATCCATTCTGATACCCTATGTCTTTTGGTTGGCGCATTTAATCCATTTACATTCAGTGTTATTATAGAAAGATACGGGTTTAGAGTCATTGTGATGTCTGTATGTTTTATGCTTGTAGTGATGTCTCTGGTACTTTGTCTCACAGGGTCCCCCTTAGGATCTCTTGTAGGGCTGGTTTAGTGGTGACAAATTCCTTCAGTTTTTGCTTGTTTGGGAAGACCTTTATCTCTCCTTCTATTCTAAATGACAGACTTGCTGGATAAAGGATTCTCGGCTGCATATTTTTCCTGTTTAGCACCCTGAAAATCTCGTGCCAATTCTTTCTGGCCTGCCAAGGTTCAAAAGAGAGATCAGTCACGAGTCTTATAGGTCTCCCTTTATATGTGAGGGCACGTTTACCCCTTGCTGCTTTCAGAATTTTCTCTTTATCCTTGTATTTTGCCAGTTTCACTATGATATGTCGTGCAGAAGATCGATTCAAGTTACGTCTGAAGGGAGTTCTCTGTGCCTCTTGGATTTCAATGCCTTTTTCCTTCCCCAGTTCAGGGAAGTTCTCAGCTATAATTTCTTCAAGCACCCCTTCAGCACCTTTCCCTCTCTCTTCCTCCTCTGGGATACCAATTATGCGTACATTATTTCTTTTTAGTGTATCACTTAGTTCTCTAATTTTCTCCTCATACTCCTGGATTTTTTTATCTCTCTTTCTCTCAGCTTCCTCTTTTTCCATAACTTTATCTTCTAGTTCACCTATTCTCTCCTCTGCCTCTTCAAGCCGAGCTGTGGTGGTTTCCATTTTGTTTTGCATTTCGTTTAAAGCGTTTTTCAGCTCCTCGTGACTGTTCCTTAGTCCCTTGATCTCTGTAGCAGGAGATTCTCTGCTGTCCTCTATACGTTTTTCAAGCCCAGCGATTAATTTTATGACTATTATTCTAAATTCACTTTCTGTTATATTATTTAAATCCTTTTTGATCAGTTCATTAGCTGTTGTTATTTCCTGGAGATTCTTCTGAGGGGAATTCTTCCGCTTGGTCATTCTGGATAGTCCCTGGAGTGGTGAGGACCTGCAGGGCACTTCCCCTGTACTGTGGTGTATAACTGGAGTTGGTGGGCGGGGCCGCAGTCAGACCTGATGTCTGCCCCCTGCCCACCGCTGGGGCCACAGTCAGACTGGTGTGTGCCTTCTCTTCCCCTCTCCTAGGGGTGGGATTCACTGTGGGGTGGTGTGGCCGTCTGGGCTACTTGCACACTGCCAGGCTTGTGGTGCTGGGGATCTGGCGTATTAGCTGGGGTGGGTAGGAAAGGTGCAAGGGGGCAGGAGGGGCAGGCTTAGCTCGTTTCTCCTTAGGTGATCCACTGCAGGAGGGGCCCTGTGGCAGCGGGAGGAAGTCAGACCCGCTGCCGGAGGGTTGGCTCCGCATAAGCACAGTGTTGGGTATTTTCGTGGAGCAAACACGTTCCCTGGCAGGAACTGGTTCCCTTTGGGATTTTGGCTGGGGATGGGCGGGGGAGATGGAGCTGGTGAGCGCCTTTGTTCCCCGCCAAATAGCTCTGTTGGCTCTGGGCTCAGCAACTGTCCCTCCCTTTGTCCTCCAGCCTTCCCGCTTTCCGAGCAGAGCTGTTAACTTATGACCTCCCAGACGCTAAGTCGCGCTTGCTGTCAGAACACACTCTGTCCGACCGGCCCCTCTGCTTTTTCAAGCCAGACTCCGGGGCTCTGCTTGGCCTGCGAGCCGCCCCTCAACCCCGGCTCCCTCCCGCCAGTTTGTGGAGCGCGCACCGCCTTGCTGCCCTTCCTACCCTCTTCCGTGGGCCTCTCGTCTGCGTTTGGCTCTGGCGACTCCGTTCTGCTAATCCTCTGGCGGTTTTCTGGGTTATTTAGACAGGTGTAGGTGGAATCTAAGTGATCAGCAGGTCGCGCGGTGAGCCCAGCGTCCTCCTACGCCGCCATCTTCTTCCCTCCCCCTATCTTATTCTGTTTAAAGCATTCCTTTACTTGATACAGCATCTTTTCAGTACCTCGTTTCTGTAAAATCAACTGCCAGTGCTAACTGCAGAGGCTTAGTACATGTGCAAGAGTGGAGACCTCAGAGATAACATCTTTATCTAAAGTTTTATAGAGCCCAAGACTATATATATTATCTTTTAATGCTCTCTGCAGCAGCTGCACTTATCTTTCATGAAAAGGTTTGAAATGTGATGAAAATGCTAACAAATTGGCCAAAACATAACATTTTCTTTTTAGTATCATTAAAGATTAGGGTGAGTGACTTATTTTCTTAAATTATCCATATGCAACTGTGGTCATTACTGACCCCTTAATTATAGCTATTAGATTACATAGAATTTCAATGCATTTTGAACCCTTCTTATTATTTCAAATCAAATATTTTGTTTCAGTGATACCAATATTACTGCTCCAATCTTCAAGATTATATCTTTAATAGCTAAGTTTTGCCTCATTCTATTCATATAGAAGTAAATAATATTAATGTGTAATCTCAAATGATATCCCTACCCTCACTATCCCCACAAAATACTCACTTTTACTTAATGATAAATAATGTAAAGAGACATACATTTTAAAATTAAATGCCTAGAAGTCACAAACCACTTTAGATTCAGACAAATTACCGAAACTACTATTTAGTTCATAATAACTTTTCCTTTTTTTTAATTTCAAGTGTATTTATTTGTAGAGAGGGGAGAGGCAGAGAAAGGGAGAGAGAGAATCCCAAGCAGATTCTGTACTGACAGTATGGAGCTCCATGTGGAGATCAAACTCACGAACCTTGAGATGGTGACCTGAGCCGAAACCAAGAGTAGGACACTTAACCGACTGAGCCCTCCAGGTGCCTTATACTAACTTTTCTATAATTTCTATTGGTATGCCTGACTGAAAATCACTGTTTTTTATTTGCTCGGATAAGGGCTATTATAATAATGATAATGGCTAACATTTATTTTGTACCTACCATATGAGAGCCATTATGCTGCCTTACTTGGAATATTTTATTAATTCACACAGTAATTGTAATATCTCATTCTATAGATGAGGTTAAGTATTTTGCCCCCATTTGCACAGGCAGAAACTGACATAACCAGGATTTGAACCCTTGTCTTTGTGAGAGATGCAAAACCAGCTTCTCTCTCCTCCACACACACATTCAATGCCTATAGTATAATTTGTCTTTTATTTACCTTGCTATCCAGGTGCCTCTGAGGATGAATGAAATTGATTTACTTAGGACTTTCAGAGCCATATTTTGCATGATAATGATTTTCTTTTTATCCTTCAGATTGCCACTTTATTTTCTATCCATAAGGTCTAATGAATTTTTATGAAATTTTGTTTTTCTGAGAACACTTATCTCTGTATCCCCTGTGCATAGCACACTTTCTGGCAGATGGAATACATTTAGCAAATATTTACTGAATGAATAGATTTATATATAATTTTTATTTTAAAAATAGATCAAACTATACATTTTGCTAATACCTATCATCAAATAACAGTTTAGAACTTCAGTTGGAACATCATCCCAAATCAATAAGTTCATTTAAGATATTTTATGTTTAATAGATCCTTGGTATTCCTTGGTATGCTTGTACCATAATTAATTTACCCAACCTACTATTTTTAAAATTTGAAGTAGTGTTCAATTTTTAGCATTTGTTATCAGTGTTGGGAGGCATATTCCTATACTTCGTTCTTCATATATAGCTATGACTAATTATTTAAGAAATGGCATTACTAGGCCAAAGAATAGGTACATGTACAAGTTTTGGAAGACCCTGATAAAAATCTAGAAAGGTACACCAATTTATCAGAAGGAGATGACTTACAAAAAAAGCATGCTTAGATAAAATATAGACTTTATTTACTGCTACAACAGATTTGCTACAATATTCTGAGCAAGCCACCTAACCTATGTATGAATTTATTGATAACATCCTGAGTGGAGATTTTAATGCCTGTTATAACACAGAAGTAGTCATAGAACATGCCCAAAACACTCAAAACTCAAAAATAAGAAAAGAAATCATCCAATTCAAAAGTGGGTGAAAGATTTGAATACACCTTCACCAAAGAAGAGGTAAGGATGGCAAATGAGCATATGGAAAGATGCTCAACATAGTTTGTCATTAGGGAAATGAAAACAAAATTCACAGGTACCGTTACACACACATTAGAATGATCAAAATAAAAAAAAGGCAAACAGAAAACAGACAATAGCAATTCCTGGTGAGGATGTAGAACAATTGAAACTCTCATTCCTGGATGCTGGTAATGCAAAATGGTGCAACTACTCTGAAAAACAATTGGGAAGATTATTATAAAGTTAACTGTATTTGTACCATGTAATCCAGCAATTTCACTTCTAGGTATTTGCCCAAGAAAAACAAAAGTTTATGTGTACATAATGTACATAATGAATGTTTAGAGCAGCTTTATTCATAATTGCCCCAAACTGGGAACAACTGATGTCCTCCACCATGTGAAGGGATAAACCAACTATGGTATATCCATACAATAAGTTAATACTCTACAATATAAAAGAATGAACTATTAATACAAACCAATAATGTGGATGAATCTCAAGTGAAGCCTATTTTATGACTCTCTCTCTATGTAACATTCTGGAAGAGGCAAAACCATAAGCACAGAGGAAAAAAAACCCCACTAAGTAATAGGCTCAGGGATTGGGAGTGTGTGAGGGGTTGATCACAAAGGGGCAACATGGGGAAATTTTTCTTTGGCTGACTGAACTGTTTTGTGTTTTGGCTGTGGTGGTTGTCACAAGATTTTATGCATTCATCAAAACTCAAAGACTTCACCACAAAAGAGAAAATTTATTGTATGTAAATGAAAACATAAAAACATAAAAATATAAGCAAATACAAAATAAGGAAGCAGAGGGTAACATATTACCTGCTACCTGTGACACCTGCAGGGCATTAAGAAGGCTTGGGGTAGCCTGGTGTGTGTGTGTGTGTGTGTGTGTGTGTGTGTATGTGTGTGTGTGTTTGTCAAAATTGGCTGAAAGATATGCCCGAAACAGACCTTTAAGGTGGACATCTGCTCATCATCTGAAATGATTAGAAGCCTGTTTTTGCATTCAAAATGAGACGATATTCTTGTGATATAGACTTAGTCCAGAATATACTTCCCTGGGCAGTTATTAAAAGTAAATTACTTGGAGAGGCAAACTTGAATACAGGAGTATAAAAACAAGAAGAAGCTTAGTCAGTGTTCTTAATATTTACGATACTATTGACGCAACAGTGAATGAAGGGTTATGAAGTAGCATCACCCAAAGTGATATTATTTTCCCTTTAGAAAATGTTTTCCCTGAAGCTACCTTTTAGTAATTATTACTCCCTTGCAATTTTGCTTTTTGCTTTTATTTCCAATTAAAAAGATAAAGTATATTCACATAGCTCTTAAAAATTAATTTGAAGAGGTTTTAAGCTATGACATTGAGTCAAACATTTCCATGGCTCTCAGGTATGACAAAAATTTAAAAAAATATATGCATCAAATTATAGTTATTTCAATTATAACTATTTCAACAGAGGAGGTTATGTGATTTTAGTGAGTTTTAAATTTTATTTTCGGGAAGCTTTAGCTATGCTGAGGGGAAAAAATTGAAACTCTGTTATCTCACTGGCTTTAAACAAAGGTTTACTTCCTGCTAAGGCAACAGAACCTTCTAGTTCAGTCTGCTCTTCTGCACAGCTTTCCTTTAGGTAGTGGTGAAGGGGCCTAGAACTCGCCCATCTTGCAGCTTTGTTAGCTTGGAGTTGATTTCAACAGCCAGAAAGGAAAACCAAGAGCAAAGAGAAAGCATGCCGACTTTTATTTCCTCAGGCTGCACACCATGCATCGATGCATCCCGTGAGTTCATATTCCACTAGTGAGAACTGTTTGTATGATTGTCTCTAGATGCAGGGGGGCTGGGAAATGAAGTTTAGCTGTGATCAAAAGAAAATGAAATCATTAGGTGAATATATAACATTGTTTCTGCCACATACTTAAAAAAAAAAACTGTTCATGGGGTGCCTGAGTGGCTCAGTCAGTTAAGTGTCCCAACTTCTCCTCCGGTCATGATTTCATGTTGGTGGGTCTGAGCCCCACATCAGGCTCTGTGCTGACAGCTCAGAGCCTGGAGGCTGCTTTGGAATCTGTCTCTCCCTCTCTCTCTGCTTCTCCCCTGCTTGTGCTCTCAAGAAATAAAACGTTAAGCATTTTTTTTAAAGCTGTCATGACATCTAATTTCTATTAACATAAATATATTTAATTTGAAAAATGAAATAACTGTAATGGCTTGATTTTTGGGTTTCAAACCACTATTTTCTCCAGAGCAAAAATTTGGTCAGAATTTCAGACACATTTGTTTTAGAGCTAATACCTTGTCATCGTGGATAATTTAGAAGAAGCTGGGTCATGGGCTTGGTTAGCAAGTTCTAATTTACTGTAGACGGTATCTCTGAGATAGCTGAATAAATATATAGACAGAGATCTGAAAAAGCAATTTGCTTTTATAAAAGAGATGTGGATATTTGATTTCTGTGAAGCCATAGGATTTACCCATTTGTATTAAATCGATTTATTATTTTGTTTATTCTTTACTTCATTCATTAACTCACCAAATTATTAATAAGTCCCTAAAACTAGACCAGATAGTCTGCTAGACTTAGGATAAAGATGAAAATGCATATGTTCCCTACCCTTGAAGAAGTTTTAATGTAGGTGGGAGAATTATTTTTCAGTACTTAAAAACAAAAATGTAAACTATACAGTTGAACAAGCAGTTGTGAAGTAGCAAGATACATGTTCAAAGTGCCAGTGGGTACAGAGATGAGGGTCTACTAACTGCTTGGAAGAGAATGAAATCAGATTATATACTTGATGAGGGATGGGCTTATGTCTGTTAAAGGTTGATATATATCCTGTAAAAGAAAATCTGGGATTGTGTCACCAGATTTATCTAGAACTGAGTAGAGTGATAAGTGTCCTCACATTATATTTGAATGGAATAAGTTACCAACTGGAAAACCTTTTGGGCATAAGTAGATTTTCTTTCCTGATTTGGACATATGCTCCTAAACTGGGGTTGGGCATACATGAATAGGATTAGGGGAATATAGATATTATATAATCTATTTGGGATATTATTTTTAAATAATAATATATATTCTTACATATAAAATTATATATAACACAATTTAATTAATACATAAAAGAATATGTAATATTTTTAAATAATATTTAAAGTTCTGGAACCCTTTACTACTTATTATTTTAAATAATATTACATATTATTTTATATATAAAATTCTACCAAACACTTACATAAGAAATAATATTAATTCTGTGTAAACACCGTTAGGAAGCTGAAGAAGACTGAATATTTCCCAACTTATTGGGTGAGGTCACATTACAGTGACACCAAAGTCAGAAAAAAAAACACAGAGATGAAAACTCTTTCACAATATCCTTTAAGAACTTAGATTCAAAAAAACAAAAAACAAAAAACCTTAATGGGTCTTTAGCAACCCAAATCTAACAATATGTAAGTGTGATATATCATGGTCAAGTGAAATTTGTCCCAGAATGAAAGGTTTTTATATTTGATAACTAATCAATGTAATCCACCAACTCAGAAAACTAAAAAAGAAAAAAAAAACGTATATGAGCAACCAGGAATAGAAGAAAACTTCAATTTGATAAGGGACATCTACAAAAATCCTACTGTTAAAATAATACATCATGACGAAAGACTGAATGCATTTCGTCTGTGATCAAGAACAAATCAAGGATGTCTGTTACAACTTCTTTTCAGCTTTGTACTGGAGCTATTAAATAAATTTATCAGGTTTGCAAGAATAAAAGCAATACATAAAATTAATTGCATTTGATATGCCAGCGATGAATATTCATAAAATGAAATTAAAAAGTTGTGCCACTTAAGAAATTGTGCCACTTATAGCATGAAGTTATTAAATACTTAGAGATAAATCTGCAAATGTATAAAATATAGGCATTAAAACCATAAAATATTATCAAGAGAATTAAAGCAAACCTAAATAGATGGAGAGATATATCATGTTCATGGGCCAGAACGATTAATACTTTTACAATGTTGATATTCACCAAATTGATCAATAGATTCAACAAAATCATATTTAAAAACCTAGTGGGAGATTTGTTTTTAGTAGATATTAACAGGCCAACTCTAAAATTCATATGCAAATTCTATGGAACTAAATGTAGTCAAAAGTTTAAAGATCCTTAATAAAGAAAAAAGTGTTGGATAGCTAGTCCTACCTGATTTCAACATTTATTATGAAGATACAGTAATCAAGACAGAGTGGGATGGCATCAAGATAGACAAATAGAAATAGACTCATGCACATGAAAAACTGATATTTGGCAAAAGTTCAAGACAATTTACTGGAGAAAAGTATCACTGTTTCCAAGAAATATTCTGCAATAATTGGATACCCATATGCCAAACAAAACAAAACAAAAAGCATGAACTCTGATCTCTATCTTGTATCATATAAAATATTAACACAAAATGGATTATAGACCTACATATAAAACCTAAAACCACAAACCTTTTAAAGGAAAACAAAAATAAGTTTGGCTAGAGGATTTGGACTTTTTTTCATTTTGCAATTCCAATTGTTTTTCTGAGATTAGGAAAGAGCATACTCCCCTTAGCTAGAGAAGGTAATGAAAAAAAAGAACCTAAAAATCACTGGAGACAAACTTGCCTAAAGTATAATTTTGAATAGAACACTGTACATTTAGATTCAAGTTTAATTTCTAGGGAGGAACATTCATTTTGATAGTGCCTAAGACAATGCCTTGCAAATAGTTGGCAATTAATAAGTACATTTCTAGGATAAGGTAAGAAATTCTATAGACAGTGTCAAAGAAATATTGCACTGGACAAGTTAAATAGGCAAGACTTTATTCAAGGCAATTGAAGTAGGGTAGAGAGATTGAACTGTTAATGAAAGGCAGGAGGATTTTTAAGCATTAAAATGAGCTTAAAAATGAGATAATGAAAAAGTACTGGAAGACTTTAAGAGGAAGGATAATCAATGCGATTAGACCATCTGTGTTTGCTAACTGGTACCCATTAAGATAGAGAAATAGGAGCCTTGTCTTTCTTGATCACACTTCGAAGGGATGGCTCCAGGTACTTAAGAAAGACATTCCCAGGTCTTAAAATGGGTAAGAGGCTGGGAGAAGATTTACATTTGAAAGAGAACAGAAAAATTTACAGTTGAGAGATATCTAAAGTATATGCTCTAAGAAAAGGGAGGTCAGTGGCCAACAGTCTGAAAGAAAGCGGTTTTAAAGTTTACTCAGACTGAAGGGTACTTTCAGGCCTAATGCCATCTTGGAAAACAGATTGCTGGGAATATTACCCAGAAGTCTACACGCTTACCTTTGCTCTTTTTAACAAATGTAGATTTTTACCTCATAAAAGAGGATAGAAGGATTAATGTAAATCTATTGTCATGATGGACAATAACTCAGAGAATGGGCGTATGGTATCATTTTATATGAAAGTGTATGCAATGTTACTTATTCTAAGGACCTGGAATACTGCAGCAAATGCAATGTAATGGTTCTACTTGAGGCTTATTATTATGGTTTATGAGGATTTGGCTTTATGATGATAATTCTTTTGATAGTTAAATGGACTCTAATTTTTTGTCTAATTTTGTTTTCAACACAGTTAGCTTTACTACAAATGAATTTAAAATGTTATAAAATATTTTTTGTGGATTTTTAAATGTATAAAATTGCAAATTATGCTAATAAATCTCCATTTATGGCACATTTTGCTAAATTATCATGTTGAAATTATATATTCTGATAAAAGCAACTGAGGGTAGTAAATCATACTGCATGTTACTTTTGAGGGAAAAATGCCTTTTCTGAAATGTTGGTATTAGGTCAATTTAAGAATTAAGAGATATAGTTGATTATACACAATGCTGATTATATATAATCTTTATTAGATTATATCCAAGTTGATTGTGACTATGGAGATTCCAAGGACGTTTAAAAGGAAAATATAATTGGAAAAGAAGCTGTTTTCTATTCAAATACGGTATTTGTGCTAATAATGATTTCTAAACAGACAGGGAGACCCAAGGTAGCGAAACCCAGCCAGGCACCTGATTAAGTAAGACTTGCTCCCAAACTCTGTAGAAAGACTGGAGAAAAATCTGCTGAAGAGGTCTGTAATGGGATAAACATTCATTATTTCCTGAGCTGAAATTTCTCCAGGGGCACATTGGCTCAGTTTATAACTCTCTTT
Organism: Prionailurus bengalensis; assembly: GCF_016509475.1. Taxonomy (NCBI): domain Eukaryota; kingdom Metazoa; phylum Chordata; class Mammalia; order Carnivora; family Felidae; genus Prionailurus; species Prionailurus bengalensis. Next base: position 93,347,483 of record NC_057355.1, on the reverse strand, counting down.
CACAAGGTAAAAGAGGCTACTCTAATGAATTTAGGGATGAGGAAGTAATACAAGTAATATTTCTTTCATAGTACTTTCTTATACATTTTGTCACAAATTGAAAATATAAACACAGAACCTCTGAGCAGCGAGATCCAGGTTTCAGCCTTGCCAATACCATGCCTCAGAGACTGCAGAACCCCTTTTCATTCACTGCCACCCACTTCTGACACAGAACATCCACACATGGATAAAAATATGCTGGTGCAAAAGGCCAAACTGGCCAAGTTAGTTGAGTGATACATTGACATAGCCTGCATGAAGTCTGTGACGGAGCAAGGAGCTGTATTATCCAAAAAGGAGAGGAATCTTCTCTTGAATTGGTTATAAAAATGTCATAGGAGCCCACAGGTCATCTTGTAGATCCATCCCAAGTATTGAGCCAATGATTTGAGGTGCTGAGAAAAACAGCAGATGGCTTAAGAATTCAGGCCTGTAATGGTGTACTAATCTCTTTGGAAAACTTACTTCACAAGCACAGAGCAAAATCTTTTGCTTGAAAACAAAAGAAGACTACTTCTGATACATGGCTCAGGTTGCTGCTGGTGATGAGCAGAAAGAGACTATAGCTTCATCACAAGCATGCCAAGAAGCTGTTGAAATCAGAAAAGGAGAATGCAACCAAAACATCCTACAGTGTTGGGTCTGGGCTTTCATTTCTCTGGATTTTATTGTGCCACTCTGAACTTCCCAGACAAAGACTGCTCTTCTGCAAAGGTAGCTTTCTTTTCCAGTTTAAATGAAATATAACTAACACATAAAATTGTGTAAGTTTAAGGTGTACAACATAATGATCTAATATATGTATATATTGCAAAATGATTACCATTAACATTTAACATAGTTACAATTTTTTTCCTTGTGATGAGAATAAGATCTTCTCTCTTAGCAACTTGCAAGTATTCAATGTTATTCATTATAGTCATCATGTTGTACATTACACCCCCAGAATTTATTTATCTTAGAATAAAGATAAATTCTCTGACAACCACAAATCTGATTCTATTTCTATGAATTTGGTTATTTTATTTTATTTAATTTTTTTAAATATTTATTTAATTTTGAGAGAGAGAGAGACAGAGTGTGAGCAGGGGGAGGGGCAGAGAGAGAGAGGGAGACACAGAATCTGAAACGGGCTCCAGGCTCTGAGCTGTCAGCATAGAGCCTGACATGGGGCTCAAACTCACAAACGGTAAGAGCATGACCTGAGCTGAAGTCAGACAATTAACTGACTGAGCCACCCAGGTGCCCTGAGTTTGGTTATTTTAGATTTCATCTATAAGTGAGATCATGTGATATTTTTCTTTCTCTGACTTATTTCATTTAATATAGTACCCTTAAAGTCCATCCATGCTGTTGCAAATGGCAGAATTTTCTTTTTCTTTTTTTTTTAATTTTTAAAAATGTTTATTTATTTTTGAGAGAGAGGGAGAGACAGAGAATGATGCGTGGGGGAGGGACAAAGGGAGGGAAGACACAGAATCTGAAGCAGGCTCCAGGCTCTGAGCTGTCAACAGAGAGCCTGATGCAGGGCTTGAACCCACTAACCGTGAGATCATGACCTGAGCCGAAGTCAGACACTTAACTGACTGATCCACCCAGGAGCCCCCCCCCCTTTTTTAAATTATTTATTTGTTTTGAGACCAAGTGCAAGCAGGGGAGGAGCAGAGAGAGGAACACAGAGAATCCAAAGCAGGCTCCAGGCTATGAGCTGTCAGTGTAGAGCTTGACACAGGGCTTGAACTCATGAACTATGAGATTGTGACCTGAGGCAAAGTTGGATGCTTAACCAACTGAGCCACGCAGGTGCCCTATCTGCCTATGTTTTACTTTGTTTTTGTTATTGCTGTTTTTTGGTTTTTGGTATTTTTGCTATTGAGTTATATGAGTTCTTTGTATGTTTTGGATATTAACCTTTATCATATATATGATTTGCAAGTATTTTATCCTTTTTGGTAGATTGTCTTTTTATTGATGGTTCCCTTTGCTGTGGAAAAACTATTTAGTTTTATGTAGTTTCACTTGTTTATTTTTGCTTTTGTTGCCTTTGCTTTTGGTGTCATACAAAAAAGTCATACCAAGATTGACATCAACGAGGTTACTGCCTATGTTTTCTTCTAGTTTTATGATTTCAGGCCTTATACTCAAATATGTAATCCATTATGAATTAATTTTTGTGTATGGTGAAAGTGGCCCAGTTTCATTCTTTTGCCTGTAGCTGTTCAGTTTTCCCAACACCATTTGTTGAAGATACTGTCCTTTCCTCACTTTATGTTCTTGGCTTTTTTGTCATACATCAATTGCCATACATGTGTAGGTTTATTTCTGGGCTCTGTATTCACCTCTATTGATCTCTCTGTGTGTGTTTATGTCAATATACTACTGTTTTGATTACTACAGCTTGGTAATATAGCTTGAAATCAGGGAACATAATGCCTTCAGTTTTGTTCCTTGTCAAGACTGCTTTGGCTATTTGAGATCTTTTGTGGTTCTGTACAAATTTTAGGGTTGTTTCTCTTATTTCTGTGAAAAATGCCATTAGAATTTTCATAACATTGCATTGACTGCTTTGGGTAATGTGGACATTTTAACAACATTAATTCTTCCAATTTATGAGTACAGAGTACCTTTCCATTTGTGTGTGTGTGTGTGTCCAATTTTTATCATCAATGTCAATGTTTTCATGTCTTTGGTTAAGTTTATTCTTAGATATTTTATTCTTTGAACACCATTATAATGGGATTTTTTCCTAATTTCCTTTTCTGATAGTTTGTTATGTGTAGAAATATGTTAGATTTTTGTATATTGATTTTGTATCTTATAACTTCACTACATTTATTTATTCTGATAGTGTTTCAGTGGACCCTTCAGGGTTTTCTAAAAACCCACACTGCAAATAGTGAGTTTGATTTCCTCCTTTCCAATTTTGGATGCCTTTTATTATTATTTTTTCTTCCCTAATTGCTCTGGCTGGGACTTCCAATACACTGTTGAGTAAGAATGATGACAGTTGGCATCCTTGTCTTATTCCTTATCTTAGAGGGAAAGCTTTCACCTTCTCACTGTTGAGTATTGTGTTAGCTGTGTGCTTGTCATATGTGGCTTATATTTTTATGAGGCATGTTCCTTCTATGCTGCTTTGTTGAGAGTTGTCACCTTGACATGGCCAATATGGGGATGTGGAATTTTTGTAATAGTACTTTTACTACATTGTGGCTTTACCAGGGCCTGTGTTAAAACTCCCATGTCTAAATAAAGAAAACTGACCACAAACTGATTTGTCCTGGTAAAGAATAGCAGAGGTAACTGGTTCCTATCACAGATACAGTTAGTGAATACTTTAAAGTTTGGAGTACTTCTGAGACTATAGTAGAGATAGATACTTGGTATCTATAGTAGAGATAGTAGAGATAGATCCATATAATATGGATATTATATTTTGACCCATGTGCCACCTGTAGAATACACAATCTCAGTGTAAAAACCTTTGACTATAGTTGCAGAAGTGCTCCTTTAGACAGCATTGTAAACCAATTGAGTCTAGAGGAGGGCAGAAATTGTCCACACTCCGTTATTTGTAAAATTACCTATTTTTGCTTTCACCATTTATGTAATACTCATTTTATTTTCATTTAAATATTTAAGCAAACTAAGCACAGATGTACAAGATGCAGTTAAAGTGAATTGCTTGATAGCCATTATTACATGTATATTAACTAGAGAAGTAAAAAAGAAAAAAAATAATAAGCAAACAAGATTCTTAACTTTAAGGTTTTTACTTTTGTGATTACAAAAAACTTATTAAACATGTATGTGCTATAAAAATACTTAACAAGGAAATAACAGGATGGTGGCTAGTTTTGTTTAATATCTTATGAACTTTTTATGAACATCAAAGCATAATTAAGAATTTGTGTAGTAATTTGATGTAAATGGAATAAAAACTTTATGCATGGGAACAAAAATAGAAACATTAACTTTCAATTTTTCTTTTACTTACTTTATTCTTTAATTTAAATGTTAAGAGATGCATTTAATGTTCTTGGGTATAAACATTTAGCTCGGAAAAACTTTCATCAAGTTTTTCTCCTGCTTTTGGGGTATGCTTTTGAAATGTAACTGGTTTTATTTGTTTATTTAAACAAATTTTTTTGATGTTTGTTTATTTTTGAGAGAGAGAGAGAGAGAGAGAGAGAGAGAGAGCAGGGGAGGGGCAGAGAGAGAGAGGGAGATACAGAATCTGAAGCAGGCTCCAGGCTCCCAGCTGTCAGCACAGACCCCAAAGCGGGGCTCAAACCCACCAACTGGGAGATCATGACTGAGCTGAAGTCAAACTCTTAACCGACTGAGCCACCAGGTGCCCGTTTTCTTTCTTTTATTTTTTAAAATTTCTTTTTGATGAATGTAACTGGTTTTATTATATACTTTTCACTATCCTTTGCTTTGACTGTATCTATTGATTTATAATGCTTTGACATTTTAGTTATCTTAACAAAAATAAATACTGTTTATATATGATCTAAAATTGTCTTATTCACTGGTGAGGAGATGGACATAAAAATATGCCAGAATTTTCTTTAAGAAATAAATACTGGAGTATTAAGCCAGTTGAATGTTGATAGTAGGTAGCAGCAGTGTCTGGGTGGGGGCAGGGGTGGCTAGGAGTCCAGTGGGATAATGATCTTTACAGGGGTGTTATACTAATCAGAAAGGGGTAGAATATCAAGAATTTTGTCCTAAGCATGTGAGTTACCAACAGGAGATGAGTAAGATGCAGTCACGTTGGGCAACAAAGCTAATGTCATTGCATTTTGGATGATAACTCTCTGAACCATGTTTTAAATATTTAAGTAGTTGTTGACTGATTAGCAACTTTGGCTTTTTATTTCATGAGACATTAGAGAAAGATCTCGAAGTTCTATTTGAAGATTTTGTTCTACTTCTAGAGAAAATTCATACCTGATTTTACATTTTACTTTATAGGTAAGATATAAGTAAATATCAGGGTTTTAATAAATCAAATAACAGCTTTTATTACAGATTAATATTGAAACTTACAGAAGAAAAAATATTTTGTTTTACAGAGAGCGCAAGTGGGGGAGAGAGGCAGAGGGAGAGAGAAAGAATATTAAGCAGACTTCATGCTCAGCATGGAGCTGACATGGGGCTCAGTCCCAGGATGCTGGGATCATGACCTGAGGCAAAATCAAGAGTCAGACACTCAACTGACTGAGCTGCCCAGAGGCCTCCAGAAATAATTTAATAATGAAATATGTGTAAATCTGTAAGGAAATGAATATACAAATGGACAATTGCCAGGCCATAAATAAAAATAGAACTCTGACCCACAGCCTTTTGTAGTAATCTGTCCCAAATGGCAGAACTTGAACAGTAACTGCCAGCTTCCCTAATTTTTTTTCTTGCTTCAAATTTAGGACTATCCAGAGAAAACCAAATATGCTCCTAATCAATCCCATAAGGTACCCTGCTTCTAGTTAGCTCTTCCCCAACTTCCTCATACCAACAGCTTCTAATCAGGGCATACCTGAAACCTTCCCTTCTTTCCACTTGAAAACTTTTAAACTCTCTTGATGGCCTTTGCATCTCTGCCAAATGCAAGTAATAGTGGCTGACTCTATTGCTATAATAATGTATGAATAAATAGTTTTTGCTTGTTCTCATTTGGGTAGTTTTCATTCTTTTCCACATCTGGAAATATATATGTATGGGATATTAAAAGTTATAAAATCTCGGGGCACCTGGGTGGCGCAGTCGGTTGGGCGTCCGACTTCAGCCAGGTCACGATCTCGCGGTCCGTGAGTTCGAGCCCCCCGTCAGGCTCTGGGCTGATGGCTCAGAGCCTGGAGCCTGTTTCCGATTCTGTGTCTCCCTCTCTCTCTGCCCCTCCCCCATTCATGCTCTGTCTCTCTCTGTCCCAAAAATAAATAAACGTTGAAAAAAAAAAGTTATAAAATCCCAAAAAGTATCTAAGATTTTTAAATAACAATTTCAGGATATAAATTACTCAATATTAAATAATCTCATAACTCTAAAACTTTGGTGAGTCTCAGCTAGACACTGAAAAGCAGTTAATTCTAAGTTAGATACCAGTTTTCCAGTCATTTCTTGATTTTACAATACAGATTTTCACATTCACACTTTTGAAAGTAACCAAGATCATCTGAAAGTTATTTTAATATATAATTTATAGTGGTCCTTTGAGTCATTAACCCAGGATCATACCTGATAATTTAAAGTTTTATCTAGAAAAGAATTTTGACTTTCAGTTAGTTGGCAAGGAATATCCAATATTTAGATAAGAAATTCAATTATCTTTTCATAGAAGCCAAGATGATTAGAGTTCAGAGAGCCAGAGGCACTATGCTGTTTCATTTTAATGTATAGCTGAACCAATTCTGTTTTTAAGTATATATTTTATTTCAAGAAATTAGATCTGCCTTAAGAGCCATAAACACACTGCTGTGTTCATACTTATTGTTTTTAAACTATTTTGCTAATACATTAAGTCTGTTCTATTAAATAACAGAAGCACTTAACTTTATAAAAATCTCCCTGGAGTTTTCACCTGGAATATTACATAGTTATGTTCAAACACAACTTATAATAGACAATGCCAAAAGAACTTTTCTGGGGGCCTTAAAAGATGAAACAAAAGTGAAAAAAAAAAACCACCTGGTAGTGTACCTTTCAATAAGGGAATCCAAGGATTCTCTAGAGGTTCTCAATCTTTTCTTGTCTTTATCATCATCATCGTCATCATTATCATCAATGCAAGCACACATAGTGTGCCAATTATTGTTCTAAGAATATTATAGGGATGAACTCATATCATCCTTATACCAATTCTGGGGAGTAAGTATAATAGTTTCTTAATACTTTTTCTAGATTTATAATTTTTGTTATCTAAATCAGTGGTTCTTATATTTTATTTTATTTTTATTTTTATTTTTTTTTTCAACGTTTATTTATTTTTGGGACAGAGAGAGACAGAGCATGAACGGGGGAGGGGCAGAGAGAGAGGGAGACACAGAATCAGAAACAGGCTCCAGGCTCTGAGCCATCAGCCCAGAGCCTGACGCGGGGCTCGAACTCACGGACCGCGAGATCGTGACCTGGCTGAAGTCGGACGCTTAACCGACTGCGCCACCCAGGCGCCCCTGGTTCTTATATTTTAGATTTAAATATGTTTAAAATTAAAAAGAATGGAAAACTCACAAAGTAGTTCTGACAAGTAAGGTCATGAGAAATTACCTGCAATCATCAACACAAGTACTATCTACTATAATCAACTTTTCATTAAAAAAGATAGTTTAACATCAAAACAGGGAACACAAGCTAAGTATAAAGTGCTCTCTTTTACTAAAAAAATCCATTCACTTTATGAAAAGCTTATTTAATTCTTTATTTTTTCAGAACATAAATAATCAAAACTGGTTATTTTTACCTTAAGGAATAAATTAGGAATTTTATTGGTCCCGACTAGTTGATGGCAAAACAACCAATCCTATTGTCAATATTATTGAAAACAGAAAACAGTCACTTTCCCTAGTTTTATGTGGATAAATTAATTGGCTGGTTGAATTATTTACTTTTCAATTCTTTTTGTTGTTGTTATTCTAATGACTGAAAATAGTGAATAGAATATGAACAGTAATTAGAAAAAATTAAGCAGTAAAGCCACATACACACAAAGTGGATTCACATCCATGTCAATTTGCCTATAAAATTATCAAATAAGTATGTTTTGCATGTAGAGCAGTAAGTTTATTATCCTCAAATCTCCCTTTATTTATATGGTTTCTTAGATCTGTGAGTTAGCCCTTCTCCAGAGTCCTCTACTTTGACTTTAATGTCATTATATCCTTGAGAATACTAAAAATTACATTTCAAGCTTGAGGGATTTGTTGTCTGTCTGTAGAGAATATAAAGCATAACTCAGTTTTGCCCAAGGGATTAACTTTCAAGCTATGTTAATTTGTTATTTTGATGCCACTTAATGATCTTTTTCATTAGTTATTTCTTCAGTTCTTTGTTGTATAATAGGGATATATTGATTATTCTTGTGAATGAGTGATTGAAGCAGAAGAATTCCTAATTCTATATCCAGAAATCAAGAAATAGCTAACAAAATAAATCAATGTCAAAATGTACATTATTTGTTGAATAGAGAGTTGGATGATAATTCAACTTTGCATAGAGATAAATCAACAGAGAATAAATAATGTGTTAGATTAATATTTCATTGAATTGTGAAAAAGAACAGGAATGTGGTCATGTTCTCTCCTTTGCAAGGTGATATTGCTTCTGGGGTGGCTATTTGGATCACAATTAACATCTACAGTAACCAGAAAATGATTACGTGATGATCAACTAGTTAAAATGTTACTCAAAAATATCTGAGACAATATTCTGAGTGTCACTATGGAAAGACCAATTAGGAAAAATTGATTTGGTTAGTGATTTCATATATAGAGTTCATAGAGAAATGGAGCCTAGTAGAAGTAGTTTTATATTGTGTAGTAATGTGTGTGGTCTCAGATATTTCATTCAAAAAATCAGTTTAAAAAAATTGTCATGAAACATATTAAATTGTGGTCCTTCAAAGGTATGCCCTAATTCTAACTCCAAGTGCCTATGACTGTGGATTTATTTGGAAAAAGGGTCTTTACAGATATAATTAAATTAAGGGGCCTCAAAAGAGAGTAATAAACTAGTAAGAACTATGCATTAGACAAGGCCATTAAATAGAATATTGTGAAGAGAAGCTAATATAAGGAAAGATGGGTAAGGTAGGAGGCTAATTCTGCCTAATTCTGAAGTAATAAACTATGGTTTGGTAATTTAAATGAAGGGATGGATGGATGGATGGATGGGTGGATGGGTGGGTGGATGGATGGATGGATGGGTGAAATGTCTGAAAACAAGGGTATCCTGATTCACCAGGTTGGACCCTAAGTCCAATGCAACCTCTTTATGTGAGACACAGGGGATAAAGCCATGTGAAGATGGAGGAAGAGGGGTGCCTGGATGGCTCAGTTGGTTAAGCGTCCAACTTTGGCTCAGGTCATGATCTCGTTGTTCATGCGTTCGAGCCCCACATCGGGCTCTGTGCTGACAGCACAAAGTCTGCTTCAGATACTCTGTCTCCCTCTCTCTCTGCCCTTACCTGCTCATGCTTTCTCTCTCTCTCTCTCTCTCTCTCTCTCTCTCTCTCTCTCAAAAATTAATAAACATTAAAAAAAAGAGATGGAGGCAGAGACTGGAGCGATGCCACTAGGTAAAGTAAAGAACTAGATGCCACTATCCAAAGCAAAGAAAGAATCATGGACAGATTCTCCTTCAGAACCTCAGGAAGTAACCAATCCTACCAGCACTAATTTTGGACTTCTGGCTTTTATTTTAAGTCATCAAGCTGTAAAAATTAGTTACAACAGCTCTAGTAAACTGACACAATTATGCATAGACTAAAATGTCAAATTGTAAAACTAAAGCAGAAAGCAGTTACAACATATTGATTCGACAGGAGTTAAGTAGAGGATTAACTCTAAATAATGAGTCATCCCTACTTTTATTTCATATCTATAATAACAAGCTTAAATAAAATTAATTGAATTTGCAACAGTTCTTGATTTTATGTTAGTCCAACACAATTCAAGATAAAGGAATAATATAAATGGATATAGTGAAAGTCAAAATTTATAAGCAGAAACTGATTAAGAATGAAAATTAATTTGGAACCAAACCATCTAAAATATCTAGGGAAAATACTTCCTGAAACATAAATATTTAAGAGGAAAGTCACTTGGGAAAACTTTAAATGCTTAAGGAGAACATGAAAGTAATTCACCAAATGATATTAATTGCTGTGAGATTAAATAGCTAACATCAGACAACAATCTTTATAAGCAAGTCTTCCTAGTTTTCAGTCACTTATTGTTTGTATAATTAGTTAGCAATTTCATCATGTATGTAACAGTTATTTAAAAGCAAGTCAAAAGAATGCCATCCTGTTTTTTGGAGATGATTTTATGGTCTAAATTAGGCTGACTCATAGGAAAATTCTCCAAATTTATCTGTTTAAACTTACTAAACATCTATTTAAAAGAGCAACTAACTGACATAATTTAGGTCAGATACTTTATCCTTTTAAAATGTATTTTAGGAAGGATGAAGTAGTATTTAAAAAAAATTCTATCCAAATTATACGGAATCTGGATGGTTAGTCACTGCCAACTATTATCAGAATAAATACACATATCTAAGTGCCAGAACTTTTACTTATTCGTAAACTTCACAGAAGATAGAGGTCTCATTAAACACACAAAATGTGGCATCAAGCCAAGGGAATGAAGACAATTGAAATCTCACTTTGGATAAATGTCTAATTAATCATTGTTGACTAATTAAGTCAACCCTTTTATTTCTATTCTAAGCCTTTCTTACTTGATATTAAAATATATAACAAATAGAGTTTCAAGAATATATTTTGAAAGATGCTCTGTCAAAGTAAATGTTATCTCCTGATGAGATTTTAATTAATTAGAGAGAAGTTCAGCAGAGATTTAATATGAAAAAAAACTTCACCAGAAATATGTTTGGTAATGCTACAACTTGTTTTGATATGCTACTGAGTAAAATAAGCTTGTAAGACAATAATGGAAATATGTTTTAGTAACTCAAGTTTCTCTCTATCAAAACATTGTATTAAGCCTTATTCTATAAAATTGTATTGCAGATGAAAGTAGGTATGTCAGGAAAGTATTAGATATGTTTTAGCGGTATATAAGTTTTAGATTTTATTCTTTGCCCTACTACCTACAATATTGAATGAGCCAGCCGATGTAAAGCATGTTGCATGGTAAATGGAGCAGATATGCACTCAAATGCTATTTATTTTTACATTTAAAATTTTATTTTTAATGAATTAATTTACTTTTGAGAGAGAGAGAAAGAGAGCACAAGTGTGGGGGGGGGGGCACAGAGAGGAGAGAGAAAAACTCAAGCAGGCTCCATGCCTAGAATGGAGCCTGACACTATGCTCAATCTCAAAAACTGTGAGATGATGACCTGAGCTGAAATCAAGAGTCGTACACTTAACTGAGTAGGCACTAAGGAACCCAAAATTTTATTTCTCTATTTTTCATTACTAGATGTTTTAAAAACTTCTGCATAGTCATTCTCTCATTGTAAAATCCGGAAAATTTTGAAGATATTAGTAGATTTTAATGAATCTGTTATTGAAAATGTGTTTCTTTTTACCATATTTACTAGAAAACTGGATTAGAGTTCATGTGTGTTCTTATATAATAGGATAAGTAGCTAGCTATTTTTGATATTTTCTTAAGTGATTTCCATATCAGGATGTGGATATTTATGAATATGTTTGCCTTAACCTTCACCTTCATACCATTTCAACAACCCAGCCCCATGAACACACATTGTATTTTGTTGTCTTTTAGTATTGCAATATTTTGAAGTTGTTAGAAGCAGAGATTTCTTTGCCTACTATGTTCATTGAATCTTTTTATTTTTCTCTTTTTTATTTTTGTTTCAAGTTTTTATTTAAATTCTAGTTAGTTAACATATGGTGTAATGTTGGTTTTAGGAGTAGAATGCAGTGATTCATCTCTTAAATAAAACACCCAGTGTTCATCACAAGTGCCCTCCTTAATACCCATCACCCATTTAGTCCATCCCCTGCCACTTCCCCTCAATCAACGTTCAGTTTGTTCCCTGTAGTTAAGAGTCTCTTATGGTTTGCCTCCCTGTATCTTTTGTGCCCCCTTGCCCTATATTCATCTCTTTTGTTTTTTTAATTTTTAAAAATATTTATTTTATTTTTAAGAGAGAGAGACAGAGCGTGAGCAGGGGAGAGGCAGAGAGAGGGAGACACAGAATTCAAAGCAAGCTCCAGGCTCTGAGCTCTCACCACAGAGCCTGACATGGGCTTGAACCCATGAACTGTGAGATCATGACCTGAGCCAAAGTTGGACGCTCAACCGACTGAGCCACCCAGGCACCCTGCATCTGTTTTGTTTCTTAAATTCAACATATAAGTGAAATCATATAGTATTTGTTTTTCTCTGAATTTTTTTGTTTAGCATAATATACATCAATGCAAATGGCAAGATTTCATTCTTTTTGATGGCTGAGTAATATGAAATTGTGTGTGTGTGTGTGTATACATCATATTTCTTTTTTCATGAATCAGTTGATGAACTTTTGGCTTTTTCCATAATTTAGCTATTGTTGAGGATGCTGCTATGAACATCAGGGTGCATGGTCCCTTCAAATCAGTATTTTTGTATCCTCTGGGTAAATACCTAGTAGTTCAATTATTGGGTCATAGGGTAATTATATTTTTAAAATTTTGAGGAACTTCCATATTGTTTTCCAGAGTGGCTGCACCGGTTTGCATCCCAACCGACAGTGTAAGAGGATTCCTCTTTTTCTGCATTCTTACCAACATCTACTGTTTCCTGTGACATTCTGACAGGTGTGAGGTGGTATTTCATCATGGTTTTGGTTTGTATTTCTCTGATGATGAGTGATATTGAGCATCTTTTCATGTGTCTGCCATCTGCATGTCTTCTTTGGAAAAATGTCTATAAATGTCTTCTGCCTGTTTCTTAACTGGATTATTTGTTTTGGGGTGTTATGTGTGATACGTTCTTTATAGATTTTGGATACTAACCCTTTATCAGATATGTCAATTGCAAATATCTTTTCCCATTCTGTAGGTTTCTTTTTAGTTTTGTTTATTATTTCCTTCACAGTGCAGAAGGCTTTTTATCTTGATGAGGTCCCAATAGTTAATGTTTGCTTTTGTTTCCCTTGGTTTTTGCTTCATGGGATAGAGCCCCACATTGGGGCTTGGGATTCTCTATCTTCCTTTCTCTCTGCTTCTCCCCTGTTCACACTTGTGCTCTCTCTCTCTCTCAAAATAAATAAATAAACATAAAAAATGGTCTAGTTTCATTCTTCTGCATGTTGCTGTCCAGTTTTCCCAACACTATTTGTTGAAGAGACTCTTTTTTTCCATTGGCGATTCTTTCCTGCTTTGTTGAAGATTAGTTGACCAGATAGTTGTGGGTCCATTCCTGGGTTTTCTATTCTGTACCTTTGATCTGTGTGCCAGTTTTTGTACCAGTACCACACTCTCTTGATGACTACAGTGTGTAGTCTTGAAGTCTGGAATTGACAGGTGTACCTACAGTTATGTTTTTCAAGATTGCTTTGGCTATTTGGGGACTTTTGTGGTTCCATACAAATTTTGGGATTGTTTGTTCTAACTCTGTGAAAATGCTGGTGCTATTTTGTTAAGGATTTCATTAAATGTGTAGATTTCTTTGGGTGGTATAGACTTTTTAACAGCATTTGTTCTTCCAATTAATGAGCATGGAGTGTTTTCCCATTTCTTTGGATCTTTTTCAATTTCTTTCGTAAGTGTTCTATAGTTTTCAAAGTACAGATGTTTTACCTCTTGGTTTTACCTCTCTCTATCTAGGTTCCTAGGTATTTTATGGATTTTGGTATAATTGTAAAAGGGATCAATTCCTTGATTTCTCTTTCTGCTGCTTCATTATTGGCAGTGTATGGAAATGCAGCAGTCTTCTGTATGGTGATTTTGTATCCTATGACTGCTGAATTCATGTGTCAGTTCTAGCATTTTTTTAATGGAGTCTTTTGGGTTTTCTACATAGAATATTTTGTTGTCTGTGAATAGTGAAAGTTTATTTCTTCCTTTTTGATTTGGATGCCTCTTTTTTCTTTTTGTTGTCTGTTTGCTGAGGCTAGGACTTCCAGTACTACGTTAAATAACGATGGTGAGAGTGAACATCCCTGGTTTGTTTCTGACGGTAGAGGAAAAGCTCTCAGTTTTTTCCTATTGAGAATAATATTAGCTGTGGGTCTTTTGCATATGGTTTTTATGATGTTGAGGTCCCTACTTTGTTGAGGATTTTTCTCAAGAATGGATGCTATATTTTGTCAAATGCCTTTCTGTATCTATTGAGAGGATCATATGGTTCTTATTCTTTTATTGATATAATGTATCACATTGATTGATTTGCAAGTATTGAATCGTGCATCCCAGGAATAAATCTCACTTGATCGTGGTGAATAATTCTTTCAATGTACTATGGGATCTGATTTGCTAGTATCTTGTTGAGAATTTTTGCATCCGATTTCATCAAGAATATTGGCTTGTAATTCCTCTTTTGAGTGGGGTCTTTGTCTGGTTTTGGAATCAAGGAAATGCTGGCCTCATAGAATGAGTTTGGAAGTTTTCTTTCATTTCTAGTTTTTGGAACTGGAGTTTTTTGATTACTGATTTCATTTCTTTGCTGGTTATGGGTCTGTTCGAATTTTCAATTTTTTTTCTGCTTCATTTTTGGTAGTTTATATGTTTCTAGGAATTTATCCATTTCTTCCTGATTGCCTTATATGTTGGCACATAATTTTTCATAATATTCTCTCTAATTGTATTTCTGTAGTGTTGGTTAGAATCTCTTCTCTTTCACTCATGATTTTATTTATTTCAGTCCTTTCTCTTTTCTTTCCAATATGTCTGGCCAGGGATTTACCAATTTTATTAATTCTTTCAAAGAACCAGCTCCTACTTTCATTGATCTGTTCTACTGCTGTTGTGTTTGTTTCTATTTCATTTATTTCTGCTCTAGTATATTACTTCCTTTCTTCTGCTGGCTTTAGGCTTTATTTGCTGTTCCTTAGGTTGTATATTTGAGACTTTTCTGGCTTTTTAGGTAGGGCTATGTTACTATATGCTCCCCTCTTATAACTGACTTTGCTGTATCCCAAAGGTTTTAGACCATCATGTTCTCATTATCATTTGCTTCCATGTATTTTTTAGATTCTTCTTTAATTTCTTGGTTAACACATTCATTCTTTAGTTAGATGTTCTTTAACCTCCATGTAGTTAGGGTCTTTCCAAAGTTTTTCTTGTGGTTGACTTCAAGTTTCATAGTGTTGTGATCTGAAAATACGCATGGTATGATCTAAATCTTTTTGTACTGTTGAGGCCTGATTTGTGACCCAGTATGTCATCTATTTAAAATGCCTATTTGAGAGAGAGAGAGAGAGAGAAAGCATATGTGGGGGAGGGGCAGGAATAGAGGAAGACACAGAATCTGAAGCAGGCTTCAGCCTCTGAAATGGCAGCACAGAGCCCAATGCAGGGCACAAGATCACGAACTGAGCTGAAGTCGGACGCTCAACTGACTGAGCCACCCAGGCACCTCTCAAAGGGTTTAAATTTGTTAGTAATTGATTTATATATTTGGGTTCTTTCAAGATGGGGGCATAAATATTTTAAAATGTTAGATATTGTTGGGTAGACCCTTTATTATGATATACTGCCCTTCATCTCTTATTATAGTCTTTGGTTTAAAATCTAGTTTGTTTGATATGGCTAATCTGGCTTTGTTTTGACATTCATCAGCATGATGATTCTCTATCCCCTCACTTTCAATCTGCAGGTGTCTTTAGGTCTAAAACTAGTTTATTGTAGGCAGCATATAGATCAGTCTTTTTTTTTTTATATCCATTCTGATGCCCTATGTCTTTTGATTGGAGCATTTAGTCCATTTACATTCAGAGTGATTAGTGAAAGATATTAATTTAGTGCCATTGTGTTCCCTGTAGAGTTGGTGTTTCTGGTGATGTTCTGTTTTTTTCTAGTCTTTGTTGCTTTTGGTCTTTTTTATTTTTTTATTTTTTTTCCCACTCAAAGAGTTCCCCTTAAAATTTCTTATAGGGGCAGTCTACTGGTCATGAATTCCTTGAGTTTTTGTTTGTCTTGGAAACTCTTTATCTCTCCTTCTATTCTGAATGGCAGCCTTGCTGGATAAAGTATTCTTGGCTGCATATTTTCCCTACTCAGCATTTTGAATATATCATGCCACTCCCTTCTAGCTTGACAAATTTCTGTGGATAAATTGCTGCTAACCTTGTTTATCTTCCCTTGTAAATTAGGGATTACTTTTCCCTTGCTACTTTTGGGACTTTTCCTTATCTTGTGTTTTGCAAATTTGACTACAATATGTCTTGTTGTTGGCCTGTTTTTATTGATTTTTGATAGGAGTTCTCTGTGCCTCCTGGATTTGGATGTCTGTTTGCTTCCCCTGATTAGGGAGGTTTTCAACTATAATTTGCTCAAATAAACCTTCCCCCTTTCCCTCTCTTCTTCTTCTGGTACTTCTATGACTTGAATGTTATCAAACTTTATGGAATTGGTGAGCTCCCTAAGCCTACATTTGTGATCCAATAGTTTCTTTGCCATCTCCTTTTCAGCTTTATTATTTTCCATAAATTTCTTCTGTATCATGTAGTCATTCCTGTGCTTCTTCCATCCGTGTAGTCATTACATTCAGTCAGTTTTGTGTGCCAGTTGTGCCTTTTTTTTTTTTTTTTTTGGCCCGACTAGTTTTTAGGTCTTTTATCTCTGTGGTAAGACACTCCCTGGTGTCTTCTATGCTTTTCTTAAGCCAAAATATTATCCTTATGATTGTCGTTTTAAATTCTGATTCAGGCATATTGTATCTCTTTTGATGAGATCCCTGGCTGTGACCTCTTCTTACTTTTTCTTTTTGGGATGAATTCCTTCATTTTTGCCTTGTGTCTAGATCTTGGTCTTCTATGTATTAGGAAAGCCTGTTATGTTCCTTGCTACTGAGAGTAATGGCTATATTAAGAAGAGGTCATAAACTGTCCAGGGCCTGGTTCTTTAGGAGGTGTTTCAGGTATATGCTGCCGGCACTCTGCTGTTATATTTTGGTTGCTCTTTCCTTCAGGTCAGTCCTCCTAGAATTTCTCCTTGACTGCAGTGGGGAGTGTTTAGACCTTGTCTATTATGTAGTGAGTTTTAACTAGATGTTTTTGTCGGCTTGTTAAAAGAGGTTAAGTTCTATTTCCCATAGAGCTGAAGCTTTGTGACATTTTATGGTCAATAGACTTGGTGGGTGTGGTGGGGGGGATGGTTTGTGCTGGTCTTCTGGAGAAGGGGTCTGCTACTTCTTTGACTCTCAGACACACTTGCCTTAGTTCAGAAGCAACTGAAGAGAGCAGAAGGGCAGGCTTTGGTATAAGCCCCTCAAGCCTCAACTGTGTGTGATATGCTGCTCAGTGAAGTCTGACCAGGCTGATGGGAGGGATTAAAAAATGGCATAAGCTGTCTCTCTCTTCCCTGGAAATGGGAGTCCATCCTTACCACTGTTCAGGAAGCCCTCACAGAAGAGTGAAGAGTCTCCCCTCCTTTGTCCCAGGCTTCCCTCAGGTCCCTTCCTATACCCTGCCTGTGTCTGAGCTGCCTGCCCACCCAGGAGCACAGTGCTCTTGTGTTTCTTTCCTCAGGTGTGTGGCTGGGTTTAAAAACTCTAAATTTTGGGAAACTGGCATGGCACCAACCCAGGTTGATCCTCTGGAGGAGGGTCTCACCATGCTGTGGCTGGTGCTGGTTTGTCCCAGAAGGGCAGTTGCACCAAGGTTCAGGGGCTTTGAATTTATGATAAGTGCAGCAAAAAGCCAGTGTCCAGGTTAGCTGCCCTCGGTAGCTGGATCTGTCCTTATGCTAATGAACAGGGCACCTCAGTGGAGCCTGCCAGCTCTTTTTCTCTTGGAGAGGCTGTGCTGTCTCTTCCAAATGCATTCCAAGAAGGGGAATTTTCTCTCCCTGTATGACCCAGATGACCCTCAGACCATTCTTTCTCCTCCCAGGCCTCTGGCCTCCTTTTCCAGAGAAGCACCTCTACCCCCACCAGGCTCCACTCCAGCCATGGCATAGACTTCTAAAACTTCAGACTTTAGCTCTGTTATTTGTTAAAACTTGCAGTTATCAACCCCTCACATTTTCCCTGTCAATGGTTTGGAAAAGTGTTTTTCTTGTGTAGTGCCCTGTACCTCTCTTTCTTTTCTCTTTCCCTGATCAGGGCTCCCTCCGCCCTGCAACAAAGATGATTCTTTTCTCCCTCAAATCATGATTCATACCTCCTATCTTTGATGATGTGGTCCCTTTTCTCCCTCTAGTTGTGCAGTTTGTTCTTTCAGTCCTTGGATAGACTTCCTGGGTGTTCAGGATGATCTGATATTTCCTCTGTTTGAGGAATGAGGCAAGCATAAGGTACTGCTACTACTCTGCCATCTTCCCATTCACTGAATCTTTGATCTCATGGAGACTTCTAAGGCCTCAATCAGTTTTTCTTTCTTTCTTTCTTTCTTTCTTTCTTTCTTTCTTTCTTTCTTTCTTTCTTTCTTTCTTTCTTTCTCTTTCTTTTCTTTTCTTTCTATCTTTATTTTCTGTTATTTACTTATATTTTTTACAAATTTATTGAGCCTTTCCTATCTTCACTTTCATCTCATTTTTGAACATATAATATGGTCAATATGAGCCATAGTGTTTTGTAGTATAGTGTAACCATAGAAAAACAGTTAAGTCTGATTAGGGCAAAAAAGGTAAAAATAACTGTAGAAAGGGCAGGAATTTTAGCTGGTCCTCTTGGAAACCTGGAAGTGGATGGTTTTTCAACAGATGGTAATAAAACAATTCATTGACCAGGTGGGAAAACAAACTAAAATACTTAATTTATATTTTATTTTTACATAAAAATAAACTGAAAAATCTATTTATAAAAGCAAATCTATAACTCTAAAAAGAGCTATAGGGAAGCCTTTTCATAAAATTGAGGTAGAGAACAATTTCTTACACAAAGGACAAAGGGGAAATAATATATCTTCTAACCTTAAATTTTCTATTTATATATATCTATACCACAAAAAAATACCATCAATAGGGTTCACAGCAAGCTTCAGATTAAATATTTGTAATGCATAAAACTAACAAAAGAGTATTAAAATAATTTCTACAAATTGAAAAGATAAAACACAGAATGGAAGACTGACTGAAGAATATTTTATTACTCAGGGTTCAGTAGTAATTACCGGATACATTCAAAAGGGGATTTGGAGAGAGTTTAATACATGGACTATTTATAAAGGTAAGGGAAGGATTGAGAAAATCAACTAGGGACAGACCAGTTCTGTGGGGCCAGCATAAGAAGAAAGAAAAACAGAGCAAAGGAAGAGAAGACGCTACCTTAAAAGACCACAAAAAAAATTAAGAAGGACTTTGGTAGAGGCACACATCAACCTATGGCATCTAACAAAGAGAATGCCAGTGGAACAAATATCTAATGCTACTCCCTTTACAATTTCTGGATTTTCTGCTAATGTCTCCCATTGGAAAAAGCGAACTAGAAGCCAGAGGGATGGAAGTGAGCACCCAAATTTCCTAACTACATCTCCATTTAAGTGTGGCCAAGTCTAAGTTTCTAACAGTCTAAAATTTTGTCAAGATGGTTGATGAGAAGAATTCTGTCACAAATACATTTAAATCAAAAGGATTGATTTGGGTATATGTTAATAAGGTGTCAGGTTATTTGCCAATTAAAATATCCATGGCTGAAGTTAGAGTTCCAACATTAGCCTACAGGCAGGCCCTCTAGTTTGAATAAGTACTATGTGTCTTTTGAGTCAGTAGTTAGCTTTTTTTGGTGATGGGCAAGCTAGCAAGATCTTTGAGTAGTAGAGTTTTTATTAGCCAAATCAGATGAGAAAGAGATGGGGGAAGGAGAGGGAGAGATAAAAAGAACATCATAAGCTAGTTAGTTGAGGAATTAAAGGCCAGAGAATGGTAAGAAAGATACATTCTCTCACTGACACAGGACACATTTAAGTCATAATAGACAATAAATATTCCATACCTAAGGCTATGAATTTGGTTTGTAAAACAGAAATTGGCTATTCTGAAAAAGCCCAACATTATATATTCTGTATTTATAAGCCATATCTAGTTTTATACTGCAGATGATCATATCAACTGTGGATCAGTTAGTAAAACTCTAGGGTGCACTGCTGGTACCCTGTTGCTATATTATCACTGTGAGGTGTGTTCTAAATTATTCTTTCTGACTTCTCAAAAGTCATGGAATCTCTCATATACATTTCATGTAGTATTTTGATTCCTGAGAATCTTTCTGAATTTATGGATTTTGAGTGACTTGGACCACTGCCAACCCCAGTGATAATCAAAGGGTGATGAAGATTGAGCTTTATGTGGAAGCATCTAATTTTAATAGGGAACAATAATAAAATAGTATCTCATTGGGCAGGGAGAAGTAACTGCCATTGCTTGAAGAAAGTGCTTTATAGTGGAGGTAGCTATATAGCTTCTTAGTTACCTAATTGATATGCATGGCAGAGAAGAGTGCACACTAAACAAGTGGAGGAGACACTTTATCATCTTACTGCAAAACCCTTCCATAAAATACTCTTTTTAATTAAATCTTTAGCATAATATTATATAGAGATCATTTTTGTAGTTGATTAATATGTACTTTTTTGGGCAAGAGGAGCATTTTCTTGCGTAGTGGTAATCATAAAAATGAGCTGTGGCTTAGACTTTTCTTTAATTAGAGTAGTATTAATTTTGTGTGACACAGAGGGAAACAAAGCTGGAGGTTTACTTTAAAAACAAACAGCAAAAGCAAATCTTATTCTTCCCTGTAGCTAGTGTAAGAGGAGCCAGAATTAGCATAAAGCTGGCCAACTGGCTTAAGTAGAGAACTTTTCCGGAATATACTAAAATCAGATTAGAGCAAATCATTCCAACCTGCTGAACTTGCTAAAGATGCCAAAGGGGATTTCGTCTATTTTTAGAAACAATAGGCCCTTTTCACAGGGTTTCTTATGAGAACCAAGTAGAGTTCTTCAGACTCTATTTAACATTGGAGGTGCAATAAAAGAAGAAAATTAATAATGACACTAGTTAGTGATGATACGAGTTAGTTATGATACAAAGGATTAATGGTATTCCTTAGTAACCCCATGTCTTCCATGCATATTATAGACAGTGTTTTATCTATTGTCCTTATCACAGAATACCAGGAAGTTGGTGTTGGAATCATTTCTATCAATTTCCTGACAAGCGCAGCCTAACATTTGCTAGAATACCTACTGTGAAAGGGCATTTATTTATTACCTTTTAAGACTGTTCGCTCTTATTTAGGGAAAGGTTTGATTTTAGATTTTGTCCCTTGTGTGTCTCCATAGGACTTTTACCTAGTATCTTCTGTTTGATCTACACAACCCATAATAAAAATATATGTCAACTCCCCATCCCACAGGATAACCTGTCTATATTTAACTCATCATGCTTTTTGTGATTTTTTTCCATCTCAGGTTGTCTTTTGTACCACCTGAGAAATAGTTTTTGGGAAGGACCAGCCTTAAACAAAATTGTTCATCAGAGAGTATTTGTCTTTATTAACACCTTTCTAGGGCATTTATACAGGTACACCTTCTTGGTCCCAATGACTGCCATATGCCACTTAAGGTACAGTCTTGTTGTGGCCAAGTTACCAATGACTCCATCCATCCCAGAGCCTGCTGATTAGTTGAAGCCATAACATTCTTTTGATACTAGCTGTCCTACCACTGATAATTATTACTTATTTTATGGGTGTGTTTGTGTTTTTATTCTATATCAAAATGTCTTAAGAGTAGGGGAAAGCTGTAATTTTTATATCATCAGTAATAATTTTTTATCATTATAATAGCTAACATTTATTACATGCTTACTGTGTGGCCATGTTCTAAGCCTTTACAAGTAGTAACATTTCAAAGTAACCTCATGAAATAAGTAGAATTATTATCCACATTTGACTTATAAGGACACTGAGGCATTTAGAGATCAAGGAATTTTTTCAAGATTACACACATAATAAGAACCTGGGCAGTCTGGCTTCACTGCTTACTCTCATAACCACTATGTTACCTTGTCTCCTACAATTTAAAATAGGAACTTTAATTGGCTCTCAATATACTTTCCTTGGATGAGTTAATCTGTGCCCACTTTTAAATATCACTTAAATACCAGATCTATCTCCTCTGCTTCATTCATATCTTTATTTTGAACTGCAAAGTATGTGACTCCATACAGAAGCACTTTTATTATATCAAACTTAAACTATTACCTTGTGTTCCCTCTTTCATTAAATGGAATCATCTTCCATCAATTTGTCTAAGCTAGAGTTTAGGCTTCCTTATGGATTTCTCCTATTCCCATGTTCTACCACCTCCAATTAATCTCAAAGTCCTATAAATTCTATTTCTTCAGTATTTCTCTAAAGAGCCTTTTGCTCTCCATTTTTGCTGTGATTGCTTTGGTTTATGTTTTCATAACTTTTCACTTGGGCTATTACAGTTCTAGCCTCAGAAAAGTCCGTTACTCAAATGTTGCTTTCTTCCAATGAATATACCATGGCACAGCTAGGGAACTTCATAAAACATAAAAGTGATTCTGTCTTGTGCCTGTTTGAAATGCTGAAATGTCTCCCTAACTCTTTTAGGATAAAAGACAGACTACAGCAAATCAAACAAAGCCTCTTTGTGATTAGGCTTTGTTCACTTTGCCAGCCTCACTCATTGTCATACCTTCTTAAGCAAGCTGCTTTATGCTGTGTTCTCTGCCTAGAATAACATATCTCTCATGGCCTCTCCTTGACTGACTTTTATCTATGTTTTGAAGATGAGCTCAAATGTTACTTCCCTTGGCATTGTTCCCTATAGACACCTACACTCTGTTGTCTGCTTAGTTTCCCTCATTTTTATGTATGTACATCTTGTTTCTTCTATATGATTTTGCCAGTATAGTAATGGTTGATTTTTACTTTTTCCATTCTATTTTCCCAATGGCCTATGAGTTTCTTCCGGGCAAGTATTACACTTGCTATTGTTGTAGTCCCAGTATTCAGCACAGTGCCTGGGTAACATTAGACCTACCACAGAACTTAGTTGCAGTAATGTCAATAATGCCTCCCAGTCTATTAACAGAAACGAGGGAGCCTAAGGCCAGCACGAGAAAAAATGTTGTCTATGTGCTAGTTCTCACTGTTTGAGAAGTTACCTGGAATATAGTCTTGACATGAATTCTAAGGCAACATTTAGGCTCCATGGAAGTATGTTGGAATTTATTATTGATATTTATTATGGGCCTGGTAGGGCATAGGGTAAAGTGGCATTTGGCTACCTTGATACTATTCCAACGATATTTTTCATTAAGATTTGCCTTTGGATAGGAACTTGTCAAAGATTATGAAGATGTTAATGTTCCCTGAAGTTAATTAAAAAAAAATAATGAAATCTTTGGGACTTATTCCTGGGGCAGGAAACTTGCCTTTGTCTTTCAAATTATACCACTGATTTGAAAAATAGGAAGCAGTATAGTATGATAGTTAAAAAGTTCTAGGGTTGAGGTGTCAGGCAGTGTTAGTTTGAAACGTTATTCTGGCACTTATTACTTGCTTGATCTCAGGTGAGTAACTTGAATTCTCCTGGCCTCAATTTTCTCATCCAGAAAACTGGAATAATAGCACCAATACCTACCTGTTATAATTCTATTATATCTCTATAAGAATAGTTTTGTACAAGCACGCCCTATTGATAGATTTAAACCAAATGCACACTGTTTTAGCTTAAATATAAGTAGAAATACCTTTAGTAGGTATATTTAGCTTAAAGAGTGTGGAACTTCACCATAGTGTGCCTTTACATAACACCGGGTGTAATTGATTCACAGTGGAGCTAAGTAATTCTAAGCAGGTCAGTTTACATTGTGCAATGTGTGATGTAGGCAGATAATGGTAGGTATCACTAGTGAGTTCCTTTTGCATGCTGGGTATGGTTTAACTCTTTTATTCATCTACTAAAATAATATGTGTAGGAGTCTTAGTACTGTGTTTAACACACTGACATGTAAATATGCTCTTAATAGCATTATTTATAATCTTCAAAAAAACTAGATTGAGAAGATGGATTTTTATGATACTACATATGTGAAACTACTTATTATATTTAGTAAAGGCATAGTCAATGCCTTATATCTATTAAGCACTTTCTGACAGATACTGATTTGAACTTCAGTAATTCTTAGATCATCCATTACCTCAGGTAACCTTTATGAGACCACGTGATAGTTCCAAACATTGGCAAATCAACACAATGCTCTGGTTAAGTTAATATGATGACATGTTACTAAGAAGAGTTAATAATGCAAGGCAATTGGGGATATAAGCTCGTTGTAGAGACTCCTGTGGGCCCTAGACTAATACTAGTTACATACTAATACACTATATACCGATTTTCACAAAGATCAGGATTTTAAAGGAGTGTAAAATTACCAGGAATGTATTTCTTACCAAATTAAATAAGAGAAGCATTTCTTGATTTTTTCTTAGGATAGTAAAAAGCATCGTAAGGCATCTGGACCTATCCTTTAGAGCCAAATTTTTGCATGATTGCAAGTTAAGATTGATAGATTTCAGCCTCAAGAAAAGCTGAATACTTGATCATGCAGACACTGAGCCCATGATATCTCACAATGCAAGTGTTTAAACCAGGCTTCTCAAAACAATAATGAAGTGTGTTTAGCAGCTCTTTTATTTCATTTTAGAGTTGTTAAAAGAATATTAAAGTAAAACCATGGAAATGAGACTCATCTCTATAAGCATGTTTAAGTAGGGATTACATAGAGATGAGGTATCTAAAAGTATCTGTACTTCTAAGCATTTGAATGTGGTTCTTAGTCACTTATCTCAAGTTAAATTTGATTGCATTAGGATCAGGCTTTTATCCTTTATTTTCAATAACAAAAATCACAGTCAACAGTATGAGAGCTAAAGCAGCCTTGAAAATTAAGTATTTTGCTGAGAAGAAGAAAAGCCTCATAAGTGGGCTTGGTTAAGAGGGTTTTTTTTTTTTTTTTTTTTTTTAAGGAACCACAGAGCTTATTTTCTTCTTAGCATTTGGTGGTTTGACGACTGCTGGCCCGTGGAGCCGAATGTGCTGCAGTGGCTAATTTAAAGTTCTAAGGAAGTTTAAACCAGCATGCATTTTTCATCACAGATAGGTTAAAAGGTTTTTAAAGTATTCTACTTATTCATAGGCAGCTGGAATCCAGTAGGATTGCATATCTGCCACGACTTTAGCAAATATCATTCCCAATTTGGCCCTGTAAAGGACAGCACTAGAAATTCTCTACACTTTTCCTCTCTAGAAATAGACTGCAAATTTTATGGCAACTTTAGCTGTGAACTCTTCATTTCAAGCCTCTACATCTTCATTTTAATATGCATTGCTGTTCTTTATGTGTGTGCCCAAGGAATACTAAATTCATGGTAGGCTGTGAATGATACAGGTCATTGTAGCTCACTTTAAATTGGGACTACTTACAGAGTGTACAAACTCCTGACCACAAATAGCACACGTGTAGTTTTTATGCCTACCACTTTTTATTTCTCCACAAAGGCCACAGTAGATTGATTTTTACCAAAAATAAATTATACTTTTCATGGTCTTGATGTCCTATATGAATATGCATCCTATAAATGTATTGTCTTGTCTGTGCCTTGTATTGATATCAATTGATATCTGCCTTTTTATTCAAAATGACAACAGTTTGACAAATAGAGACATGTGGAAAAATTTCTTAAAAAGGCAAAATAGAGGGGTGGTTCATACAGCTGCGAGACACTGCTGTTCTCTGATGTCTTATAGAAAGCCTGCAGCCTTAGACCAACTGAGGATAAATAATGACATGCTATCAAAACTACAGCATTGAGTTAAAATGGTTGATGTCACACTAATTCTACCTCACCAGGTATTTCTTCTCATTTATAATACTCTTTTTAAAATAAAAAAGGGTCCACAAATTCAGATGTGTATATGATAGGGATGATATACAATTGTACTTCAAGCTGACTGCAAGCAATATGTCAAAAAACAAAGCTAAATTCTGAGTAATAAAATCCACCATATGATTGATATCTTGCATTAAAGTGTGAGTTGAAGAAAGCAATTTTGTTTATGGAAAAGTCCTGGCTTGGCACATTTTTCATGTCACATAAAGATGGAAATCTTACCTTATGGTTGTAGATTACAGTTATATTTCAGCTTCTGTAATTGTAAAAGGACACGTATCTGTTTTAAAATAAGAACCATTTTCTTCTGATACAAATGAGCTCATTTTAATATAGTTCTTGCTTCCAATGCATATCATCTTCTCTTTTACTTTCATTCCCATGTTAACTCTTTTGTGACTCTTTACTGTGGTTTAGTAAACAAACATACCTAAGAATTTTCAGAGTTTTGAAATTGCTGTGTTTCTGGGCACTCTATGGTATAAACAATGAGATAAAAATATAAAGTATTTACTTAACATCTAGGAGTATTGAAAATTAAAGAAAACTGGGTCAGCATGTTCTCATTCTTCTGCGTAGGAAAGAAATGAGTGGTGATGTTAAAAATCTTGTATAATTTCCTAAATTTATCATTTTCCAATTTCTTTGTATTAATTACTTTTTAAATAAAACTTTATAAAGATGCGGTTTTATAGTTTACAAAATGATAATAACCCAGACATCATTAATCTTTGTCTGTACTTTCAAGTAGGAAATAATATTGTTACTATTTGTATGTTACTATTTTTATGTTTCTATATTGTATATCAGGAAACTGAGTCTCAGTGAGGTTAAATTATCTACCCAGAGCTGATCTAGAATTTAGCAGATTCAAGTCTTTTGATGTAGAAGAATCCAAAATGATTTAAGCTTACTTACCTTCTTTTATTTAAAAAAAATGTTTTTTAAATTTATTTTGACACACACACACAGAGAGATAGAGAGAGAGAGAAATAGAGCATGCACACACAACTGGGGAAGAAGGGTTGCAGAGAGATAAAGGGAGAGAATCATAAGCAAGGTCCATGCTATCAGCTCAGAGCCCGACGTGGAACTTGATCTCACGAACTGCAAGATCATGACTAGAGCTGAAATCAATAGTCAGACACGTAGCCAACTGAGTGACCCTGGCACCCCAAGATTACTTGCCTTCTGACTAAAATATGGCTAGACCAACTCTAGCCATATGGCTAGCATTGGAGTTAACCTACTTTGGCTAAACTAAAGCTAAATTTAATAAAATTTTTTTTGCTGTTTTTGTTTTTTTTTGGAGGAATGCATGTAGGTCAGATAAGAGAGTGGGAATTGAAAGGGATGAAGAAGATAATTCTGTTGTTTTTGCAATAACGAATGTATTTTCATTATATAGGTAATTAATGTTGGGTAATTATTGAGCAAAAATGGGTGTCAATACTATAACAAACCTGTGTAAAATTTGTGAAAGTTGAGCAGTATATTCCCTCTTTGGATTATATTGTTTACCATAAGAAAGTATCTTTCTTAGGTAAAGGAGATTAGCTAAATCTGGATTCATCCTGGTGTTATTCAGGTCTGCATTTATCTTTCTGGTATCACAATTTCATGTCCTTTACTGTCTTCTCATTCCCTATTTAGTAGGCTGGTTCTAAAATGTTTCCCAGTGACTGATTCCTGATTTCTGGTATTCATACTCTTACATCTATAATTATCTTCACTTATGTGGGGGCTGCCCCTAGTGACTTGCTTCAAATTAATAGAATATGACAAAAGTGACGACGCCATTTCTGAGATAAGGCTATAGAAGACTGACTTTTGTCTTTCCCGCTGTCTTGCCAATTCCTCCTCCTTTGGCTGGCTTTGATGAAGCCAGCTGCCCTGTTGTAAACTGCTCTATGGTGAAACCCATTTGACAAAAACTGACAGCCTTAGTCTACCAGTCTACAGAAAACCAAATGCTACCAACAACCAGCAAGTAAGCATAGAAGCGAGATTTCACACCACTTGAACCTGAGTCTAACAGTTGATTTTGTGTACACTTTGATGGAAGCTGGGTGAGAGACCCTGATCTGGAGGACCTAGCTAATCTGGGTCCAGATTTCTGACTCACAGAAATTGTAAGAAAATACATATATGTTTTTTTAAGTAGCTAAATTTTGTGGTAATTTTTTACCCTTCTAGATATTCTGTGTCACATTATCTTATTTTAATGAAAGCTCTTATCATTTGAAACGATCTTAATTGGTCATTTATTATATCTCTTTCTTCAATTCAAATGTAAATGTATAAGAATTGGGAACTTTCTTGTTGTTCTTTAATTCCCCAGTGTTCAGAAGAACATCTGGCACACAGTTACTGGTCATCAGTATTTATTGGTTGAAGGAATGAATGAATGAATGGGCAAATTTTGCTTAGTTTTCTCTCTAGGCCCTTGTTACTGTGTCTCCTTAAAATAAGCAAAAGGCTTAGGGCAAGAGCATTTGCCTTTTTTCCTTATCTTTACCTACTTGAGGGTTATTTCTCAAAAAAAAAAAAAATTAACCTGCTGTTAAACTTCCTTCTAACAGCTGTTTTTCTTTTAACTTCTCCATGTCCAAAGGTCTTCATGAACAATATCATAATTTTCATTTTGGATAAAATTAGGTTAAAAAAGCCTGCTTATTTGACACATGGTACATTTTCACATTTGCTTTTCTCTGGATTCTGAGCTTGAGTTCACTGATAACAGAGCAACATATTATCTGTAGTATTAAAATTGTTTTATTTTCCATGTTGTTTCACTGTGAATGGTGTTAGTTTTCTTAGTAAAGTTTTCAAAAGTGAAAATAAGAAATATCTTCTTTCTTGCGCTCTCTTTCTCTCCCTGTCTCCTTTTCTCTCTTATTTGTTTGCTACTGTTGATTTCATAAAAAGTAGGGAACTTCTGGTTTTTTGACCACATTTGGCCTTGGCTTCATTTCATCCAGTATTCAGAACAATTTTGCTATTGTCACTGATGTGGAGGCTCATAAAATAAAGTAGTTCTCTTATTCTTTCATTTCTTGTAAAATTTCTTAGGGTTTAAAATTACAGTAAAGTTATAAGCAATAGGTTCAAGTTTCAAAAGTATTGATGATTGCAGTCTAAAGTTGTATCAAAAGTAAATAGCAAATGGGGAGCCTGGGTAGCTTAGTCATTTACACATCCAACTTCAGCTCATGTCAAGATCTCATGGGTTTGGGAGTTTGAGCCCTGCATCAGGCTCTGTGCTGAGAGCTCAGAGCCTGGAGTCTGCTTCAGATTCTGTGTCTCCCTCTCTCTCTGACCCTCCCCTGTTCATGCTCTCTCTTTCTCAAAAATAAATAAAAATTAAAAACAAGTAAATAGCAAATGTATTATTATGTATCTTTTCCCATCATGTCAGGAGCTTGCTAAGGGATTCATAACTAATCCTGGAGTCCTTCACATTTATAAATGATTTCTATTTCTGATGATTATATCCTCAAAAACCAAAGTATTCAGCTGCCAGTGAAGTAAAGCAAATGAAGTTTGTAGTCACTAGGTGTCTAATATTGTTAACTACTTTTGAAATTTAGAGTAATTGACTAAAAATTCCAGTCAGTAAATTCAACACATGTATTTCTGTGTTAGGGCAATGTGTTTGGCCAGTCAAGGGAGAGTGTAAGAGGTGAAGCAAGCTGGGAGAAGGAGAAGACAAATAGACACGGATCTAAAAGTCTTTTTAATTATTTTCACCACACTAAAGGCCTCATAGTTTTCTATGAGTGGGGAATTTAAGAATTCACTTTATAGTGAGGAAAAGACAAGGTAGGGGAGAAAGTGAAATAATACTTACAGGGCTTCATACACATTATCTTTATATCACTTACAACAGTCTTAAAAGGTACATTTCCCCATCCCTGAGTAGATCAAATTCTGTCTTCTCACAACACAGACAGAGCTGAAGTAAATAACACAAATGGTCTTTCTCTAACTTCAGTCTCAACCAGGCTCTTAACCAAACTGAGTTAGTTTATTTTCCTACTGACCCAAATATGATTTCAAACCTTCGTGCTTTCTTTAAATATCTCACTCTTCCCTTCCCACATTACTCTCAGTTGATGATTTTGTGTCTTACTTCAGAGGGAAAATGGAAGCCATCAGACATTGCCTACTTCATCTTCCTATCCTTCTCCCCACCTACTAATTTACTGTCATGTATCCTTTCCTTCTTCTCTCCTGTTCATCTGGGGGAATTATATCTACTTCCATTGATGTGGATTAGATACTCTCTTGCCTCTTCAGAAACCAGGCTTTTAAATATGCCCTTTCTCTCCTTTATTTTCAGTATATTTCTGTGAACTGAACCCTTCTTATTAGCAATATGCTACATGCAAGTATCTCCTCCATATATTTTATTTTATTTATTTATTTTTTTTTTTTCTGAAATTTATTGACAAATTGGTTTCCATACAACACCCAGTGCTCATCCCAAAAGGTGCCCTCCTCAATACCCATCACCCACCCTCTCCTCCCTCCCACCCCCCATCAACCCTCAGTTTGTTCTCAGTTTTTAACAGTCTCTTATGCTTTGGCTCTCTCCCATTCTAACCTCTTTTTTTTTTTTTTTCCTTCCCCTCCCCCATGGGTTCCTGTTAAGTTTCTCAGGATCCACATAAGAGTGAGACCATATGGTATCTGTCTTTCTCTGTATGGCTTATTTCACTTAGCATCACACTCTCCAGTTCCATCCACGTTGCTACAAAAGGCCATATTTCATTTTTTCTCATTGCCATGTAATATTCCATTGTGTATATAAACCACAATTTCTTTATCCATTCATCAGTTGATGGACATTTAGGCTCTTTCCATAATTTGGCTATTGTTGAGAGTGCTGCTATGAACATTGGGGTACAAGTGGCCCTATGCATCAGTGCTCCTGTATCCCTTGGATAAATTCCTAGCAGTGCTATTGCTGGGTCATAGGGTAGGTCTATTTTTAATTTTCTGAGGAACCTCCACACTGCTTTCCAGAGCGGCTGCACCAATTTGCATTCCCACCAACAGTGCAAGAGGGTTCCCGTTTCTCCACATCCTCTCCAGCATCTATAGTCTCCTGATTTGTTCATTTTGGCCACTCTGACTGGCGTGAGGTGATACCTGAGTGTGGTTTTGATTTGTATTTCCCTGATAAGGAGCGACGCTGAACATCTTTTCATGTGTCTGTTGGCCATCCGGATGTCTTCTTTAGAGAAGTGTCTATTCATGTTTTCTGCCCATTTCTTCACTGGGTTATTTGTTTTTCGGGTGTGGAGTTTGGTGAGCTCTTTATAGATTTTGGATACTAGCCCTTTGTCCGATATGTCATTTGCAAATATCTTTTCCCATTCCGTTGGTTGCCTTTTAGTTTTGTTGGTTGTTTCCTTTGCTGTGCAGAAGCTTTTTATCTTCATAAGGTCCCAGTAATTCACTTTTGCTTTTAATTGCCTTGCCTTTGGGGATGTGTCGAGTAAGAGATTGCTACGGCTGAGGTCAGAGAGGTCTTTTCCTGCTTTCTCCTCTAAGGTTTTGATGGTTTCCTGTCTCACATTTAGGTCCTTTATCCATTTTGAGTTTATTTTTGTGAATGGTGTGAGAAAGTGGTCTAGTTTCAACCTTCTGCATGTTGCTGTCCAGTTCTCCCAGCACCATTTGTTAAAGAGGCTGTCTTTTTTCCATTGGATGTTCTTTCCTGCTTTGTCAAAGATGAGTTGGCCATACGTTTGTGGGTCTAGTTCTGGGGTTTCTATTCTATTCCATTGGTCTATGTGTCTGTTTTGGTGCCAATACCATGCTGTCTTGATGATGACAGCTTTGTAGTAGAGGCTAAAGTCTGGGATTGTGATGCCTCCTGCTTTGGTCTTCTTCAAAATTCCTTTGGCTATTCGGGGCCTTTTGTGGTTCCATATGAATTTTAGGATTGCTTGTTCTAGTTTCGAGAAGAATGCTGGTGCAATTTTGATTGGGATTGCATTGAATGTGTAGATAGCTTTGGGTAGTATTGACATTTTGACAATATTTATTTTTCCAATCCATGAGCAGGGAATGTCTTTCCATTTCTTTAAATCTTCTTCAATTTCCTTCAGAAGCTTTCTATAGTTTTCAGCATACAGATCCTTTACATCTTTGGTTAGATTTATTCCTAGGTATTTTATGCTTCTTGGTGCAATTGTGAATGGGATCAGTTTCTTTATTTGTCTTTCTGTTGCTTCATTGTTAGTGTATAAGAATGCAACTGA
Organism: Prionailurus bengalensis; assembly: GCF_016509475.1. NCBI lineage: Eukaryota > Metazoa > Chordata > Mammalia > Carnivora > Felidae > Prionailurus > Prionailurus bengalensis. Next base: position 93,315,382 of record NC_057355.1, on the reverse strand, counting down.
TTTCTGTACATTGATTTTGTATCCTGCAACTTTGCTGAATTCCTGTATCAGTTCTAGCAGACTTTTGGTGGAGTCTATCGGATTTTCCATGTATAATATCATGTCATCTGCAAAAAGCGAAAGCTTGACTTCATCTTTGCCAATTTTGATGCCTTTGATTTCCTTTTGTTGTCTGATTGCTGATGCTAGAACTTCCAGCACTATGTTAAACAGCAGCGGTGAGAGTGGGCATCCTTGTCGTGTTCCTGATCTCAGGGAAAAAGCTTTCAGTTTTTCCCCGTTGAGGATGATGTTAGCTGTGGGCTTTTCATAAATGGCTTTTATGATCTTTAAGTATGTTCCTTCTATCCCGACTTTCTCAAGGGTTTTTATTAAGAAAGGGTGCTGGATTTTGTCGAAGGCCTTTTCTGCATCGATTGACAGGATCATATGGTTCTTCTCTCTTTTTTTGTTAATGTGATGTATCACGTTGATTGATTTGCGAATGTTGAACCAGCCCTGCATCCCAGGAATGAATCCCACTTGATCATGGTGAATAATTCTTTTTATATGCCGTTGAATTCGATTTGCTAGTATCTTATTGAGAATTTTTGCATCCATATTCATCAGGGATATTGGCCTGTAGTTCTCTTTTTTTACTGGGTCTCTGTCTGGTTTAGGAATCAAAGTAATACTGGCTTCATAGAATGAGTCTGGAAGTTTTCCTTCCCTTTCTATTTCTTGGAATAGCTTGAGAAGGATAGGTATTATCTCTGCTTTAAACGTCTGGTAGAACTCCCCTGGGAAGCCATCTGGTCCTGGACTCTTATTTGTTGGGAGATTTTTGATAACCGATTCAATTTCTTCGCTGGTTATGGGTCTGTTCAAGCTTTCTATTTCCTCCTGATTGAGTTTTGGAAGCGTGTGGGTGTTCAGGAATTCGTCCATTTCTTCCAGGTTGTCCAATTTGTTGGCATATAATTTTTCATAGTATTCCCTGATAATTGTTTGTATCTCTGAGGGATTGGTTGTAATAATTCCATTTTCATTCATGATTTTATCTATTTGGGTCATCTCCCTTTTCTTTTTGAGAAGCCTGGCTAGAGGTTTGTCAATTTTGTTTATTTTTTCAAAAAACCAACTCTTGGTTTCGTTGATCTGCTCTACAGTTTTTTTAGTTTCTATATTGTTTATTTCTGCTCTGATCTTTATTATTTCTCTTCTTCTGCTGGGCTTAGGCTGCCTTTGCTGTTCTGCTTCTAGTTCCTTTAGGTGTGCTGTTAGATTTTGTATTTGGGATTTTTCTTGTTTCTTGAGATAGGCCTGGATTGCAATGTATTTTCCTCTCAGGACTGCCTTTGCTGCGTCCCAAAGCGTTTGGATTGTTGTATTTTCATTTTCGTTTGTTTCCATATATTTTTTAATTTCTTCTCTAATTGCCTGGTTGACCCACTCATTCGTTAGTAGGGTGTTCTTTAACCTCCATGCTTTTGGAGGTTTTCCAGACTTTTTCCTGTGGTTGATTTCAAGCTTCATGGCATTGTGGTCTGAAAGTAAGCATGGTATAATTTCAATTCTTGTAAACTTATGAAGGGCTGTTTTGTGACCCAGTATATGATCTATCTTGGAGAATGTTCCATGTGCACTCGAGAAGAAAGTATATTCTGTTGCTTTGGGATGCAGAGTTCTAAATATATCTGTCAAGTCCATCTGATCCAATGTGTCATTCAGGGCCCTTGTTTCTTTATTGACCGTGTGTCTAGATGATCTATCCATTTCTGTAAGTGGTGTATTAAAGTCCCCTGCAATTACCACATTCTTATCAATAAGGTTGCTTATGTTTATGAGTAATTGTTTTATATATTTGGGGGCTCCGGTATTCGGTGCATAGACATTGATAATTGTTAGCTCTTCCTGATGGATAGACCCTGTAACTATTATATAATGTCCTTCTTCATCTCTTGTTACAGCCTTTAATTTAAAGTCTAGTTTGTCTGATATAAGTATGGCTACTCCAGCTTTCTTTTGGCTTCCAGTCGCATGATAAATAGTTCTCCATCCCCTCACTCTCAATCTAAAGGTGTCCTCAGGTCTAAAATGAGTCTCTTGTAGACAGCAAATAGATGGGTCTTGTTTTTTTATCCATTCTGATACCCTATGTCTTTTGGTTGGCGCATTTAATCCATTTACATTCAGTGTTATTATAGAAAGATACGGGTTTAGAGTCATTGTGATGTCTGTATGTTTTATGCTTATAGTGATGTCTCTGGGACTTTGTCTCACAGGGTCCCCCTTAGGATCTCTTGTAGGGCTGGTTTAGTGGTGACAAATTCCTTCAGTTTTTGTTTGTTTGGGAAGACCTTTATCTCTCCTTCTATTCTAAATGACAGACTTGCTGGATAAAGGATTCTTGGCTGCATATTTTTTCTGTCTAGCACCCTGAAAATCTCTTGCCAATTCTTTCTGGCCTGCCAAGTTTCAAAAGAGAGATCAGTCACGAGTCTTATAGGTCTCCCTTTATATGTGAGGGCACGTTTACCCCTTGCTGCTTTCAGAATTTTCTCTTTATCCTTGTATTTTGCCAGTTTCACTATGATATGTCGTGCAGAAGATCGATTCAAGTTACGTCTGAAGGGAGTTCTCTGTGCCTCTTGGATTTCAATGCCTTTTTCCTTCCCCAGTTCAGGGAAGTTCTCAGCTATGATTTCTTCAAGTACCCCTTCAGCACCTTTCCCTCTCTCTTCCTCCTCTGGGATACCAATTATGCGTATATTATTTCTTTTTAGTGTATCACTTAATTCTCTAATTTTCCCCTCATACTCCTGGATTTTTTTATCTCTCTTTTTCTCAGCTTCCTCTTTTTCCATAACTTTATCTTCTAGTTCACCTATTCTCTCCTCTGCCTCTTCAAGCCGAGCTGTGGTGGTTTCCATTTTGTTATGCATTTCGTTTAAAGCGTTTTTCAGCTCCTCGTGACTGTTCCTTAGTCCCTTGATCTCTGTAGCAAGAGATTCTCTGCTGTCCTGTATACTGTTTTCAAGCCCAGCGATTAATTTTATGACTATTATTCTAAATTCACTTTCTGTTATATTATTTAAATCCTTTTTGATCAGCTCATTAGCTGTTGTTATTTCCTGGAGATTCTTCTGAGGGGAGTTCTTCCGCTTGGTCATTTTGGATAGTCCCTGGCGTGGTGAGGACCTGCAGGGCACTTCCCCTGTGCTGTGGTGTATACCTGGAGTTGGTGGGCGGGGCCGCAGTCAGACCTGATGTCTGCCCCCAGCCCACCGCTGGGGCCACAGTCAGACTGGTGTGTGCCTTCTCTTCCCCTCTCCTAGGGGCGGGATTCACTGTGGGGTGGTGTGGCTCGTCTGGGCTACTTGCACCCTGCCAGGCTTGTGATGCTGGGGATCTGGCGTATTAGCTGGGGTGGGTAGGCAAGGTGCTCGGGGGCAGGAGGGGCAGGCTTAGATCGCTTCTCCTTAGGTGATCCACTTCAGGAGGGGCCCTGTGGCAGCGGGAGGGAGTCAGATCCGCTGCCGGAGGTTTGGCTCCGCAGAAGCGCAGAGTTGGGTGTTTGCGCGGAGCGAGCAAGTTCCCTGGCAGGAACCGGTTCCCTTTGGGATTTCGGCTGGGGGATGGGCGGGGGAAATGGCGCTGGCGAGCGCCTTTGTTCCCCACCAAACTGAGCTCTGTTGTCAGGGGGCTCAGCAGCTGTCCCTCCCTTTGTCCTCCAGCCTTCCCGCTTTCCGAGCAGAGCTGTTAATTTCTGACCTCCCAGACGCTAAGTCGCGCTTGCTGTCGGAACACAGTCCTCCCGGCCCCTCCGCTTTTGCAAGCCCGACTCGGGGGCTCTGCTTGGCCGGCGAGCCGCCCCTCCGCCCGGCTCCCTCCCGCCAGTCCGTGGAGCGCGCACCGCCTAGCCGCCCTTCCTACCCTCTTCCGTGGGCCTCTCGTCTGCGTTTGGCTCCGGCGACTCTGTTCTGCTAATCCTCTGGCGGTTTTCTGGGTTATTTAGGCAGGTGTAGATGGAATCTAAGTGATCAGCAGGACGTGCGGTGAGCCCAGCGTCCTCCTAAGCCGCCATCTTGCCGCAACTCTCCCATATATTTTAAATATAATATTTAAATATGTGTTATAAATGTGTTTACACATTATTTTATGTGTTTTATTACAAATCCACAGAAAATTAATAATTATTATTTTCTCTGAGGAAAATAATTCTTCCCCTCCTCATACAAGCACACTATTATTTTTTCATCTTAAAATCACTGTCTCTTAACTCATTTCTGCTTCCAACTATTGCTCTATTCCTATCTTCCTTTCATAGCAAAACTTTTTGAAAGACTATGGTATATTCATATTACTATTTTCTTTTTCTTCTTTTCTCTTATCAAACTTCTTTTAAATAGACATTATTAAATACAGTGGTAACTTCTTAGTTGTGATATTTCTTGAAATTTCAACAACATTTGCCATAGTTGATTATGCGTTTCCTTGAATCTCTTTGTTTACTTGTCTTTCAAGATGTTGTCTGATTTTCCTGCTAATTCTCTGGGTTTTCCTACTTGCTGCCCTTTGCTGATTCCTTCTTATCTCTTTGACCTCTAAAGTGGGATTGTTTGGGGTTTACTACTTGGATTTCTATTTAAGCTCACTTCCTTGGGATTCTCAAGATACAGAACTTTAAATATGAGCTGCTGACTCCCAAATTAATACCTTCAACAAAGATTTCTTCCCTGACTTCCAGCCTCACATAGCCACCTGCCTTACTTGTTTCCTCAATGTAAATATGTAATATGCATCCTAAACTTAACATATCTAAAACTGAGCTCTTTATATGCCCACTACTCAAACCTGTACCTCTCACAGAGTAATGCAGTAGATGGCAAATTCACTCTTGAAATTTCTCAGGGCAGAAGCTTGGAATCCTCTTTAATATTTCCCCCCACCCTTCCCCCCCACTGCCCCTCATACTTCATATCTTAGGCTATACTTTTAAAATATATCCAGGATACAAATTCATTAAAAATTTTTTTAAATGTTTGTTTATATTTTCAAAGACAGGCAGAGTGTGAGTGGGGGAGGGGCAGAGAGATTGAATCTGAAGCAGGCTCCAGGCTCTCATGTGTCAGCACAGAGCCTGACGTGGGGCTTGAACTCATGAGATATGAGGTTGTGACCTGAGTCCAAATCAGATTCCTAACCAACTGAGCCACCTAGGTGCCCCCCAGGATACAAATTCTTGAACCTCCACTGTTATTCCACCCTGATCAGAATCCTAATTATCGCTTACCCAAAATCTCTTCGTTGGTCTCCCCATGTCTGCCTTCAACTTATTCCCAATCTATGAAGAAGCCAGAGTAAGTATGATGAAACCCAAGGCAGATCATGCTCAAAATCTTCCAGAACTTTCCTATTCTATGCTGGATAAAAGTCTAAGTCCTCTTAGTGACCACAGGACCCTATATTATTCTCATTTCAAATGATCTCTCCTACTTTACCATCTCTAACTTCTACTTCAGCCATAATAGCCCTTTAGCTCTCCAGCTCTTCCTTAAACCAGCTTGCTTGCAACTGAGACTCTTCCACTTGATATTGCTTCTGCCTACAATGGTCTTTCCCCAGGTGTTTATTTGGCCTACTACTTTGTTTTTTCATAATAGAGGATGTGTTTTATTTATCTTATTTTTGTCTGTCTCCCCCATTAAAATATAAGCCCTATGTATTACAGTAATGCTAGCTGTTGTAACAAAGAAACTCCCAAATTTCAGTAAGCTAACATAATAGTTTATTTTTGGCCCATATAGATGTTCATTTATTTTTATGATCAGTGGTTCAAGAGGGCATTCTGCCCCCACATAGTCAATTAGTGACCCAGGCTGACAAAAGCTTTACCATCTAATTTCATCATCTAAAGCCATTTTGAAGACGATTCCTGTTTCTTAAAGGATATAGCACAGAAATTACCAACTTTGTTTCCATTCAAATTACAATGAAGCTACCCAGAAAGACAGCCACATTTGGATGAAAACTTGTGGGGAAGATAGCCCCTGATGGGCAGCTACCCTCCAGTGGTAACCAAGAAACTGAATATTTGGTGAACGCCTAGCTGTCTATGTCACATTCCATAAGAACGGTGATTTTTGACTATTTTATTTACTGCTATATGCCCAGCACTTAGAACAGTTAAATGAATAAGTGAAATACAAACAAATACGACAAACCATTTATTGGCTATAATCTTGCCCAGCTACTACTATCTTTTCCCTTCTCAAGCTTATCAAAATGGTAGCCCAGACTTCCTGTTTCACTCTAATTTCCTAGTTACCCCAATCTGAGTTGTGCTGAACATGAACTTTCTCCTTGTAAATAAATTCACTGGAAAATGTGGAAGGATAATATTCTTGACAATTTTTAAAAATTTTTCTGGGTCTCTCTCTCTCTCTCTCTCTCTCTCTCTCTCCCTCTTACCTTGTGGTGCTCTGTCCCTTGAAATGAAGGCAACTGTTACCTCAGGGAGAGGGCAGAACACAGCCAAATGGGAAGAAGTCAATGTTCAGCTTTAATGTTCCACGGACAATTTTAAAATCTCACAGGAAAGCCAAAGGTTATGAAAACTGATTTTCAGTTGCAACAGTTAGGCACTTGAGAGTGATAAAAGTTTTTCTTTTTTTCTGAACTTCCAAAGATGTTTTTTTTTTTTAATTTTTTTTTTTCAACGTTTATTTATTTTTGGGACAGAGAGAGACAGAGCATGAATGGGGGAGGGGCAGAGAGAGAGGGAGACACAGAATCGGAAACAGGCTCCAGGCTCCGAGCCATCAGCCCAGAGCCCGACGCGGGGCTCGAACTCACGGACCGTGAGATCGTGACCTGGCTGAAGTCGGACGCTTAACCGACTGCGCCACCCAGGCGCCCCTCCAAAGATGTTTTTAATAGCAGAAAGTATACTTGAAAATGCATTTTTGGCATTTAGTCTAAGCTATAGAGTAGACACAGTATGACATGGGAATGGTTTCATTTCACTCTGGAAGGAGGTAAAAAAATCATCCTTACGCAGCAGTGGGAGAGTATTCTGAGGTGGGGAGCATTTCAACTTGGGTTTTCCAAAAGCAGAGGCTATGTTAAGGGCTTACATGTAACTTTTTATTTGGGGAGATGATCTTCAGGAATGGGAGGAAGAATTAGGAAAAGTAAGATAAGAAAGCTGGAAAAAGCCAACATAAGTGTATCATTGAAGCTCCTGTTATGAGCAATAAAGACTTTATTTTCCTGAGAAATATAGTCTGCCTTCTAGAACTGTCCTTTCAAGGATGGAAGGCAGAAACACTTTATTCATTGGCTCTCTTGCCACATTGGTCAAGATACTCCTGAGAGAGTTCACTTCCTTGTGCTTCTGAGCTATATATGCCATTTAGGCTATCACAGCACTGGAGAAGTTCCCAGCGGACAAAGTGTAAATTGGGGTAGTGTGTCTTAGTAGTGGCATGCTGGAGGTATTACGTGACTTAAAATCCTTATGGAACTATTCACTCTAATTTTGAAGTGAAGTGAAGTGAGACCTTAAGGATATGCACTAGACACTGGAAATACCTCATATAAAGAGATTCTCAAATGATATGACAGACATTTAGGAGTATTTTTTCCTTGCCAAATTTTGGACTAGAAGAAGCTGGGATTTGAAGCAGAATGGCCATATTATATAAATATCAGAAATTAGACATGATAAGCCCTGTGTATATCAGCAAATGAATGCCACTCAAGCAAGAAAAACTAAGGACAAGCTGCATAATAATTGGAGGCCATTGAAAGTCTGAGGGCTACACAATGACTAGATACCCTCTTCTGACGTTAGACTGCTCTAAGCTTGGAGGAAGGAAGGGCACAGGGTCAGGACTCTGAATTTGTCTGAATACTTGACCAAAATGATAATTCTGAAAGGGCATTCACTTAATATCTCCAAAATTTATTTACCACCTCTAAAAGAAAAAAGACTTGGGAGAAATAGTAGCTTATGAATAAGTTAAATTCTATTATGGAGAAATAAAGGTCTTTAAATCTTCAACACTTGATTTATACTTTCAGAACTAAACTCTAGAATTCACTAGAAATTCTTTTGTCACCATCAGCATGAAACTAACTTAGCCACTGCTGCTTGCAACCAAGGAAGCCTAACTAAAACAATTGCTTTCAGAGAATGAATTAACTGACTATGCTATTCTCTTGGAAATGGGACTTGGTATTCTGAGACAATAGAATTCCAGTTCATATTTTGGGAATGGGAGCTAATAGCCCATGAGACAAAATCAAACCATGATGTTGAAGCTCTGAGATTCAAGCAGCTGGCACCATAGAATAATTTTAGAAAGAGTACGAATTCAGGGATGCTGTGTATGGTGCTTCTGATAAGTGTTGGATCACTTACAGTAAAAGGATAGAAGTTCAAATCACTAACTTATCACCAGGTATCATGGAATGAACACAGGGGCTTTCTGACTCTCTTAAAAGACATTTTTTTTAAATAACAGAAGTACTAAAGTCACTAATTGATTATTGATTCTGAAGATTGCTGAATTATAACAATTGAAATCATAACCTCATCAGGTCTAATGTGTGAATGTTAGGGAACTCATCAGTAACTGATGAAGATCTATGAGAAAAGCATATCTAGAAAGGTCTAGAGAATCTTGACATGGAGTATGCCACATTGGAAGTCATCTGAAACTCCCTATCGGCTTGTTGTTTGTTAGAGAAAATCCTCTTCTGTTAACAAGGGGAAGCTAGCAATTCCCTTCATGCCCATGCTGTTGCTTGCTAGTAACCAGAATCCAAATTCTACATTGCCAGGGCATTGAAGTGCATAGTTAGAGGAGGGAATGAAAGGTTACACAGATAAATTTGAAGAATTTGCCAATTTGATTAATCAATAATCTGAAAAAATTAAAGTTCGTTTAGAGGGTATCATAATTAAGGCAGGTGTAACAGCATTGTAATTATGCTTTCTTTATTGCAATGGCTAGGTTTTTTTTGAGATTCTGAATTTAATGGATTAGCCAGGGCTAGGGCTGTGATTCTAATGGTTTCTGGGTTGAATAACAAAAACCCAAATTCATAGTTGGCCCATTGTAAAAGACATGAATTGGCCAGGAATCCCTAGTGTCATGAAGAAGGGAGGTTGCTATCTGGCAGCCTGCAGCTTGGATCTGGCCTGTCAACATGCTTTGTTTGGCCCTCATGATTTTGGTCCACACAGTGTTTTTAAAACAGTGGATTTGTATGCCAAAACGCCTTCATAAAAACTTTTATTTCTAACCCTTTTTTAAAAAGATCTGGCAACACTGAGTTCATATTCCTATGTGGCAACAATTTGCTACAGTCTGCTAAAGATGGGGCAGGTGTGCTTGAGTTTGCTCTAGGCCCATCCCTTTCTATCACAACCCTATTACAGTCCACTGCACTCATTTACATTTGATTTTGTGATCCATTTTGCTAATGAAGGAATAAAAAACTTTCAATAACAGAACTCTGGATTAAATCTATCCTATATCTCACCTACTCACTCAGAATTGCTTTGAACAATGGAATGACGAAAAAGCAGAAGAACCTGTTTAAAGAAAATACTTTTACTGACCCTCTAGGCCTTTGGATACTGGTCAAAGGGCCCATAACTGAAATACCCTTAGATTTTCACAAGAATGGAGAGTCCTGTGGTGGCAGAGCCCAGTGTATGATACAAACAGAAGATAACAGAGAATATACCTTAGAATGTAACCTTATTTGGAAATAGGGTCACTACAAATGTAATTAGTTAAGATGAGGTTGTAGTGGAATAGGGTGAACCCCTACTCTAATATGACTGATGTTTTATAAAAGGGGGAACTTGGACACACACTCACACATAGAGAATACCAGGTGAAGTTGAAGGCAGAGATTAGGGCAATGCACCAGAAGCCAAAGAATTCCAAGGATTGCCAAGCAAACCACTAGAAGCTAGAAGAGAGACATGGAACAGATTCTCCTTCCTAGCCCATGGAAGGAGAAACTCTGCTGATTTCATGATCTTGAACTTCTAGCTTCCAGAACTGTGAGACAATAAATTCCTGTGATTGAAGCCACTCAGTTCGTGGTGCTTTTGTTACAGTGGCCCTCATAGACCAATACAGTTCCAATACTTTCTGAGGGCAAGATCTTCAGTTTTTCCTTCTATTCTGTTATCTGATATTCTCTGAATTGTTTTCTTTGTGTGTGGGGGGGGGGGGGTAAGGCTTAAGATAAAATCTATTTTTCTTTTTTCAAAGAAAGTAATAGGCACAGATACATAAATCCCACAAAGTTTTGACTAGGTCGTTGTGGACCTATTCAGTATCGCCTCTACCCCTTACTCATCCTTAAAATCCCACCTAAATGGGAAGAAATAAGAGGAGGAATCTCCACGCAGGCATACACACACATTCACCAAGACTAGATGAACACTCTGCACTTGTTTACCCATAGAAAGATTTTAGTTACAAATAAAATAATTACTTATGGGGTTATTCGTTAATGTATAACGACCCACTAGGCCAAAATCTATTACAGGAGGCAAGAATTGTGTTCTATGTCCACATAGTAGTACTTGGAACGTGGTAGGCACTCAGTAGATATTTTGGAATGAATTAAATGCTAGGTTTGTCTTATTCTTAAAGTCAGTAATAGTCATTAGGTATAATAATGAAAAATCTCTCATAATTAAACTAAAAAAATTAGTGTCTGTTTTAGAGTTCTTAAAATATTTGCAATCATTGCTTTTGTGATAAAATGCAATTAATCCTTTCAGAATTAACTTTTAAAGATTATTTCTTCTCTAATCTTTTGTTCATTTCACATGGTAACTGTGACTATACACTAATACAGTATATATTTACATATTATCAAGTTGAATTGTCTAGAATTAAATGGAAGTTTCTTTTAGCAATTTAAAAGAAATTAGCATTAATAACCACTGAAGTGAAAAAACTACAAGCCTTTTGTTTCTTGACTCTTGATCAATGAAATTTAAATGGAATTATCTTTCTCATAACTTACTGTAAAGCAAAACATCAAAATTATCCATGCCTTGACAAAAACATGTGAAAGGGTGTTGAACATAATTGGAGAAATTATTTTCACGTATGACATCAAATGCCAGTAAAAAAAAATGCTCAAATGCTTGTTTCACACTAAATAAAAAACCTAGCAAACAAACTTACAAAACAGCATTCTTTTTTTTTTTTTTTTTCAACGTTTATTTATTTTTGGGACAGAGAGAGACAGAGCATGAATGGGGGAAGGGCAGAGAGAGAGGGAGACACAGAATCGGAAACAGGCTCCAGGCTCTGAGCCATCAGCCCAGAGCCCGACGCGGGGCTCGAACTCACCGACCGCAAGATCGTGACCTGGCTGAAGTCGGACGCTTAACCGACTGCGCCACCCAGGCGCCCCAAAACAGCATTCTTTTATGTTGATATTGCTGCATATATGTTTAACCAAATGAGCCACCTGACATTACCATTTCAATATCTGATAGGCATTCCAAATTTGTATCTCTAAGTAGAACTCTTTTTTTTTTTTTCTAAGTAGAACTCTTGATTTCCTCTGCATTTCAAAGTTGGTTCCTATTTTTTTTTTTTTTTTTGGTCTCACAATTCGCTCAAAGACAAAAATTTTCTCAAGACAAAAATCTGGAAGTCAGCCCTACCATATTTTCTTTGATCTTCACATTCAAATCAATAGCAAGCCCTGTTGATTTTCACTTCAAAATTAATATTGAATATGAATACTTCTCTCCAACTCCTCTGTCACAACGTAAGTATGAACCACTTCAATAGTCCCCCGAAGCGGTCTTTCTGCTTGTACCCTTTTCCTCTTAAAACCATTCTCCACAAAAGAGATTTCACCATCAATTGCTTCTCTTTGTGTTTAGATTAAAATATAAACCAAATACTATGGTCTTTGTATCAGTTGGGTCCTTGAAGAGAGGGAGTTAGAAATGCTAAGTTTTAGGGGGAGAAACAACTTTGAAAGAAGGGGAAGAGCAGGATTTGTCAGAGATAATGAAAGAGGAATGCAGATCTGAAAAGGTCTCTATACCCGCGACAGCTTGCTGTGGAATGACAGTTACTCACTACTCCACGGAAATTATTTTCACATATAACACACGTAAGCCATATATATATATGGCTAATATATATTATCTTAAAAGCTGTGATGGATCTCACGGTGTAGAGCTGGAAGCTGTCAATTAACCACTTTCCTTGCAGTGGGGCATACTTGAAGATGAATTTGGGTAGTGAGTTCCTGTACCTGCTAGTCTTAAAGGCTCTGGTGCTTTAGGTCCTCATTCAAAGTTTCAAATTCATCTGTTAACACCCTTCCTTGCAGTCACTGCTCCCTAATTTTCCTATACACACAAAGTCCTTTCTTGCCTCGGAATCTATGAACATTGTTTCCTCTGGAGTGTTTTTGGTATGTATTAGTTCCGATAACAAACCCATCAGGTGAGTATAATGATTATTACCATTTTACAGATGAGGAAACTGAGGCACAAAGAAATTAAGTAACTTCCCCAGGGTTTCACATCTAGTATTTGTAGAGCAGGGCTTCTAAGCCAAGATTCTGTCTCCAGACTTGCTATTAATGTTTCTACTCTACTTTTCTTTTTTTATAGATATTCTCATGGCTCAGGTCTCAGCTTCATGATTACCTTCTCATGGAAGCGTTCATAACTACCCTCACTTTACTAATACTCAAACCCACCCCAGTTACTATTTGTAATCTCTAGTATATTGTCACAGACTTAATCTAAATATAAAATTTTCTTTTTGCTCTTGGCTTTGACATTTATTTTGTCTTACCACACAAGAATGTAACCTCTTTGAGGCCATGTCTGCAGTTCACTGTGCTCTCCTTTACACTCATAATAAAGCCTGGCCTTCATAGAAACTCTTTAAGTATTTTTTTTTTAAAGATGAATTACCAAATCTTTCATTCTCGTAAAAAAGAACAATATTAGGCTGTATTCATCTTGGAAATAGATATATCTCTAATGAATAAGTAGATGCTGAAATCTATTATTTTCTTTTTTTACTCTTACCTAGGAAGGGTTTCATGATAACTCATATCTGAAAAACACTATGTTAAAAGGGAAACTAGAAAATGTTTGGGCTTTTAAAAGTAATGTACATATAGATATCTCTTTATCACCTATCAGTCATCTCTCATCTATCTATGCACACATAAATACATGTACACACACATATAGCATAACAAGGGCTGCTTCATTAAAATAGGTAGGAAAAAAAATTAGGTCTGTTGGGTATTGACTTGACTTGAAATGCCTTAGAGGGGATTCATAGCTTCTTATACATTTCTTACTAAGCCAGTTGGCATCATAGAAGCCTCTGATTGTGAGTGGTGCCAAGTCCATGGGAAAGGACCATGTAATGTGCCCCAGAGGTATACATATCCCCCCACCAAGCCTCTCCTAAAGGGGCCTGTGGCTGTTAGCCATATCGGGGAAAGGGAAAAAAAAGATCCTTCAGAGGTTATAAGATTATGAATCTGAACCAACACTAATCCCCATTGACAACTACATGGTTTGCTAGTCAGAATGGAAATCTATATGCCAGGTGACAAATTCTTAGACCAGTATAACCCACGTTAGGTTTAATGCTACCACTGAAACATCCTCAGAATGTAGAATAAGAATTAATATACTTAGCAATTGGAAGAATTCCAAAGTAGTTTCATTATCCATAGGGTCAAGGCCATTAGCTTTGGAATTGTCAAATAAGTCTCAGGAATTGCCTTCCACCTTTGCTTCCATCCTTGAACTATGCTCCCATCCCATTCGCTATGTTGGGACATAGGGAATCAAGACCGCAACACTGGGGGAATTAAGGGTTTATATGTATTGACAAAAACTTGAAAGATGCGAGAGGTTTAACTTCTGTTGGGTGCAAAACTAGGTAGGTCTTGAAGAATGACTGTGAATTATTACAGTTGGAGATACTAATCACAGCTGTAGTTCCAGATTTGTTTTCTTTATTGGAGGAAACAAAAATATTCCCTGCACCTAATATGCAGCTATTACAATCCTCCCCCCACCCAATCTTATTAATAAAGATAATAAGAAGCAGTCTGCAGAGAGAGTAGAACATCTTTATTGGTTTTCCCTAAAGCTACACCAATTTTCCTGTTCTCTGTTATAATCTTTCTCCTTTAAACTTTATAGAGTATTCATACCCATCTTAATGTCTTAAATAAAATGTGTTTTCTCTTTCCTTACTATAGTTATCTTCAATAAAAACATTGATAGTCATATAAGCATCTTTAAATGACTCATATCTTTTAAAATTTTATACTTCCCACATGATAGGAATAGATATGTCTGGTTGAGATGGTACTAATTAATATGTTAATTATAATTAAGAAACACATGCGGATTATTCAGAGTCTTGACAATTTTTTATGACTGTGCCATTTATTAAAAGGCTCAAAAATTTGTTATCTTTTAATGTTTATTTTTGAGAGAGAGAGAAAGAGAGAAAGAGACAGAGACAGATCATGAATGAGGGAAGGGCAGAGAGAGAGGGAGACATAGAATCCGAAGTAGGCTCCAGGCTCCAAGCTGTCAGCACAGAGCCCGACATGGGGCTTGAACCCATGAACCGTGAGATCATGACCTGAGCTGAAGTCAGACGCTTAACCGACTGAACCACCCTGGTGCCCCAAAAGACTCAATAAATTTAAAGATAAATTTTATGGTGCAAGTTCTAATTCTAACATCCTTAGTCTTTCTCCCTGTGCAGTCTATGCCCTTTACCCCTAGGACCTTAACACTCCACCTCCAAAAGGGTCCTTTCCTTTCTTCACAAACTAAAAGATGGTCTTGATCAGTAAGGTAGGGCAATTCCTGGACTGAATGTAGATGTTGTGGTTTTTGAAGGTGTTTCAAGCACCAATTCTGGTACCACCAGGTTTTTCTAGATATTGTAGTACACTTTAGTTTTTCCCTAAATGGGATATTGCACAACGGGGTCACACAAGGGGAACATGTCCCATATTCATGTTTAAAAACAAAACAAAACAAAACTGTAACTAGGGTGCCTGGGTGCCTCAATCAGTTAAGTGTCTGACTCTCATTTGCAGCTCAGGTCATGATCTCAGAATTTGTGAGTTCCAGCCCTGCATTGGGCTCCGTGCTAACAATGAGGAGCTGCTTGGGATTCTCTCTCTCCCTCTTTAGTAGAGAGTTCTTCCCCTGCTTGTTTTCTCTCTCTCTCTCTCTCTCAAATTAAAAAAACAAAAAGAAAAAAGAACCCAAAAAACCCAATAACTTGGGGTGCCTGGGTGGCTCAGGCAGTTAAGTATCTGACTTTGGCTTAGGTCATGATCTCATGGTTCATGAGTTTCAGCCCCACTTCGGGCTCTGTGCTGGCAGCTCAGAGCCTAGAATCTGCTTCAGATTCTTGTGTCTCCCTCTCTCTCTGCCCCTCCCTGACTCACACTCTATCTCTCTCTCCAAAATAAATAAACATTAAAAAAAATAATGACTAAAAAATTATTATACCAAGGTGGATTTGGGGAAAACATAGTAGCAGTGGTAGCATACATTTTGAACCTTCCAAATACTTACCTTAAAAACAGAGCAGCCTGATAGCAAAACCAAAAACCTGTAGATAATACTTCCAACCAAACTACATATCCTCTCAAATCCCCAAATGCAAGTAAGTTGGAACAAAGTACCAACCAGGCTGAGTTTTCATATGCATGTACAATTAGGAAGCAGAGAGCTGAGGTCTGTGGTGGGCGGGGCAGTTCAACATCTAGTTGGCTGGAGGCGCCACTTCAAGGCTGATGGTGGCCAAGGCCCATGCCTGTGGTTGACTGGATAGGGCCAAGGCACCAATACGAAATTAAATCGGGGGCATTGTTCCACAGTGTACCTGCTCTGGGCTCAGGGGACCCCATGCGTGGTGAGGAGCAGATGGAAGAGGTGGAAACATATGTGCCCTAGGTCTAGTCTGGGGCTGGCTGCCAGCTGGCATGCCTGTGTGTGGTGCACGGTTGTTCCTGGGAGTCTGGGACCCCTGCCCAGAGCAGAAACACTCTGACACAGTAAACTTGAAAGGGGAGTTTAGGACAGCAGCTGCAACTGGAAGTGGGTGCTACTGCCTTCTCAGGTGAATTGGGTGTAAGGGGTCTGTGGACCGATCTGTGTGGTGTGGAGCAGTATAGCCTCAGGAACTTTGAAACTGGTACTCCAAGACTCTCTCTTGTTTTAAAAATTGCAATTCTAGTATAGTTAACATATAGTGTTACATTAGTTTCAGATGTACGATATAGAGATTCCACAATTCCACACACTGAGTACTCAGGGCTCATCATGACAAGTGCACTCTTTAATCCCCATCATCTATTTCACCCATCTCTCTTCTGGTAACCACCAGTTTGTCCTCTTTAGTTAAGAGTCTGTTTTTTGTTGTTTGGTCTATCTCTATTTTCCTCTGTTCCTTTGTTTTGCTTCTTAAATTCCGCATATCTGTTAAAAAACACATGTGGTGTTTGTCTTTCTGTGACTGAGTGACTTCACTTAACATATTCTCTAGTGTCCAGTCACGTTTTTGCAAATGGCAAGATTCCATTCTGTGTGTGTGTGTGTGTGTGTGTGTGTGTGTGTGTATGGTCACATTGATTCATCTGTCAATGGACACTTGAGTTGTTTCCATAATTTGGCTATCGTAAATAATGCTGCAATAAACATAGGAGTGCACGCCACCAAAAAACTACTAGAACTGTTACGTGAATTCAGTAAAGTTGCAGGATACAAAATCAATATGTGGAAATCTATCACTTTTCTATACACTAATAATAAAGTATTGAAAAGAGAAATTAAGAAAATAATCCCATTTATAATTACACCAAAAATAAAAAAAAAATACCTAGGAATAAACTTAACCAAGGAGGTGAAAGACCTGTACTTTAAAAACTATAAAACACTCATGAAAGTAATTGAAGATGACACAAATGGAAAGATATTTTATGCTCATAGATTGGAAGAACAAAAATTTTTTAAAATGTCCATACTACCCAAAGCAGTTTACAGATTTAATGCAATCTTTATCAAAATACTAACAGCATTTTTCACAGAAATAGAACGAATAATTTTAAAATTGGTAAAAGACCCTGAGTAGCCAAAGCAATCTTGAAAAAGAATAACAAAACTGGAGGTGTTATAATCACATATTTCAAGATAGACTACAAAGCTGTAGTCATCAAAACAGTATGATACTGGTACAAAAATAGACACATACATCAATGGAACAGAATAGAAAATCCAGAAATGAACCCAGAGCTATATGGTCAATTAATCTTCCACAAAATAGAAAATAATATCCAATGGGGAAAAAGACAGTCTCTTCAATAAACAGTATTGGCAAAACTGGACAGTAACATACAAAAAATGAAACTGAACCACTTTCTGATACCATACACAAAAATAAACTCAAAATGGATTAAGGACCTACATGTGATCCCTGAAACCATAAAAATCCTAGAAGAGAACACAGGTAGTAATTTCTCTAGGGCTTTCTTTCAAGACAGGATTCTACCCTCAGTGGAAAGTACTGACAGTGGAATGAAAATTGAAAGGAACAGAAAGAAAAAAATATATATATATGATTAGAGGTTAGGGAGGAGAATAGAGTCAGAGATCTCAGAAATCAAGGTGTTATATTTTTTAATTTTTTTAATTAATTAATTTATTTATTTATTTATTTATTTATTTATTTATTTAGAGAACAAGTGAGTGGGAGAGGGACAGAAAGGGAGAGAGAGAATCTTAAGCAGTCTCCACGTCCACTGTGAAGGCTGACTCAGGGCTCCATTTCATGACTCAGATCATGACCTGAGGCAAAATCAAGAGTTGGACACTTCACTGATTAAGCCACATAGGCACCCCAAAAGAGAGGACTTCATGACATTAGAAAAGGTATCTGAACCGAGTTTCCTAAAAATGTACAAGGATGAAATTTACCAAAAATGAGGTACAGAAAATTATCAACTCTCAGAAAAGTTGCCATAAAAAAATAAGGGGAAAAGAACATTCCTACAGGGATTAAACTCTGAGGAAAGACATGTTCATAAAACAGAAAAAAAACTGTAACATATTATTTAAAAATGAGCCAAAAGATACAAAGAAGATGATTTAAAACATTTCAGAACAACATATATCAGACTTAGAAAATCTCAGAAAGTGGGAAAAAATCAAATATAATTAGAAACAAAAGAAAAAAAACATTTTATAAATGAAGACTAGAAAAAATAGAAGAAACAAATATTGAAGACAAGTGTGGTAGATAAATAGTACTCCTGCCCCCTTTCCTCTGCTCCCCCTCCAACTCCCCTTTCCATGAAAAAAAAGATGGCATCAGGTCATAATCACTGGAACCTATAAATGTTACTTTATATAAAAACAGGGTCTTTGAAAATGTGATTCAGAGTCTTGAGAAGATACCCAGGATATCAGGGTGCGTTCTAAATTCAATCACATATACCCTTCTAAGAGGGAGGCAGGGAAAGATTTGATGATACACAGAACAAGAGATGATGCGGTAAAAGTAAAGATAGGGATTGGAGTAATGTGGACGCAAGTCAAAGAAAGCTGGCAGCCACTAGAAGCTGGAAGAGTTAAGGAAAGGATTCTTTCCTAGAACTTCCAGAGGGTCAGTGGCTCTGCTAACAGTGGGATTGTGGGTCAGTGATACAGATTTTAAACTTCTGGTTTTTAAAGTTATGAGAAATAAATTTAGTGTTTAAGGCACTAAGTTTGTGGTAATTTGTTATAGCAGCCATATGAAACTAATACCATAGACAACTAATGCAACATAGGGAGAATAGGTGTCCTTAAAGATGAAAATCAAAGCAAGTATACTATAACAAATACTAAAAATTATAATTCAATAAAACCTTACTGAATATATTAAAAAATGGAAGTACATATTAAATGAACATACCATGTACTTGAGAATATTGACCTAAAATGACCAACAAAAGGACATATTTTTAGTAAATTACTGAATTTTTAAGAAAAGAAAGAAATCATTTGGGCATCTAGCCAGAAATGGTGCATGTGGCTTAGAAGAGAAATAGGGGCACCTGGGTGGCTCAGTTGTAAGCGCTGGACTTCAGCTCAGGTCATGATCTCACGGTTCGTGGGTCCAAGCCCTGCGTCGGGCTCTGTGCCGACAGCTCAGAGCCTGGAGCCTGCTTCGGATTCTGTGTCTCCCTCTCTCTCTGCCCCTCTGCCGCTTGTGCTCTGTCTGTCTCTCTCTCTATCTCTCTCAAAAATAAATATAAAAAAAAAATTTTAAAGAAGAGAAATAAAATTGAATCATGTCAGTCTTTGTGACAGCAACTTTTTATGCCAAAGAAAATACAGTAACATCTTTAAGATATTAAGAGAAAGAATATGTGAGTCAAGAATTTATATCTGGAAAAAACTGGCCTTCCAATTAAAAGGAGATATGCACACACACTGTTATCAGTATTTAAGAAATCATGGAGAATTATTCCCAGAGTTATTTCTAAGGAATCTACTACAAAATAAATTTCAGAGTATCAAAATGAATTGATACAGTGATGTAAGACTGGAGAGGATGATGAAACGTGTGGTTCTTAGTAAAACTGAGATTAAATGAGAATGTAAAGAGAAAGGTATTAAAATAGGTAATAGGTAGTAGATCTGTGATTTGACAGTGTAAATCTAATTATAAAAATGTGGAAAGAATAAGAGTGGCATAGGCAAAAAAATATAATTGCTTTATTTATACTAGTGGTAGTGCTATTAACATTATTATGTCTGAAGCTCTTGTATTTTTAATATGGGGTGAAACAAAAAAGTAATTATGAGATACCCTAATCCCATCATCTCTGTTCTTAACAATCATGATCCTCAGTATGGAAGAAAGGAGATACAGAATAATGTAGATGAATTTAGACAAGAATCTCATAGTCATGCATTTGAGTTGGAAATGTTATTTACTCATGAGCATTGTATCAATATCTATCTGCCTGTATTTATCTATATCCCATTCTGTCCACTAAAAAGGAAACAATGACCAAAACAGTAGCAATGAGCATGCCTTGCACACAGATTGCCAACTTGAAATATCAGTTCCCATTATACGGGGACATGGCTTCTTGGATAGATGGCTGATTGTAGAGCAGGTAATGTAACAGATGACCCTAAAACATCTTGACATATTAGCTATCAAGGAAGCTATCAAAAATACTCTGGCTATATCAAGAAGATTTAGGAGCTAACTTAAAGGGTCTTCCACTAGCCGAAGATTGAGCAATTTGAGGTTAAAAAAGATGAGGATTAGATTGGGTTTAAACTCATAAAGCTTTTTTTATTCCTGAGTTTATAATGATATTTTTTAAAATGCCAATTGGTCATGTTTTGAAAATGAGAGAGAGCAAATTCATTTTCTTGCAAACAGGTTAAATAAGAGAAAGAACTGAGCACTTATCTTGCTTTTTCCATAAGAACCATTTCACTAGTAGCCACAAAGAAAAAGAGAAGTGCATCATTAAAAAATCATTACAGCTACTACATGAAAAAAAGTGATAGAATTAGAATATCACCTTTTTATAACCCCACTGAATTTAATTAATGGATCCAGGTCTGAGCATCAACCGC
Organism: Prionailurus bengalensis; assembly: GCF_016509475.1. NCBI lineage: Eukaryota > Metazoa > Chordata > Mammalia > Carnivora > Felidae > Prionailurus > Prionailurus bengalensis. The sequence continues at coordinate 93,294,678 of NC_057355.1, read as the reverse complement.
TGCCAGCATCAGAAAAAGGAAGCAACTCCGTATTATGTGCTTCCTGATGGCAGCACCCAGTAGAAACACCCATCCCCCCATTGTTTTTTCCTTAAAGGGATTGAATCTGAGTTTGGTCAAGCATCTTAATCCAGAAGTCAATTTGCAGGAAACTCACACAACATGTTGAACTGTACCATGAATGTACAATTAGCAAAAAGCAGACTGGAAAAACCACAGGCCAAATGGCCCAGGTTCTTCATCATATAAACCGTAAAAACAACAACATGAAAATATTGGCTTAGAGGGGACGAAAGTGTTGCCTTGAATTTTCCCTTAATGACATCATCCCATTTCTGTATCATATTTGATTAAAAGTTCTACTGGATAGGGGTTGTCTGGGTGGCTCAGTCAGTTAAGTCTGCAACTTCAGCTCAGGTCATGATCTTGTGGTTCATGGGTTTGAGCCCCACATCAGGCTCTGTGCTGACAGTTCAGTCTTGAGCCTGCTTCAGATTCTGTGTCTCCCTCTCTTTCTGCCCTTCCCCTGTTGACACTCTGTCTCTCTTTCTCAAAAATAAATAAACATTAAAATAATTTTTTAAAAGTTCAGTTGGATAAAGAGTCCTATGTTAGCAATAGTTACCTTTTAATATTTTGAAGGCATTGCACCATCATCCTTTACTTTTCCATGTGACTGTTGAAAAGTCAAAAGCCATTCTGGGGGCTCATGGATAGCTCAGTCAGTTAAGCATCCAATTCTTGATTTCGGCTCAGATCATGATTTTGTGGTTTGTGAGTTAGAGCCTATCCTTGGGCTCTGTGCTGGCAGCTTGGACCCTGCTTGGGATTCTCTCTCTCCCTCTCTCTCTGCCCCCCATGGTCACTATCTCTCTCACACAAATAAATAAACTTAAAAAAGCCATTCTGATACCTAGTCACTTGTTTCTGAGAATTTTAACCTGTTCGCTGAAATCTTTTTGGATATTTACTTCGTCTTCAAGTGCTTAAATTTCACCATGATGAATTTTAATGTACCTCTATTTCTCATTCCTTGAGTTAGAAATTCTGTGGAATTTTTATTTTCAAAAGTCTTATCCTTCAGTTTTAAAATCAGAAATTTTAAACATAGTTGATATTTTCTTTTGAGAAAATCCTGTTACTTTAATGTGGAAGTTCCTGGATCAATCAGTATATTAGTAAGTTAAGTCCAATAATATATTTAACAGATATATCATGACCAGATGGGGTTCCCTGCAGGAACGCAGGGGTGTAAATTTGAAAATCAATAAATTTGTCACATTAGTAATAAAAGAAGAAAGCGATCAGATGATCTAATAGATATGGGAAAAGCATTTGATAATTTCAATATCTGTGCATGATAAAAATCTCTCAGCCAGCCAGAAAAAGAGAAGAGATTCCACAAACTTATATATCCAAAACTAATGGCTAAAATCATAGTTAATGATAGAACACTGAATTCCTTACTTTTGAGGTTTGGAAAAGGATAAATTATGTCCACCATCCCTACTCTCAATTCTGTTTTTTTTTTTCCTGATATGTTAAGACTCATATTAGCTTTCTTCTTGAATTTTGTCAATTCAGGAGTTTAAGTGTGTGTTTTCTCAAGTCAACCAACTCCATTTTTACTGTTCCATATGGGTTAAAGCTTTGAAAGTTTGTTTCTTGTCAATTATTTTCTTTTTTTCCTGTTTTAGTTATATTTATCCTAGTATTTTTTTCCTCCCCCCACTTAACCAAATCCCTTTTCTGTAACTGTAATAAGGTTTCAGGTGAGGCTCCAACATGTCATGATTAGTGTGGGATTCCAGCCAGTTAACTTTGTTTATATCTTTTGTAGTAGGTAAGTTTAAAATTTTTGAGGTTTAAAATCTGCCAGTCTTTTCATACAGATCATTTAGGTTTTTGTGTTTGCTTAGAAAGTTCATTTCCACCTTGATAGAATTAAAGTATTTGGCTTCTAATGCTTTAATAATTGTTTTAATGTTTAGCCCTTTAATCAATTTGATTTATGTGTGTGTTGGGGGGCGGTGTAGAGTGGTTTGGTGTTTGACATGATTTTCAAGTAGATAGCAGATGTCCAATATAATTTATTAAGTGATCTATACTCTCCCCACTGGTGTCAATGCCTGCCAATTTTATTCAGACTAAAGTTCTATATATGTGTTTGTATTTTTTAATGGAATCTATAGGCTGCTCCCTTTACATCTTCATCAAGTTCTGTGCAAGTTTATACTGTTTCATTTACAGTAATTACATATCTTAATTGCTGATGGGGCAATATTTTCTTACTGTGTTTATTCATTTTTTCCCATATGAGATGTATAATTAGATTTTCATGTTCCATAAAAATTCTGTTGAGATTTTATTTGAGAATATTTTGAATTTCTGGGTACATTGTGAGATAGTTAATTTTAGTTAATTTTTATTCTCAGCTCATTTTAATTCTATCAATTTTCTAAGGATAGTGATTATGTCTGTTTGGTCCATGATTTTATTCCTACTGCCTCATATAGTGTTGGCATGCAATAAGATATTTTATATGTATTGGATACCTGGGAGGCTCAATAAGTTGAGTGTCCGACTCTTGATTTTGGCTCACGTCATGACCCCATGGTTATGGGATTGAGTCCCCATTGGACCTCATACTGAATGGAGAGCCTACTTGAGATTCTCTCTCTCTCCCTCTGGCCTTCTCCTCTACTCCCACATGCTCTCATTCTCTCTCTCTAAAAATAAAAATAAAAAATATATGTTAACAAATAAATATTTGTATAATTTTTCTTTATAACTGATATACTATTCACTGTAATAAAAATATAATACTATTAGCACTAGGCCCACTGAAGCAAAAATATCTCCTATCATTAAAACATTATCTCCTTAAATTCAGAAAAATCTCAGGGAGGAAAAGATAGATTGCTTTGTCTATGTGTGTGAACATACATTTATGGCAAGTTGTGCTCAGCATAATAAAAAAGGATATATTTGGTTTTATTTGAACATCTACTGCTAATTACATGATTTGTACTAATGCCAGTAATAGTAATAAAATTATTAAAAATGTTTGCTGTGTACTCCTTTGTGACTTTAACATTTAAGTAATTGGTTTAAAAAAATCTGTTTATAAATTTAATTTGGTTAACGTAGGCAAGAATCTGTCATATATTTCATATTGTTCCTTAGAGTTGTGTTTCTATTTTTAAAAATTTAGCTTTGGCTCTGCAAAGGAATAGTTTTTTTTTTTTTTCATTCAAAACACTAGAGGAGACTTTTCTTTCTCCTCTTTTCATTTTGTAAACAGATTGCTTCATGGTACCAATCTTATTCTAGACTCTTCTGTATCCTGTGTCCTTCTTTCTCTCCAAGGGCTAGGAACATGGAACTACCTGGCCTTGCTTGGTGTTCTGCCTCTGAATGCTGGCTATAAGAACAGAAGTGCTTCATTCAGTACCTTTGACAGGTTTCTGATTTAACAACGAAGGATTCCAATTTTACAATTTACTCACACTTTCATTATCCAAGACAGGCACCCTAAAGCTGCAAAGATAATAAAATAAATAAAATAAATTGGAAACCTTTAAGGACAGATGAATTGCCTCTCTCATATTATCTCAATCGCTGTCTGTTAATCTTTGGTAGACAATTACCAACTTCATACGTTTCCAAAATGAAGGAAATGTAGGTGCCATTTCCCTTTTCTGATCTAGATATTTCTTACAGAGTAAATGCTTTGATAAAAAGCTAAGAGTGAGAGTTCGATTTATTATAGTGTCAATTCTGTAATGTAAACTTTTTTGAATATATTGATATGTTAAGCTCATAGCTCTTGGTTTTATCTCAGTCCAATGCAGGAAAGTCTGAGAGGCTTAGCATGTAAATTTCTTTCCCTTGTATTGTTTGACAGCATGCCAATTTAAATCTTTTCCACTGCTTGTTTTAAATGTTGAAAATAGTTTTGTTCGTCATACTTAAACATTATAAAAGCCATTTATGAAAAGCTGACAGCTAATATCATCCTCAATGGGGAAAAACTAAGAGCTTTCCCCTTGGGATCAGGAACACAACAGGGATGTCCACTCTCACCGCTGTTGTTTAACATAGTGTTGGAAGTCCTAGCATCAGCAATCAGACAACAAAAGGAACTCAAAGGCATTTCCTTTGGCAAGGAAAAAGTCAAACTGTCACTTTTTGCAGACGACATGATACTCTACATGGAAAACCCAACAGACTCCACCAAAAGTCTGCTAGAACTGATGCATGAATTCAGCAAAGTCGCAGGGTAAAAAATCAATGTACAGAAATTGGTTGCATTTATACATACCAATAGTGAAAGAACAGAAAGAGAAATAAAGAAACTGATCCCATTCACAATTGCACCAAGAAGCATAAAATACCTAGGAATAAATATAACCAAAGATGTAAAAGATCTGTATGCTGAAAACTATAGAAAGCTTGTGAAGGAAAGTGAAGAAGATACAAGGAAATGGAAAAACATTCCGTGCTCATGGATTGGAAGAATAAATATTGTTAAGATGTCAATACTACCCAAAGCTATCTACACATTCAATGCAATCCCAATCAAATTTGCACCAGCATTCTTCTCGAAACTAGAACAAACAATCCTAAAATTCATATGGAACCACAAAAGACCCCGAATAGCCTAAGTAATATTGAAGGAGAAAACCAAAGCAGGAGGCATCACAGTCCCAGACTTTAGCCTCTACTACAAAGCTGTAATCATCAAGACAGTATGGTATTGGCACAAAACAGACACATAGACCAATAGAATAGAATAGAGAACCCAGAATTGGACCCACCAATGTATGGCCAGCTCATCTTTGACAAAGCAGGAAAGAGTATCCAATGGAAAAAAGACAGTCTCTTTACCAAATGGTGCTGGGAGAACTGGACAGCAACATGCAGAAGAATGAAACTAGACCACTTTTTTACATTATACACAAAAATAAACTCAAAATGGATGAAAGACCTGAATGTGAGAGGAAATCATCAAAACCCTAGAGGAGAAAGCAGGAAAAAAACCCCTATGACCTCAGCTGCAGCAATTTCTTACTCGACACATCTCCAAAAACAAGGGAATTAAAAGCAAAAATGAACTATTGGGACCTCGTGAAGATAAAAAGCTTCTGCACTGCAAAGGAAACAATCTAGAAAATTAAAAGGCAACCGATGGAATGGGAAAAGATATTTGCAAACGACATGTCAGACAAAGGGCTAGTATCCAAAACCTTTAAAGAGCTCACCAAACTCCACACCCAAAAAACAAATAATCCAGTGAAGAAATGGGCAGAAGACGTGAATAGACACTTTTCTAAAGAAGACATCTAGATGGCCAACAGACACATGAAAGGATGCTCAACATCACTCCTCATCAGGGAAATACAAATCAAAACCACCCTCAGATACCACCTCACGCCAGTCAGAGTGACTAAAATGAACAAATCAGGAGACTATAGATGCTGGTGAGGATGTGGAGAAACGGGAACCCTCTTGCACTCTTGTTAGGAATGCAAACTGGTGCAGCCACTCTGGAAAACAGTGTAGAGGTTCCTCAGAAAGTTAAAAATAGATCTACCCTATGACCCAGCAATAGCACTGCTAGGGATTTACCCAAGGGATACAGGAGTGCTGATGCATAGGGGCCCATGGACCCCAAAGTTTATAGCAGCACTTTCAACAATAGCTAAATTATGGAAAGAGCCTAAATGTCCATCAACTGGTGAATGGGTAAAGAAGATTTGGTTTATATATACAATGGAATACTACTTGGCATTGAGAAAGAATGAAATCATGCCATTTGCAGCAATGTGGATGGAACTGGAGGGTATTATGCTAAGTGAAATAAGTCATACAGAGAAAGACAGATACCATATGTTTTCACTCATATGTGAATCTTGAGAAACTTAACAGAAGACTATAGGGGAGGTGAAGAGGAAAAAAAAAAGTTATGGAGGGAGGGAGGCAAACCCTAGGAGACTCTTGGATAGTGAGAACAAACTGAGGGTTGATGGTGTAGGGAGAGGGGAAAGTGGGTGATGGGCACTGAGGAGGGCACTTGTTGGGATGAACACTGGGTGTTGTATGGAAACCAATTTGACAATAATTTATATTATTAAAAAAAAGGAAATAGTTTTGTTCATGTATTTTAAGCTGACGAAATAACTTAAATAGTACCTTACTATTTAGCAACTATTTGCACACACATTAACGACAACATGAAATAAAAGTAAGCAAAATCCTTTCCAACTGATTTAAAAAACAATTTAATAGGGGCGCCTGGGTGGCACAGTCGGTTAAGCGTCCGACTTCAGCCAGGTCACGATCTCGCGGTCCGTGAGTTCGAGCCCCGCGTCAGGCTCTGGGCTGATGGCTCAGAGCCTGGAGCCTGTTTCGGATTCTGTGTCTCCCTCTCTCTCTGCTCCTCCCCTGTTCATGCTCTGTCTCTCTCTGTCCCAAAAATAAATAAACGTTGAAAAAAAAAATTAAAGAAAAAAAAACAATTTAATAGAGCTGTTTTAAATATGTATCACATTAGGTTTTTAAAAATATTACAAGCTGCTTTGACTTGAGATCATTATGTTCATATGTTTTTTAAATTAATTTTTTTCATTAATCATAACAACATTTATTAGGTCACTAAATCTTAAAAAATTAAATCCTTGTTTATAGCTGCATAATAATTAATCTTGTGATTATATAGTAATTTATGTAGCCATGCTCCTGTATTATAGACTGAACTGTGTCTCCCAGCCTCTATTCATATGTTGATGGTTTAACTCCCTCAGTGTGGCTATATTTTGAGTTGGGGCCTTTATGGAAGTAATTTAGGTTAAATGAGGTTGTAAGAGTCGGGACCTAATTCAGTAGGACTGGTGTTCTTATAAGATGAGGAAGAGACACCAAAGACCAATCTCTTTCTATGGAGCAAAGGCCATGTAAGGACACAGTGAGAAAGCAACATGGAGGCTCAGGAGAGAGTCTCACTAGAAACAACCCTAGTAGCACCTTGAGCTTAAACTTCCAGTGTCCAGAACAGTGAGAAATAAATTCCTATTGTTTGTCTAACCAAAATACTGAATCCATGGTATTTTGTTATGGTAGCCCAAGCAGACTAAGACATCCTGTTCATGAATTTTTAATTTGTTTTATATATTTCACCATTACTATTTTACTATTATATTTTACTACTGACTATTCTATATGTTTTAGTAAATGTTTTACTATTATATTGATATAACTGGAATTCTTGTAGTCTTGTCCATAATTCTTTGTGTACAGGCATCTCTATTTTTTTCTAGTCTAATTCAGTATGTGGAAATACTGAGCAAAAGCTAGAAGAAATTTTTGTCTAGAACTTTTTTGTCCAGACATGTTTTATATAAGTTTATATTGCTATGTCATAGTTGCATATGAGAGCCCCTTTCATCATAGGCTTGCCAAAAGTTCATTTTACCAAAAAATTCTTTCCAAAGTAAAAAGTAAAAAAAAAATATTATTCAAATTTATGCCACTTTGGTTATTTTTGAATTTGATAATCTTTTTTTTTTAAGTATTTTTTAACTTTTTTTATTCTTATTTTTGAGACAGAGAGAGACAGAGCATGAATGGGGGAGGGTCAGAGAGAGAGGGAGACACAGAATCTGAAACAGGCTCCAGGCTCTGAGCTGTCAGCACAGAGCCCGATGCGGGGCTCGAACTCACGGACCGTGAGAGCATGACCTGAGCTGAAGTCCGCCGCTTAACCGACTGAGCCACCCAGGTGCCCCTGAATTTGATAATCTTTAAGTATTTATGGATTATTCCTTACTTCTTCTACATTGAATTGTTTTTCATGTTCCTTCCCCATTTTTCTGGTTGTGTACACTTTTTAATACTAATGATAGAATCTTTGCAAATTCCTTCTCTGTTTTGCTTAATATATAATTGATTTAGTGTTTTAAAAAAAAGCCATACCTAAGTTATATCTCCATTAGACTTTTAGAATATTCATTTACTCACCTGTTCTTTGATGAATATTTGTTGAATACTTTCTATGTGCATAGCAGTATATTGGGTCCTTGTATTAGAGCACTGAACAAAATACTGTCTGTATCCTCTGAAATTATATTCTCATGAAGAAGCAACAGAAAGCAAGCAATGTGTAAAGACCTTAAAATAAAATAAAGGGTATAGGGAGGGTGAAAAGTGGGTGGGGTGGTTGCTGTTTTATATAGATGTGTCAGGAAGGCCTCTGACAAAGTGACTTAGATCTAGGGAAAACTCAAGAGTGGACTAAGTAACTGTGTGGAGGTAAAGCTTTCCAAGAAGGGGGAGATGCAAATGTAAAGGACTTAAAGCCAATGTGTCCTCCCATGATGTCAGTTTTTAAAACTTGTATATTGTTGCTATTATTACCTTTTTAGGAGTCTACATACTGTATGAATTTAGTATTAAATAAAAGATGACTCCTCATTTAAGTACTAAAATGATTAGAATTAAAGTTACTAGTCTGGGGGAACCTGGGTGGCTCAGTCCGTTAAGTGTCCGACTTCAGCTCAGGTCATCTCACAGTTCGTGGGTTGGAGCAGCACATCAGGCTCTGTGCTGACAGCTCAGAGCCTGGATTCTGCTTCGGATTCTCCCTCGCTCTCTGCTCCTCCCCTACTGATGCTTTGTCTCTCAAAAATAAATAAACATTGAAAGAAAAAAATTTAAAAAAGGTGCTAGTCTGTATTCTCTTTGGTTAATTGCTCAACTACTATTTTTGACACTTAAACATATCAGTGAACAAACTTAAACACTTAACATATTCTTTAACACTTAAACACTTAAACATATCAGTGAACAAACAGGTGCAACTTTCACACTTTTTGATTATTACTGTGTGTTATTGCTATGTTTAAATGATGGTGGGAGCTAGTGCATGGGTTAGTGTAAAATTTAGGAACTTGATGGCAGCATTTCCAAGCATGAATTCCATGAAATATTATTTGAAAAATGTCAACATCTTTCCAAGAAAATATTTTCTTTGTCAAATAGATTTTGGAAATGCTACGTATCATTCCCTTCTATGAAGAGCTTTCCCAGTAACAAATTGTAAGTAAGTCAATCAGAGAAAGAAAGAAAATACCAGATGATTTTACTCGTATGTGACATTTAAGAAACAAAACAAATGAGCAAAGGAAAAAAAAAAGAGAGAGAGAGAAAGACAAGTCAAGAAATGACTCTTAACTGTAGAGAACAAACTGATGGTTACCAGAGGGGAAGTGGTGGGGGGGATGGGTAAAATGGGTGATGGGGATTAAGGAGTGCACTTATGATGAGGACTAGAAGATGTATAGAAGTGTTGAATCACTATATTGTAGACCTGAAACTAATATTACACTGTATGTTAACTATGCTGGAATTTAAAATAAAAAATAATTCCAAATGGAAAGGCCTTGAAGATAATGTGTACTTGTATTAGAATAATGATAGCTAGATAAAATTTCAATAAACACACTTAAAAAAATTTTTCTGTTGAATATTTATTGACATGCTATGGGAAAGCATCTTGTGAAACAATGGATTATTAGAGAAGTACATTGAACTTCATTTTTCCTCCTTGGAAACCAGTTGGGTATTATGAGATAAACTACCTCACCAAATCACAAATTAATCATAATCAAATCATCTTTTTATAATAGTTCTGAATTAAACTAATGTATAAAAAGTTCACAGTAATATAATATTAAGATCCTATATTTAAGAAAATACTTTATTGACTATCCTTTCTTGCTAAAAGTCTCTGATTTTGACTTGCAAATATAACACCAGTGAAAAACACTTCCTTTGTATAGCAGATAAACTTTCTTGAGTAGCTTCACTTCTTAGTGATCATTCTTTTTCTTCCAATGCCTTGTGAAGCCTTTCAACTTACTCAACAAGGAATCACAAACTTGGTCTTTCACTGAGCTGATTGATATTTGTACTTCACACCTGCATTTTCATTCAGTTTAGTACTGAACCTGGAGAAAATTTCTGTCTTAGAATTTTAACATCCCAGTGCATTGAGAAGGGGAAAAAGGTGGTATCTCTTTCTTGGACCAAGAGGTTAGATGTCCTCTCCTCTGAAAAATATTCAGAAGGTCCATTCTGGTCTGTCTTATTAGAGAATTTAATATCTAGGAACTAAAGCATTCAGATGGATTTTCTCTTTGAATACCTATGATCTTATACATGTGATTGCCTGTTTCATTAAATAGCTAGTAGTAATCTCAATTTTTAAAAGGCATTCTAATTAGGAAGGCTTCATCTCTCAATACTATTTATTTCATCATTTATTTTTGCTACTTATAATTATTATTTATTCACTTTTATTTTATTAAAATTTAGTTAACATACAGTGCAATATTGGTTTCAAGAGTAGAATTCAGTGATTCATCACTTAAATACAACATCCAGGGCTCATCACAAGTGCCCTCCTTAATACCCATCAACCATCTAGCCCATCTCCCGCCCATCTCCCTCCATCAACTCTCTGTTCCTCTATCATTAAGAGTGTCCTCTTATTTGTTTCCCTCTCTCCTCTTTGCCCCCTTCCCGTATGTTCGTCTGTTTTGTTTCTTACATTCCACATATGAGTGAAATCATATGATATTTGTCTTTCTCTGAGTAACTTATTTTTTTTAGCATAATACATTCTGGCTCCATCCATGTCATTGCAAATGGCAAGATTACATTCTTTTTGATAGCTGAGTGATATGTATATATATGTGTGTATATGTATACACATACACACACACACACACACATATATGTATTACCTCTTCATTATCCATCAGTTGATGGACATTTGGACTGTCTCCATAGCTTGGTTTACTTACAATTATTTTGATTATTATTATTTGTTTAGTTAGATACATCTTTGATTTTTTTTTCCCAGAAAGCTTATGTGAAAAGTGTATTTCCTATATTTCCATGAGTACTTGCCTGCCTGAGAATTTTGCTTTCAAAATAAGAATATTAACTTGGATGGGTTGATTTTTGAATTGAAATATTTTCCCTTTGAAACTCAAATTTAGGATATTTCTTTATGTTTGAAACTAGAAAAGGGGGGAAAAAGATATGTTTAGTGTGCTCCTTTTCATTAATTATGCTTGGTACAAGGCAATGTCTTTCATCTGAAAAATTAAAGTATTCAGCTCATTAAAATTTAATTGTATTATTTCTTTACTTATTGCATATTTTCCACCTCATTAAAAAAAATCTCCTTTTAGTATTGCTGTAGACTTACAGTTTCCTGTCTCAGTTATCTATTGAAGTATAACAAGCCACCTCCAAACTTATTTGTGTAAGTACAATTTTATTAAGATACCATAAAGAGATTTTAATTTTATTAGTATACACATTCAGTCTAGCTAAACACAGCTGCATTCACTATTAACAGAGAAAAACGTGCAGTCTTTCTTTGGCATGTGATGAACCATTAGGTATACCTTTTTTTGTTATGCCATAGAGACTTTTTTTTAAATACACTTATATCTTTAATATCAGCCCTAGCTTGACTCGCATTTTCACTTCTCTTTGCTGTACATAAACTAAACTATGAGGAACCACCCTGAGCTTGTTATCAAATTTCCAAATTTCTGTGATTATGTATCGATTCTTGCTGCATTGGTGACCAGTAGCATGGACCCTAACCTTGCAGTGCCATGGGCTTGTGTTTATGAACTCTGTGATTACAGGTTCTGTGCTGAATACCTACAAAACTATTTTTAGACTAGGGCAAAGTGTTACAAAAAACTTGAATAGAGAAATCTAAGAGTGAGCTTACTTATGGAGTGAGATTGAATGAGAAGTGTTGCTTCTCTTTTAGTTACTTAAATAAAAGTAACTATTATGGACCTTGGTGTCAACAGATATTTCCTTCCCTTTCCTCTTCATCCCTGTATTTTTCCTAATCCACCCTTTTGCTAGACTGTAGAGATAATGCCATTATCAAGGGGTGTGTCCACTAGTGAGTGAGAGAATTGTCTTCATGAGATAAAGGAGTGTCTTCTTCATATATATGTAGGTGAATTCAAGGAAATAGGATGAGAATAAGGGTCCAAAGCCATTTCTTTTAAATATATGTACTTACTGTACATATTTGTATACCTTGTATACTAGCATGTATTTGAAGTTTATAGAGTAGAGTTGATATTATAAATGACTGAATAGTTGATTACTACTCAGTGTGATGTGGGAGTAGTGACTTCTTTTAAGTGTCTCTCTTCCTGACTTGTCATTGTCTTCAATTTCAATTATTGCATTGAACTTTCTTTTATCCTATTTTCATGCTGGAGTTGACTGATGCTTAGGAGTTTATTTTTGGAGATTTTCAAGTTTTCCCCTGAAGTGGTTTTATTTTTATGTTTTAATTTTGATGATAATCTTAAAGCTTATATAAATATATTCTGGATGACCTGACTGAAGCAGAAAAAAAAAATGGAATAAACTTTTGACTAAGTTGTGTATCTTTCTATTCTGAAGAGTAAAGTTTTGATAAAGAATGCTATATTATCAGTGAGTAGAAAATTTGACTTAAACCAGACATTGTACTATACAATAATCCAATAAATCATTTATTCACTTATTCAACACCATTCATTAAATACTCAGGAGTAATAAAGGCAAGCATTTCTTTTATTTGTTGAGTAGGCAGACTTTAAACAAGTGATTATTACATATTTAATTATATCTGTCCCAGTATATTTATAGAAATTCTAGCTTATTCATATTCACTAACAGATGCTAATACTTCAGAAGACAATTACGTGGTAAATGTTCATTATAGAATTTTACATGGAATTAATATATTTATCAGTATTTCCTTCTAGGGTATTAATACTCTGTCTTAAAATGATAAAACAATGTGTTCATTTAGTTTTGTGCCATTGAATATAAGCAGTATACTCCGCTGCAATGGTAGGAAACTTCTGAGGCAGTTATTTTCTTCACAGCTGTGTATAGTAATTAGTAATGTGATGCATGACCAGAGATGAAACTGACAATAGTAATGTTTTATTTCTCCAAATAATTGTGAGTACTGAGGAAAAGAATCTATTTATTGATTTGTTTTTATACTTTCTAATAGCATTTTTAAATTTTCTGCTAGTTTTATTTTTTATGTTTTTATTTATATTCCAGTTAACATACAGTGTAATATTAGTTTCAGGTGTACAAAATAGTGATTCCACACTTCCATACAATACCTGTGCTCATCGCAGCCAGCACACTCCTTAATCCCCACCACCTATTTAACCTTTCCCCCCACCTACCTTCCCTCTGCTAACCATCAGTTTGTTCTCTATAGTGAAGAATTTGTTTCTTGGTTTGCTTTTTTTAACTTTCTCTTTGCTCATTTATTTCTTAAATTCCACATATGAGTGGAACTTTATGGTATTTGTCTTTCTTTGATTTATTTTGCTTGGCCTTATGCTCTCTAGCTCCATCCATGTCATTGCAACTGGCAAGATTTCATTCTTTTTTATGACTGAGTAATATTCCATTGTGTACATATACCAAGTCTTTATGCATTCATCAGTTGATGGACACTTGTGCACTTTCCATTCTGGCTATTATATAATGCTGCTATAAGCATTGGGGTGCATGTATCCCTTTGAATTAGTATTTTTGTATTCTTTGGGTAAAAATCTAGTAGTACAATTGCTGGGTCATAGGGTAGTTGTGTTTTTAACTTTTTGAGGAACCTCCATACTGTTTTACAGAGTGGCTGCAACAGTTTGCATTCTCACCAACAGTGCAGGAGGGTTCCCCTTTCTCTGCATCCTCACCAAAGAGATGAAAACTATAAAACACTGACTGAAGATGAAAATAATCACTTTAGAAGATGATATTGTAGTTGGAAAATTGATGACTACATGGTACTGAGTACATTATTAAAAAGAGATATGAATAATTAGCCATCATGCAGATATACATAGAAAAATATTCATTTTTATGACAAAAATAGTTTTGCTTCATAATATATACTTATAAATACCTGTGCAAAATGAATCATGTAAATAGAAGAGTTGGAGAAACTTAAGTAGATAATGTTTTTTACAATTGTAAGCCTGTTTTTCAATAGGCAAAATGGATTGATTCATTCAAATTATTATTTTTCTTCCTATAATGTCACCACCCTTTATGTGGCTCAAAAACTTTTATTTTTTATTTTTTTAAATGTTTGTTTATTTTGAGGGAGAGAGAGAGAGACAGAGTGCAAGCAGGGGAGGGGCAGAGAGAGAGGGAGACCTAGAATCTGAAACAGGCTCCAGGCTCTGAGCTGATAGCACAGAGCCCAATGCAGGGCTCAAACTCATGAACTACAAGATCATGACCTGAGCTGAAGTCGGACACTTCAGCCACTGACTGTGGCTCCAAAATTTAAAAAAAACAGCTCAACTATACTATTTTTTCCCAAGAATGATGTCAAATTTTTTATTCTCAATAACTAAATCAGTAGGATTTTTGCATGAATCCAATCAGTTGTATATGCTCAGATTCAGGCACATACAAACCATGCATCTCTAGAGTTTAGCTTCCACTCTAGCAGTTTTAATATAGAAAATTATTACACATAGTGAGTCTAATTCTACTTGGGCATGTGGCTGGAGGCTAGCAATGCCTCCTTCAGGAACTGCAGGAAACCTCCCTCCTTTCTCCTGAAATGATTCCTTTGACATACATTCAAATAGGACTTGAGAAAATAATCTCTAGCATTAGTGCAGGTCAACTAGCTTCATGTTAATTCTTCAGAAAAGGTACAAGAAGCTGCAGTTGAAAGAAGTGTGTGTGTGTGTGTGTGTGTGTGTGTGTGTGTGTGTGTATGTATGTGTGTTTTAGGGACAGAGAGGTAGGGAGGGAGAGAGGGAGAGAGAGAAAAGGGGGGAGGGGGAGACAGGAGGGGAGGAGAGAGGGGAGAAAGGGAGGGGTCAGGGAGAGGGAGAGAGAGAGTGAATGAGAGATTGATTCTGTTGCTAGGTTGGTACTATGCTGTTGGTATTTGGTAATAAATGTGTAAGCAATCTTATTACTGAGCTGTTTGCCATGTGGTATCTACCTTTGATGCTTTCTCTCCCACTCCTTGCCTTGACCTCCAATTATGGGTCAGGAAAAAGAACTGCTTGTTAGCCTTTTTAAATGTGAACCCAGGCATAAGTTCTATCTAGCACTCTATTTTCTCACTGGGGAAGCAGTTTTCAAAGCACAAGATAAAATTTTATGGAGTTTGTTAAAGTAAAGAAAAACACAACTTTAGAAATGTTGTATCTCCAATGAATTATTATTTCTCAAAGGAGGAAAGTTTTCAAAATGAGTTTTACATTGTTAAGAGGATATTAGGGTTCCCCCCCCCCAGTGTATTTGTAAGATAAATGGATAAACCCAAAGGGCTTCATTTTTATTGTTGTTCTATTAACATTGCAACTTTTTTGGTATAGATTTCATTAAAAAATTTGGAAAAGTTGGTTTTTGTATGTGGCTTAACATATCATGCTTTTCCAACAGATAAGAATACAAAACTTTTTGCCAAATGTACATATTTCATAAGTTATTAATTTGTCTTGGGTTAAGCAGAAGTAATAAGGTTTGGGTAGCATATCTGTTACACAGTTTCTAGAGCTGGGGGCAACTTGAACAGTTAATGTTTATCTCTCGTTCCTCTATTTCACAGTATAACTACCTTCCATGGTGGATTATTTCCTATACGAACATATCAAAATAATTCTTTTTTCCTGTGCTATGATATTTTTCCTTGGCAATGCATTTTTA
The DNA here is from genome assembly GCF_016509475.1 of Prionailurus bengalensis. Taxonomy (NCBI): domain Eukaryota; kingdom Metazoa; phylum Chordata; class Mammalia; order Carnivora; family Felidae; genus Prionailurus; species Prionailurus bengalensis. The sequence continues at coordinate 93,278,880 of NC_057355.1, read as the reverse complement.
ACTTATTTTCATTTTTAAATGTGAGATATTTATTATATAACAAAGTAATAATATATACTGTAAAAATAATAGAACAAGTACTATTGTAAAGTATCCAGATTATTTTTTTATAAAGTTTTTTTTTAATTTTATTTATTTTGAGAGAGACAGTGGCAGCGCAAGGAGGGAAGAGGCAGAGAGATGGAGAGAGAGAATCCCAAGCAGGCTCCACACTTTCAGTTCAGAGCCTGATGTGGGGCTTGAACTCATGAGCGTTGAGACCATAACCTGAGCCGAAACCGAGTCAGATGTTTAACTGACAGAGCCACCCAGGTGCCCCAGATTATTAAATCAAATGCTACCAATATCATTAAAGCTATTCCAACCATCCTGTGATCTCTTTACTACCTTCCCTACCAGAGAAAAGTCCTTCTTTCTGGAGATAGTCTATCACTGGGCTTCAGGGACAGCACTTTTGCTGGATTTCTTCTTACCTAAGTGCTGCTCCTTCTAAGTCTTTTCTGGCTCCTCCTTCTATTCCAGACCACTAAGCACTGAAATGTTCCAGGTTTAGTTTTCCTCTCTCCTCTCTCTATAGTCTCGTTCTTTCTTTCTTTCTTTCTTTCTTTCTTTCTTTCTTTCTTTCTTTCTTTCTTTCTTTCTTTCTTTTCCTTCCTTCCTTCTTTTCTTTCTTTCTTTCTTTCTTCTTTCTTCTTTCTTTCTTTCTTTCTTTCTTTCTTTTCCTTCCTTCTTTCTTTTCTTTCTTTCTTTCTTTCTTTCTTTCTTTCTTTCAATTTATTTATTTATTTTGAGAGAGAGGGAGCAAGAGCAGGGCAGGGGCAGATAGAGGGAGAGAGAGAGAGTCCCAAGCAGGCTCCACACTGTCAGAACAGAACCCTGAGTTGGGGCTCAAACTCACAAACCATGAGATCATGACCTGAGTGGAAATCAACAGTCAGTGCTTAACCCAGGACCCTTACAGTCACTTTCTAAGCGATCTAACCCAGAGTCAACTATGTAAAATCAAAATTACCCTGAAGATACCCATATTTTAATTGCCAGTGAAGAAATGTCCTTTCAACACTAGACTTCTGTATCTAATTCCCTACTCAACTTCTTCATTTTTAGGTGATTGATAGCCATCTCAAATCTAATATGTGCAAAACCCAAACCTCATTTTTTAGCCATAGTTGCCCACTGTCCATCTTCCAGATGCTTAATGCAAACACCTTGGAGTCTCTTTGCCATTCTCTTTTTCTTGTAACCCACACTAAATGCATCAGGAAATTGATTTTACCTTCAAAATTACATCCACAATTAATTCTCACTACCTCCAGGGATACCAGCCTAGTTCTATGCCACCATTTTCTCTTGCCTGGATTTTTGCAGTTGTTTCCTAATTGATTTTCTATCTTTTCTTTCCTTACAATCTCTTCTCCATATTGTATCCAGAGTGATACTTATAAAACAGAAAGATGATCACGTTATGTATCTGCTGAAAACTTTCCAGCAGCTTTCCACTAACTCAGAGTAAAAGACAAAGTCCTTATATTGGCTTATAGGCCCCTGTATGATCTAACTCCTTTCTTCTTCACTGACCTCATTTTTATTGCTTTCCCTACCCCATTACCAATCTACTCACCCCACTCCCAGCTACATAAGAATCCTTGTTGTTCTTGGAATGATCGAAGCACACCCCTATTTCAGGTCATTTGCCTCTGCTTTTCTCTCTTCTGATAATGCCATTCTTCTAGAGAACCATTGGATCCCTTCTTTTTTCCATCAGATTGATTCTCAAATTATGCCTAAGCTTCTGTGTCCTAAGACAGCTATTCTACTTCCTCCAAATCCACCAAATCTACTTTATCCACTTTGTTTCTGTTTTTTCATATTTACCATGTGACATCTTGTTTCCTGTCTTCACTAAAATGACTGCTGGATGAGAACAGGTTTTTTACAGAAATATTTTGTTGGCTTCTCTGACTCCATCAACCTAACAATACCAAGTATGTGAATAAATAAATCCTGGATTCTGTATTAAGCACTTCATTGCTTTTCTTTATAATTTTGCCATATTTATTTATATTAGGTAGAACCATATGAAATTTCCAATACTCAGGTATAAAAATGGCAATTTCAAATGACTAAACATTGCATCTCCCTAAATTTTATATGCTGCTTGGATTTGCATGTTTAAAATTTATGTAAAGTGTATAATACGGTGTGTATTTTTATGAGTGTTGCTGTTTTCATCAATATTTCATCAATATGTACCTGACATATATCCACATTGTATGTGTGGCTGTAGTTGCTCATTTTTTTCTTTAAAGATACAGAATATTCTTTTGTGTGAATATACCATGATTTATTTATTTAGACCATGGACATTGAGTTGTTTTCAGTTTTTTTCCCTTTCAAGCAATATTGACAAGGTAATTACAAATTTTTTTATCCAATTAGTAGTTGTATTGACTTATTTTCACTAATAGTTTATAAACTTTTAATCTGCATTTTTGTTGACACTAGTATTGTCACACTTAATTTCTGCTGTTCTGGAGGATGTAAGATGGTATTTATGGTTTTGATGTTCATTTTCCTAAATTGTTAACGAGATTGACCATATTTTCAAGTGTTTATTGGTCCTTCATGCATCTTTATCTGTGAAATGCTTATTTATGCTTTGTGACCATTTTCTGAGGGTGGTTAGGTGATTTGGATTATTTTGTTTTTCTTATTGTTTTTTTAAGTTTTTATATTCTTGCTAGAAATCTGCTTATATCTTCCCCTCTGTAACTTCTTTTTCTGTTTTTTAGTGATATAATTTTATGAAAGATTTTATATTTTAATAATGTCTGATATATATGTTTATTTATTTGTGGTTTGTGCTTTTGTGTATCACTTAAGAAGTCCTTTCACACCCAAGCTCACATGGGGACCACATTTTTAGAACCAGTGCTGCAGTTTATGGCAAGTATAATCAGCCGGTTTTGATAATTACCATTGATTTCCAGCTGTAGTATCTTTACTGGTACAAATAAGCTTAAGCACTAATACCACATCTGAAACTGTTTCCTAGCAGATATTTTTGCATCCATCTATATAATTAAAGAAAGTCTGAATCACTTTAGCCTTACCTGGCAGTGACAAAAGGATATATTGATTTCTTGCTTCAGGCCCTCATCAACTCTGCTGCTTTCTATCATAGCATAATTTTGGAATAACTTGATAATGATATCACAGAGAATATTTGAGATATCTTAATTAGACCTTTCTTTGGTTATTTGTCACCATATAACAACTTACCTATTGCTTAGGAGCTGAAGACAACCATTTTTATTTTGTTTACAATTTTGGAAATTAAATTTCAGGATCTCTCAAATGCATAATTTTGGCTTGAGGTTCCTTAGGTGATCTTGTCTGTATTTTGATTGGGGATTTGGTCACTTGAAAGCCAAGATGGATTATTTACATGGCAGACAGTTGATATTGGCTATCTGCTGGGAACTCAGCTGGAATTAGAGACCAACCTTCACGTAGCTCTTTCATGTGACTTAGAGTTCTTATGGTGTGGCAACTGGATTTTGAAAGGTGTCCCGAGAGTAGGTGACAAAAAATGAACATTCTGATGGAGCAAGGTGGATGCTCCAAGTTTTCTGACCTAACCTTGGAAGTCATATAGTCATATAGCATTGTTTCCGTGGAGAGTCAGTTACTAAGGCCAGTCAGATTAAAAGGGAAGGGAATTAGATTTCACATCTCAGTGGGAGCAATGTCAGAATATCTGTAGTTGTGTTTATCCATCACAGACCTAGTAAATATAAAGAAATAAGGACCCTCTTTGCCTTCATAAGAAATATGAATTCTAGGGAGTAGATTATATATCTTTATAAAAGTTCAAGTGATGTCACATGGGTGAAATTTCTAGTGTTAATGAATTTTTGGACATGTTTAGATATCCCTTCCAAAGTATGAAAAACATGTTGCATTTTACACTGTTTACCATAAAGACAGAGGCTCAATATTTGGTAGGCCTCATAAGATTTGGGAGGCAACACATAACAAAGTTTGTGTTAAGCTGTTCCAACCCTACATGTAGATAAAACATACAGCTCCTTTCCTGGGGTGAAAATTAGAACAAGATCACCTGTTTTATAAGTTCCCCTGCCCTTTAGTCTTTAGGGAGTGTGTGTGTGTGTGTGTGTGTGTGTGTGTGTGTGTGTGTGTGTGTGTGTGTGTTTATCTGCTATTGGGTGTCCTGTTCTATTTTATGGGTCTAACTGGTTTATTCTTATGCCAATACCAATATATACCATACCAATAGCAATATAAAAATGACTCAGTATCTGGTAGATTATGATTTTCAATCTTCCCCCTACCATGTAATTCTTTCTCTTCATGAGAATGATGGTCTCTCTTTATCTTTCACTCTTTCATATGTAGTTACTGTAGGGGATAAGATTAGGAATCCCCCAGGCCTACAGCACTGGGTTAACAAGGCATAAAGTAAAACAAAGTAAAAAAATGCTTACACCTGAATTCAGGAAAAACAGATTGGCATGCCAAGGATAGGGAGGCACAAAGGTGTCAAGAATAGGGGGGTGCAAAGGCACCACAAAATAGGGAGGGGTACTGAATTCCCAAAAATAGAGAGGGAAAGACGAAGGCCTGAAATAGAATCAGCACAAAGGTACCCAATACATAGGAATAACGAGATTAGATATTCAGGGTGAAAGCACCCCAAGTTTAGTACTATAGCAGAAAGCTGCTTTCATAGGAGAATGGGGCCAGGTCAGGTAAATTGGTGAATTGGACTTTAGACCACTGTGCTTTAGGCTAAGCAGCCCGGAGCAGAGATGGTTAACTAAAGAAAAGGTGTCTTGTTAACCCTGAGGTTATTCGCCTTATCTGTCTCATCCCCTAGGCTGGCAAAGATAAACAGGCAAAGTGCCTCCTGTCTGCTGTTAACAACCATCTATCCATCTGCCTGGCGCCTGGATTTTGTCTTATGTTGACCCAAACCCCAAACACTGTATATCTTCAAGACCCCCCTTTCCCCCTCATGTCCTCAAGTTAATGTTCACAGTTTCTTTGTCTCTTTGTGCACACCCATCACGTTTGTAAGCCTTCTGATCTGAATAAATACTAGGCAAGAACCCTTATTCAGGGCTCTTGTCTTTTTCCCCCGGACATTAGCTACCTCTCGTTTTAATCCTGCATCTGCTCTTTTGCTGGCCCAAAGAGAACTTTAGACTTAGAGTCTATGACAGTTAAGACAGTTACGAGTGAGCTTATCATGTTCTACCAAAGAAGGAAAGGAAAGGATAGGAAAAGAAAGGAAAGAAGAAGAGAAGGATGGTAAGAAGGAAGGAAGGGAAACACAAGAAACCTTGCTTGGTTTTATTAGAATTTTCATCACACCCAAAGGCAGTTTAAACCAATAATATGTCTTACTTGGCATGTCCCTCCATTTATTTAGATTTTCTTAATATATATCAATAAAATGCTTATTGTTTTTTTTTATTTAAGAAAATTTAAAAAAAAAATTTTAACGTTTATTTATTTTTGAGACAGAAAGAGACAGAGCATGAACAGGGAGGGGCAGAGAGAGAGGGAGACACAGAATCTGAAACAGGCTCCAGGCTCTGAGCGGTCAGCACAGAGCCCGACACGGGGCTCGAACTCACGGACCATGAGATCATAACCTGAGCTGAAGTCGGACGCTTAACCGACCAAGCCACCCAGGCGCCCCGAAAAATTTTAATGTTTATTCATTTTTGAGAGATGGAGAGAGACAGAGCATGGGTGGGGGAGGGGCAGAGAGACAGGGAGACACAGAATCCGAAGCAGGTTTCAGGCTCTGAGTTGTTAGCAGAGATCCCGATGTGGGGCTTGAACCCACGAGCCACAAGATCATGACTTGAGCCAAAGTCAGATGCTCAATTGACTGAGCCACCCAGGTGCCCCTATTGTTTTCTTTTTAAAAACATTTATTTATTTTGAGAGAAAGAGAACAGGAGAGGAAAGCAGAGAGAGAGGGCAAGAGAGAATCCCAAGCAGGCTCTGTGCCATGAGATGATGACCCGAGTTGAAACCAAAAGTCAACATTTAACAGACTAAGCCACCCAAGCACCCCCTAAAATGCTTGTTTTCATATATGTCTTTTCAAAACTTGTTCTTTGGTACCTCATATTTTTAATTGTTCTTAAAAACTGTACCTTTTTGAAAATACTTTTTTCTACTTTCTTGTTATTATATAAAAATACAATTTATACTTTTATATCAAAATAATTTATTTTAAATAACTTATATTAAACTGAATTAAATCTTATATTCTAATAATTTTGTAAATATTTACATAGACATATACATAATAATGACAGTGTCATAAAGTACTTTTAAAAACCATATAATTTGGTTTTTTTTCTTATACTAAATAACACTTCAGTTAGATTAATCAAAGTAGTACTAGTGGGTATCTAATATTGCCAATTTTTTCTAGTATCAGTATATCTATGCAAGTTTCAGTTTCTTCCTTTTGTTTCCAGTTTGCATTGCATGTCTTTAAGAATCCTTTTTCATACTCCATCTTTTGGGTGCAAAGTTCTGTGTAGGTTCATTAAATGAAAGTATTAATGATAATGTTTAAATATTCTATATCTTCACTCATTTTTATCTGTTTTATATAGCTGATGAACTATATATATGAACATTTATAAAATTTTATACTATTCAATTTGAACATACATGCTATCTTTAATCCAATTCCCTTGAACATGGATAGGGCCAGTGAGTATGATGAGCTAATGCTTCTGTGATTGCTACTAGTCAGTTAATTTGGATATTGTTCTGTGTGGGCTCGATCTAAACAGGTGAGTCCTTTAAATGAAGGTGAAGCATCAGAGAGAAGTCCTTTTGATGGTCTTAAGGATTCAGTTCATGACTTCCTAAACTGTCCGGATGTGAATTCTGCCAATAACCACATTAACTTGGAAGAGGACCTGGAGCCTCAGATGAAACCTTGGCCCCATTTATCACCTGGATTTCAATGAGACCCTAAGCAGAGAATCTAACTGAGCTCTATCACAGAAACTGTGATATAATGAATTTGCAGTGTTTTAAAGTGCTATGTAGCAGTAGAGACATAAAACATCTATTTTTATGTATTTACAAATTCTCTTATATAAATCAGTTTCTAATCATATTGCCTACCCAACCACCATCCTAAAACTGTAATCATTCTTTTTATTTGTATCCTTTTATTATGTGTGTGTGTTCTTGGAAAATACATGTTATCTTATACATACATATTTTTATTTCATAAGCTATTATAAGTCTCATTTTAATATTATAATTTTAATATGGCAATGTTTCTGTGAACTATTTAAATTACATTTAAAGCTAGTCTATTGCTTCTTATAGCCCTGTAATATTCCATGGTTTGCATCTACCATATTTTTATGTCCATTCTCCAGTAAGGACCAGCCTTGTGGGCAATTTCTCTAGGATATATATGCTCAGGAGAGTATTGCTGGTTCTCAAGAGTATTTGTATACTTAATCTGACCGAGTACTGTCAGATTGCTTTCCAGAATGGCTGCCCATTTTACACTATTATCTGTACTGCATGAACATCTCTATATTCCAGTGTTCTCTCCAAGAATTTATGCTATCTAGCATTTTAATTTTTGCTAATATGGGCATGAAATTAGATCACATTGTTTTAATTTAGTTTTCTCTTTTAAAAATGAGTTTAAGCATTTCTTCATATCTCTATTTATCATTCACATTATTTCTTCTGTGATTGTGTTTTTAATTTTTGAAGTTGATTAATATCTTTGTTTTCTCCTTACCAGAAGAGTTATTTATTATTCAGTCACATCTTTGGTGTTCATCCTACTTTTCTAGCATATTCATATTATCTGTAATTTTGGGATTGGTTGTTATGAAATGCTTTTACTTTTTCTGTTATTAATTAATTAAAGTTTATTTATTTAGAGAGAGAATGCAAACAGGGGAGGAGCAGAGGGGAGAGGGAGAGAATCCCAAGAAGGTTCCGTGCTATCAACCCAGAGTCTGGTGCAGGCTTCATTGTGGGGCTCAAACCCCATGACCCATGAGATCATGACCTGAGTTGAAATCAAGAGTCAGATGCTTAACTGACTGAGCCATCCAGGAGCCCTGTTTCTATATGTTTAAAATATGTCTATGAGAATCACAAATGTGTTGACTTTTTCTGGAAAATCATACATAAATTTGATTTGATTTTAGAGCTAAGCTTAAATATTAGAGACTCATAGAACCCCTCATTCCCATATAACTTCTGGCTCATCTAAGTACCCAAGCACTGTGTCACTCTTTTTTTTTACATTAAATTCACTTGAATGGTTAGTACAATGAATTATTGACCTTCTGATATCACATTAAGAAAAATACTCTCATGTCAGAACAGAATTTACCAAACATGAGTGGGCAGTTGTTTTTGTAGGAATATAGGATTTCACATGCAGAGACACCAAAAAGAAAATGTGGATAGATTGAAAATATCACTGATTCTTGTAGGTCATTGATCTTGGAATGATATTAATTAGAACATGTTAAATATTCTCACAAATATATAAATTTCACTTGTTTTTCTGTATTAATTATACACTTTTCTCTACCCAGTTCCATTCCAGGTTAATAAAACAGTAAAAAGAAATATTAATAGCTACCATTTATGCATTTTAAAGTATTTGGCCTTTTACTTTATTTGGTGCTTTATTTGCAATAGCTCATATAATTCTCAGAAAACTCCTATGAGATTTATACTCTTATTTTTTAAAGTTTATTTATTTATTTTGAGAGAGAGAGAGAGAGCAAGAGCACAGGGGAGGGGCAAAGGGAGAGGGAGAGAGTGAATTTCGAGCAGGCTCCACACCATCAGCAGGGAGCCCAGTCCAAAGCAGGGCTAGAACTCACAAACCATGAGATCATGACCTGAGCCAAAATCAAGTCAGTTGCTTAACCAACTGAGCCACTCAGACACCTCAAGATTTATACTCTTGTATCATTGCTTTGCACTGAATATCTGGAGGTTTATTATCACCATGGGGTCAAAAGTTTGTGTTTTACCATATGCATTCTACTATGCATGCTGCCTTAATTTAAATTAATGTTCTTGTTATAATGAAGACTATGAAAGGCTTGTTCCAGTCTGGGTACGACTTATTAGGGAGTATGTGTGCTTGCCTTGCTGCTGACATTAGTGTTTGGTTAAGCAAACTTGAATGTGGCAGTACATATTGAATTGGGCAATGTCCAATCAAAATGCATTTTCAAGATTTAGTAGTTGTCTTTTCAGTACTGGTAGTTCTTGTTCTCTTCCAACCCCTATCATCTAGAAATTCTTGAATTTGGACAGAGCTACATTTACTATTATAAGGAAAACAACAGTAAAAAAAGAAAGTAAGTTGCATTATTTTTAGTTCCTAAAAAACCCAAAAGGCTTACATGGTAAAAAGAAAATGTGGCTATATAGATAGCACTAAAAAAGACACCCTATTGCCGTTATAACAAGGTTTCAATGTTATTAGGTGATATAGATCATAAGGCTTTGTTTAGAGATTTCCCCTAATGTGACATTAAATATTTGCATTTTAAGTAATCTCACTTCAAATAAGCCTGAACACTGGAAAACATATGGTTTTTGATATAGCAGATACAGAAGTTCTGTTTATAATTGTTTAAACTTGATATCTGGTATTTGATTCTTCTTTTGGTATAGTTTTCCTCCCTGGGGACAAAAAGAAGCTAAAATAGTATCATGTCATAGGATCAAACAACCCATTTTATGGAGAAAGAAGTTGAGCCGATGATGTCCAAATCCTTATCCTTCAGACTGAGTTTTGAGAGTATAAGTAAATGAGGATACGCCTCTACTTTCAAAAGGGGAAACAGTAGGTTAAGCCTTGATAGAGAGAGGCTGAGAGGCAAGGCACTACAGAAGGCTCAAGTCCATGGACTAGTTAGCACTGCTGGGGATGCAATTATATCCACCATGTTGAGGTGCTCTGCTGATACTGAAACATTTTCCTTTAGCTTTTACTGAGGCAGCAAAGCAGGGATACATGAAGCTGTAGTAAGTCCAGAGGAGCCATGGAAAACATGTAAGTGCATTGATTCTGAGTGGGAGACCTGTGTTAAGTCTTCCACTCAGGGGCCAGGCATGAGATATTGAAAAGCTGAATACTTGACATTACTTCTACTTTTCCCTTTTGTCCATGTGCTCTCTAAATAGGCTTATTTTTCTTTTTCAAGTGCCTGCTGTTAAGAAGTGTTGATTTTGTTTGAACTATGTGAGAGGGCTAGGACGAAGTGGAACAGATTGAAAGAAAATTATTGAAGTTAACCCAAAGAAACCATTCTGAAGCAGTTTAAAAAATGTCAGTTGCTTGCCATATGATACACTCTTTTTGCTTTTAATCCAGATGTTTTGGACATTTGTTGATCTAGAATGCGTTTATAAACATTCTGCTTTTAACACAGTGGACCTTTGATCACAAATCTTTATATGCACTTGTATCTGAAATTAGCTTTAGGCAATTTTGTCACAATGTAGCAGCAATCATTTACTTTCCCTGCCAAAAATTTATACACAGTTGTCCTTCCCTATCAGACTGCCAACTTTTAACACTTAGGTAGTAGTACAAATAAATGACCATTGAAAACAAAATATGAATACCTTCTACATGTGTGTTAAAATAATCATTTTGGTAAGATGGTTCTTTTGTTTAAGAAAGCACCTTGATGGCGGTGCCTAGGTGGCTTAGTTGGTTAAGTGTCCAACTCTTGATTTCGACTTAGGTCATGATCTCATGGCTTGCGGGATCGAGTGGGCTCTGTACTAACAGTGTGGAGCCTGCTTGGGGTTCTCTCTCTTTTCTTTCTCTCCCTTCCCCCACTCACGCTTGCTCTCTTTCAAAATAAAAAAAATAAACTTAAAAAATTTATATATGTAAAAAAAAGAAAGCACCTTGATGAATCTTTTTCCACCTTAACTACAGCTCCTACTCTGGATGAAAGAGTCTAATTCAAAGGCTGACCAAATTGATTTGCACAATCCATTAAGAAAAAAATAATTTTATTCCTAGAGAGATATGGTGATGATGAGAAGAAGCGATGGAGGAAAGAGAAAAATATACAGCTAGCAAGGCTGGAAGGACATAATAAGTTATAACTTTCATGGTATTGAAGTCTGATATGGAAAACATTCCTTGATTAGTTGGGTATTGTGGAAACAAAAGAAGAGGTTAGTGTTTATTGTGTGATGAAGAGTTATACAAAGAAGATGGCAGCCAAGGAGCCAAGATCAACAATAAAGCACCAGATGATAACAAAGAAGCAGGGGGTACATAAATCTGAAACAAGGTGAGGTATTTGACAGTTGAAAAGGACTTTAAAATTCTAAAATCTGCTTACCTACCTACCTGTCTGTCTAATCACTTGTCTGTCTGTCCATCCACCTATCCATCCATCCATCCATCCATCCACCTACCCACCCACCTACCTATCTATCTATCATCTATCTACCTATTAACTCTTAGTAACATTATGACTACAGATATCTGAAGGTTTTGACTGATGGCATCTTGAAATCCTTAGATAAAAGATCAATGCTCTTATTTTTATAGAGAGAGTTGTTTTGTGGACCAAGAAAACTTCTACATCAGTTCTTGCTTTTCCTACTTATCTCTGTCTTATGATGAAGAGCAAAATGAGAAATATGAATACTATTTCCAAGGAGTTTTAACCAAAGAGCTAATGGTAGACACAATTACAGCTAATAGCTAAAATGTGTTCTTAGATGAATTATTTTTAGAAATATACCTTGTACCCCAATTAATAAAAAAATAAGGTTTAACAAAAATAAATTCAAAATGGATGAAAAACCTAAATGTGAGAAAGGAAACCATCAAAATTTAGAGGAGAACACAGGCAGCAACCTCTTTGACCCCAGCTAGAGCAACTGCTTATTAGATGTGTTGCCAAAGGCAAGGGAAACAAAAGCAAACATGAACTATTGGGGCTTCATAAAGATAAAAAGGTTCTTCATAGCAAAGGAAATAATCAACAAAACTAAAAGACAGCTTACAGAATGAGAGAAGATATTTGCAAACAACATTTCTGATAAAGAGTTAGTATCCAAAATCTATAAAGAACTTATCAAACCCAACACCCAAAAAACAAATAGCCCAGTTAAGAAATGGGCAGAAAACATGAATAGACACTTTTCCAAAGAACACATCTGGATAGCTAACAAATACATAAAAAGATACTCAACATCACTGATCATCAGGGAAATACAAATCAAAACCATATGATGAGATTCCACCTCACACCTGTCAGAATGGCTAAAGTTAACAACTCAGGAAACAACAGATGTTGGCAAGGATGCACAGAAAGGGGAACACTTTTGCACTGCTGGTGGGAATGCCAACTGGTGCAGCCACTCTGGAGCACAGTATGGATGTTCCTTAAGAAACTAAAAATAGAACTATCCTATGATCCAATAATTGTACTATTAGGTGTTTATCCAAAGGATACAAAAATGCTGGTTCAAAGGGGTACATGCACCCCAATGTTTATAGAAGCATTATCAATGATAGCCATACTGTGGAGAGAGACCAAATGCCTGTTGACTGATGAATGAATAAAGAAGATGTGGAATATTAGCCATCAAAAAGAATAAAATCTTGCCATTTGCAATGACATGGATGAAACTAGAATGTACTATGCTAAGCAAAATAAGTCAATCAGAGAAATACAAATACCATATGATTTCACTCATATGTGGAATTTAATGAACAAAACAGATGAACATATGGAAAGGGGAGAAAAAAGACGAGAGAGAAACAAACCCCAAGAGATTCTTATTGATAGAGGAAACTATGAGTTGATTGAGGAAAGTTGGTGGGCATTGGTCTAAATGGGTGGTGGGTATTAAGGAGGGCACTTGTGATGAGCACTGGCTGTTGTATGTAAGTGATGAGTCACTAAATTCTCCTTCTGAAACCAATATTGCACTATATGTTAACTAAAATTTAAATTTTAAAAAAATGGGGAGGAGAAAAAATATTAATGTTTAAATATGTGAGGATGTTTTCTAGATTTGGAAATACGGAGTTCATTTATTTTTATCCTGTGTATTTTAAAACCCATAGTAATGGAAAAGAATCATACGGAGACATCTAAGATTAAAGATGGGCATTAGAACTGGGTTTAAATACATTTCTGTGGTTCCTTAGGTCTTTTTTTAACCTTTTCCCTTTGCCCTTGCAAAAAGGCTTCACTATAGATTGAACACTTTTAGACTGAAATTGGGGAAACATTATGTGCATGGAGGTAGAAAACACACATTATTCCAAAACAATGGAAGACGATAGAAGGTTGCCTTTGAACCTCAAAGTTTTTCTTCTGGAAAATGAGCTATAAAGTAGTTTTCTCAATATGAGCCCAATTTAGTACAGTCCTAAGTTTCAACGACTTCTGGATTTTTGAGGTCAAGAAAAATGGAATAGTGGGTTCCCTGTGATTATCTCTTATAGAATTCCATGCCTGTGATTATAAAGGTTCAGGAATGTTAGCATGTTTGCTTTTAATCTTGGCAAGTGTCAAGGAAAAATATGAATGATTAAATAAATTACAGCATGCATACTAAGTTGCTTTTTATTTTGTTTCTGCTCTGTTATTTAGTTTTTCACCAAAATTAGAATTGAACCAAGATAATCTGTGTCTCATCAGGAAAACTTACTTTGTGTTTGGAAGAAGTGGAAATCAATAGTAATAGACAGTTTTTAAAAAGATCACTCCATTGGTTTGGAATTCTTTTTTAGTAAGTTTTAAAAATTGACACTAGCTTAGTTGACTTTACACAATAGCTGAGTAAGAAGCTGCGTGAGTGACAAAGAAGCGGAACTTCTGAATGGATGTCCTATACTATGCTACATAAAAATTGAAAATACCAGGAGGAAATCATTCTTTAGTTATTTTGCCTATTTAAATATCCTATAGGGGCGCCTGGGTGGCTCAGTCCGGTGGTCGTCCGACTTCGGCTCAGGTCATGATCTCACAGTTTGTGAGTTCGAGCCCCGCATCAGGCTCTGTGCTGACCGCTCAGAGCCTGGATCCTGCTTTGGATTCTGTGTCTCCTTCTCTCTCTGCCCCTCCCCAACTTGTGCTCTGTCTCTCTATGTCTCTCAAAAAATAAATGTAAAATAAAAAAAAATATCCTGTAGCCAAAATATCTAATAACCCACTTTTATTCAATTACTTCTATTGTCTTCCTCAAAGTATCACTTTGATACTCTCACCAATATCCTCTGAGATCTGTATCACAGTTATTCTGTTGCACTAGCCTGGCCAAACACTAATCATATGTGAATCTTGGGGTGAATTTCTTTTACCTGGACAGTTTCTAGATGTCTAAACACTGCTCAGAAGTGTGGCTGATTTTTGCCTCTATGCGTCATTGTCTCCAAATTCATTTAATCTCTCAATATGTCCAGAAATTTTCTGTATACATTCCCTAGCTAGACATGTATTCTTTTTTCACTCTCTTAATACTCCTTCACTTTCCTTAAACTGTGAATCTCTTCCCATCTTACCTTTACCCAGCCTCAGCTATTTCCAACTTTTCACTGAAAAAAGAAAGCCCTCAACTTCCAGTTTCCCCTCTGTGAAATAGCAATGCACCACACCACATCTTCATCCCCTGTGATGGAGATTGTGTTCATGATTGATCATGCCTAATCCATGAAAATCCCAATGGTATGGGGTTCAGAGGGCTTTCAGGTTGATGAATACATGTATGTGCTGGGAGGGTGGCACACCTCAACTCCATAGGTATAGAAGCTTCTGTGCTTAGAACCTTTCCAACATTACCCCATGTATCTCTTCATCTGGTTATTAATTTTTATCTTTGATGATATCCTTTATTATATAATCACCTGGCAAATATAAACAAGTGTTTGCCTGAGTTCTGTGAGTTGTTCTAGAAAATGATTGAAACCAAGGAGAGAATCTTAGGAATCTTTGACTTATAGCCAAGTTAGACAGAAGTTGTGGGCAACCTGGGGACTTAATACTTGTGACTGATGTGTGAAGTGGAGGACAGGACAGTCTTGTGGATCTGACCTGTGGGGTCTTAACCTGTGGGATCTGCACTAACTCCAGGCAGTTAGTGTCAGAATTGCATGGTGTGGAAAACCTGTACATCAGAAGTGGTGTGAGTGTGGTAGTGGTGAGAGAGTAAAGGTAAATAGTGATTTTCCCTTTTCCCTTACTTACCTACTAACTTACATTCATCTGGACTCAGTATTTCCTACTGACCATTAGTTATGGAGGAAAATGTGTTCCTTTCCACTGAACCCTCTATCTCTGCTCTGAACTCTGTCTCAACCCACTGAGAAAGAGACCTTTCTGAGGCTTATTCCTTCTCCTGTATGTCAATATCCTTTGCTTAACAGCACCTTACTCAGAACAGTATTTTAATATGTTCACTTCTCTACTATCTTAAGATAAATAATTCTATCTTGGAATGCCTGGGTGGCTCAGTCAGTTAAGCATTCGACTCTTGGTTTCAGCTGATGACATTGTCTCACCTTTCATGAGTTTGAGCCCTGCATTGGGCTCCATGCTGACAGTGCAGAGCCTGCTTGGGATTCTCTCTTTCCCTCTCTCTCTGACCCTCCCCTGCTCATTCTGTCTCTCTCAAGATGAATAAAGAAACTTAAAAAAAAATTTCTTATGTCCCAAGCCTCCTTAGAGTTGATAAAATCTTTTCACAGCAAAGATTCTTGAAAAGGTCTTCTCGTTGTCTTTGTTCCCTTTCTCTGTCATTTTATTTTTGCCTTTATCTCTTTCTAATTTTATAAGTCAGCTTTTCTGCAGTAATAAATAACCCCCAAATCTCAGCAGATTATAAAAACAAGCACTTATTTCTTGCTCATGTTACATGTCAATCACTGGTGGCTTCCTGCTTTGGCTCTACTGCTTGTATCTTATTATTCGAGGACCCATTCTGGAAATGCTATTTGTATGGCAGAGAGAAAAAAGTGAGAACTGATTGAAAACTCTTCATGTTCTTTAAACTTTTATTTGGACCTCTTTAAACTCTAATCGATAAACTTTTGTGATATTTGGACACAGTCATCTTTTGTATAATTGGTATCAGCCAAAAGATATGGGAAACCGCTTTTCTGGAGCATAAGCCAATTTAGTAATGAGAACAAAAATTTAGGGCTACAGCTTGTGTTATCAGTGCTAAGTAGCAGATCCTGAGAGAGAGATAGAGGTGTCCTTGTACGCTTTAACACATTTGTGTGTGTGTGTGTGTGTGTGTGTGTGTGTGTGTGTGTGTGTATTTGTGATATGTGAAGAGCTAAAGAGGAAGCCCCAGACTGGGGCTATTTTGCCTGAGCCTATGGGTGGTTTTCACTTGGATGTTCCATATTAACATTTAACCTAACCCAACATGAACTAATTTTTTGTTCCAGATCTGCTCTTTCTCTGGGGGTATGAGAGCAAAGATCATGTTCTTTCTATGTAGCTTTCATCATGATGTTCTGATTTACCCTAATATTGCTGCATAGCCTCTTTCTGAGCTGGAAGTGTAATGATTACCCTCTCCTCAAAGCTCAGAATCTCCCCATTCTCGCAGGATGACATCCAAAACTCTTGGCTAGGCATGGTTTGTGCTTTTTTCTCCTTGATCTCCCCATCCTCTTATAGTCCTCATTTTGGCAGTTTGAATTAGTAAGGTTTATACTCTTGCCTTTGCTGTTTTTTAATACATGCCTATCACTAATTTATGCATCAGCCTCCTATTCATCACCTGGGTCTCAGCTCAAATGCTACCTTCTCTTTTGAACTTATTGCCACACACAGGTTTTTGTGTACCGTTTCTTGTGCCTACTGAAATACTGGTACATAGTTATGATAATTAACATGTTTAATTGTGCTGATATAATTTGTATTACAAAATCAGAGTTATGTAAATATATATCCATATGATTTATGTGTAAAGTACATATATGTGCTCTGTGTGTGTGTGCATGTATATATGTCACACATAGAACTTAATATAAAAGTACTAAATAAAGTGTTCTTGTCAAACACATTTTCCCAGGTATTAAGACATAACCTTTGTTATTTTGAATTTCTCTAGTCAATCATGGTCCAAAATAAGAAATTCTACTTTTCATTTGATGAATCTTCCCTTTCAAAGTAATTAGTTTCAAGTGGGAAAACATATAAAGCACACATATGCCTAAAACTTTCAGATTCTTTTCCAAATATTCAGAGTTATTAGAAATATATTCCTGGGCTATGTCTGGCTCTGCCATTCATTTCCATGTGAATTATCTGGAGTGCTGAACAGTTTAGGAAAATTGATTAGTCTTAGTAAAGGATTTATAATATGTTGCTTTAATCCATTTATATCACTTTGGATTACCAACAAGTTTTATCTGAAACATTGCATTTGTCTCTTAAACTATTTCCTTAGCTCCAGTCTCCCCTTTATCCTAAATACATTCTTTAGAATGATTTTTTAAAAATACAAATCTGGTTCTTTCACTCTTTAGTTAAAAACTATCAATAACTTTCTATTTCTTATATTTATAATAGGTACCTCCCCATCTTTCATTCTTTACCCCCATTCAATCATCTAGTTTTATAGATTCAACTTCCATATCATCTATCATATCTAGCCTTTCTTTTCTATCCCTAGAACTACTGATAATTAAAGCATCTATCATATTGTACTTGAATTACTAGAATAGTCTCAAAATCAGTCTCTCTTCTTGGAGGTTTGTCTTTCTCTAATATATTCTCTACTCTCGTGACAGATTGATTATTCAGAAATTAAAATCAGTTCATATTAGATACAGGCTAAACTCCATAATATTAGGACACAAAAGTTCTGTCTTTATCATTTGGTCTGTCTTTCTTTCTTTCTCTCTCTCTCTCTCTCTCTCTCTTTTCTCTCTTTTTCTCTCTCTCTCATTTGCTAATAACACTGGTCCTACCATTTGGAAAATCCTTTAACTTCATTCTTCTGTAAAACACTTACAATTTTTTTTTAATGTTTATTTTTGAGCGAGAGAGAGTGTGAGCAAGTGCGCAAGTGGGGGAGGGGCAGAGAGAGAGAGAGAGAGAAAGACATACAGTCCGAAGCAGGCTCCAGGCTCTAGGCTCTGAGCTGTCAGCACAGAGCCTGATGTCGGGCTCAAACCTACAAACCATGGGATCATGACCTGAGCCAAAGTCAGACACTTAACCGATTGAGCCACCCAGCTACCCCTGTAAAACATTTTTGACACTGAGTTTGATCAATCTTATCTGTGAAATCTTTTCTGTACCCCTCACTACCTCCCTAGCAGAGAATTCGCCATTTTACTCCATCCTTTGTAATTTTGTTATTATTTCTTTAATGGTCATTATAAAATTCAGTGGCTTTAGTATACATTCCTATATTAAATGTTTTTGTACATTTTCTTATTTAACTTTACTACATCTCAGAAAGTAGGTATAATCTGTTTTATATATTTATTCATTCTTTTTACGTACATATTCATTAATCATCTATTTTATTGGAAGCATTTTTGCAATGCATTGTAGGAAAGGCATTGTTTACATAGTAAGAAGGGCATTGTTGCTGTAATAGAACTTTAGAAAAGTAAGACTCAAAATATGTTAGTAAATGAACCTAATGATACATAGTTACAAATGCCAGTGGATTCAGATCTCAGTTCTTAAGGGCATAAACATCTAATTTGTGATTTTGTCACTAGTACTTTCTTCAATTTCTAGCCCACTGCAGTTGAATAAATGATATAATGAAATTTTATTTTTCCTTTTTAGCATGATTCTTTTATTTGAGCATAGTTCATGCACTCCTGAATTCCTTTCATGATATATATCTATATCTATATATCTATATCTGTATATCTATATCTATATCTATATCTATATCTATATCTATATCTATATCTATATATCTGTGAACAGATATATGTATCTGTGGAACACTATGGAAAATGCACTGAATTAAAGAAATTATAATTGCTACTGTGACAGTTGATATTTAACTATTTGTTTTATTGCTTTGCTTATCCTGATTAAATATTCACCTGTAATATGAAAGAGCTCACCTCGTCCCACAATGCAACTAGATAACAGCCACATCAGTGCAACTAACACTGACCCAAAGACTGGTAGAACAGACTCTCCACAGTTAATCATAGAGAGGAGGCCACATCAAAAATGGCAGGAGGGGCAGAGACCTGGTTGGGAACCAAACTTCCTGTGAGACTAACCACTAGCTGGAGGGACACCACAAGCTTGGAGAAGGGAGATGAGCAGAGCCCTACCCCAGGCACACAGCTCACAGGAGTTGCACTGGAAAGACAAGTTTGGATAACATTTGGCTTTAAAAACCTGTGGGGCTTAACTTCATGAGTTTTTACAGTTAGTGAGGCTTAACTCTGGGTACTTTAAGAATCAGCAGGCTCAGCACTGGGAGAACCAGAGGGTAATAGGAAACAGTCCCCGCCCTTAAAGAGACTGCATAAGGAACAGCCATCAGCTAAGATACAACATAGAAACAGCAGTTTGAAAAGCACCTGGGTAAAAGGGGAGGAGACTAACTAATACCTTGCACTCCTATTCTCAACCCCACCTCCCATGTTCTCCTGTGTACTCACCTGACTAAGCAGGAATCCCTCCAAAGTACTGCCTGATATATCTCATTCTGCAAGCAGCCCTAACTCTAACCAGCACCACTCCAGTTGTTGCCCTGAGGAGAGGGGAAAATAACCACACACAACAGTAGGACTGCAGCCTCAGAAATGGGCTGGGGGCAGACATCTCACCTGACCACTGCCACCACCCCCCCCCCCCAACCAAAACCAACAAAACCTCACAAGGAGAGGCCACTGCCTCTTCAACAGATAGACTGGGGCAAATATCAGGTCTGGCTGTAGGCTCTACCCACCAATGAAAGTGTCTCAGGGGACAATGCAGGGAGAGCATTACCCTGATGCAGAAACCAGATAAAGACACTCCAAACAAACAAACAAACAAACAAAAAATTAAAAAAAGGCAAAAAACCCCACAAAACTACAGACCAATATCTCTGATGAACATAGATACAAAACTCCTAAACAAACTGAATTCAACAATGCATTAAAAAAAATCACTCACCATGATCAAGAGGGATTTATTCCAAGGATGCAAGTGTGACTCAATATTTGCAAATCAATCAGTGTGAAGCATCACATTAACAAGAGAAAGGATAAAAACCATATGATCATCTCAATAGATACAGAAAAAGCAAAATACAATATCCATTGATGATCAAAACTCTCAACAAAGTGGGCTTAGAGGGAATATACTTCAATATAATAAAGGCCAAATATGAAAAACCCACAGCTAGCATCATACACGATGGTAAAAAGTGAGAGCTGAAGCTAAGACCAGAAACAAGACAAGAATGTCCATTTATCACTTTGTCAACATACTATTGGAAGTCCTAGTCACAACAATTTGATGAGAAAAAGAAATAATAGGCATTCAAAATGGTAAGGAAGAAGTAAAACTTTCACTATTTGCAAATGATGTGATACTATATATAGAAAACCCTACATATTCTACCAGAAAACTTCTAGAACTGTAAATGAATTTAGTAAGACTGCAGGATACAGAATTAATACACAGAATTCTGTTGCATTTCTATACAGTGATAATGAGTTAGCAGAAAGAGAAATTAAGAAGACAATCCCATTTACAATTGCACCAAAAATAATAAAATACCTAGGAATACAATTAACCAAGGATGTGAAAAATTTGTACTCTGAAAACTCTAACACACTGATAAAAGAAATTGAAGATGAAACAAACAAACCAAAGAAATTCCATGCTCATGGATCGGAAGAATCAATATTGTTAAAATATCATTGCCACCTAAAGCAACCACAGACTTAATACAATTCCTATCAAAATACCAACAACATTTTTCACTTAAGTAGAACAAATAATCCTAAAATTTGTATGGAATCACCAGAGATCCTAGTAGACAAAGCAATCTTGAGAAAGAACAAAGCTGGAGGGATTATAATCCCATATTTCAGGATATGCTGCAACGCTGTAGTAATAAAAACAGTATGGTACTAGCATAGAAATAGACCCATATATCAAACAGAATAGAGAGTCCAGAAGTAAACCCACAATTATATGGTCAATTAATCTATTACAAAGGAGGCAACAATATACAATGGGAAAAGAGTCTCTTCAACAAATGGTGTTCAGAAAATTGGACAGCTACATGTAAAGCTACATGGATCATTTTTATACCATACACAAAACAGACTCAAAATGGATTAAAGACCTAAATATAAGACCTGAAATCATAAGATTCTTAGAGAGAGACACAAGCAATAACATCTTTGACATTAACCAAAGCAATATTTTTCTATATATGTGTCCTGAGGCAAGAGAAACAAAAACAAAAATATACAATTGGGACTACATCGAAATAAAAAGCTTCTTCACAGTGAAGTAAACCATAAAACTAAAATACAACCTACTAAGTGGGAGAAGATATTTGGAGGTGATATATTTGGTAAGGGGTTAATATCCAAATATATATAATGAACTTATAGAACTCAACATCAAAAAAAAAAAACAAAAGTGGGCAGAAGACATGAGCAGACATTTTTACAAAGAAGACATACAGATGGCCAACAGACACATGAAAAGATTCTCACATCACTAATCATCGGGGAAATGCAAATCAAAGCCACAATGATGTATCACTTCACACTTGTCAGGATGGCTAAAATCAACACAAGAAACAAATGTGAGGATATTATATGGAAAAAAGGAACCATCATACATTGTGGAAATGCCAACTGGTGTAGATGCTATGAAAAACAGTATGAAGATTTCTCAAAAAATTAAAAACAAAATTATCATATGGTCCAGCAATTTCACTACTGAGTATTTCATACCAAAGAATATGAAAACACTACTTTGAAATATGAAAACACATATCTCATATATGCACCCCTATGTTTATTGCAACATAATTTACAGTAGCCAAGATACGGAATCAACCCGTGTCCATTCATAGATGAATGGATAAAGAAAAGGTGATATATATACACAATGGTATGTTAATCAGTCATAAAAGAGATGAAATGTTGCCATTTGCAACAACATGGATGGACCTAGAGGGTATATAAGTCAGTTAGAGAAAGATAAATATCATATGATTTTACTCATATATAGAATTTAAGAAACAAAACAAAGAAATTAAAAAAAGATAAACAAAAAACCAGAATCTTAAATATAGAGATCTGGTGGTTACCAGAGAGAAGGTGGATGAGGGGATGGATGACATAGGTGAAGGGATTAGGAGTACACTTCTCATGATGAACACTAAATAATATATGGAATTATTGAATCGTATTGTACCCCTGAAACTAACACTGTATTTTAATTATACCTGAATAAGAAAATAAAGCCAGCAGTAGCAAAAGGAAGGCAGCAGTAGCTATACTTAGACAAAATAGACTTTAAACTAAAAATGGTCACAAATAACAAAGAAATTCATTATATAATGATAAAGGGGTGAATAATAATGATATAATAATTATATATGTTTACGTGCTCAGTATTAAAGCAGCTAAATATATAAAGCAAATACTAATAGAACTAAAAGGTGAAATAAAATATACAACAATACAATAATATTTGGAGACTAATACTGCACTCTCAACAGTGAATATGTCATCTAGACAAAGAGTCAATAAAGAAATTGCATTTGAACAACCCTATCGATCAAACGGACCTAACAGTATGTACACGATAGTCCATTCAACAGTAGCAGAATGTATATTCTTCTCAAGTGTACATGGAAGATATTCTAGGATAGATCCTACATTAGGCCACCAAATAAATCTCAGCACATTCAACAAGACAGTAATCATGTCAAGTATTATTTCTAACCAGTGTTATGAAATTAGAAATCAACAAGAAGAAAGCTGGAAAATTCTCAAATATGGGGTTGTTAACACACTCCCCAACAAACATTGGATCAAAGAAGAATGGGAATCAAAATATATTTCGAACAAATGATAATGGAATTACACATGCCAAAGAACACACACACCTCAAGCATAAACTGAGCCCAAAGTTGGCAGAAAGATATTAAAGACTATAGCAGAAATTGAAACTGAAAATAGAAAAATAGAAAAGACTAACAAAATTAAGAGCTCTTTGAAAAGATAAACAAAATAGACAAATCTTTAGCTAGACTAATCCAGAAAAAAAGAAAGAGGACTCATATAAATAAAAACTACAAATGAAAGAGGAGACATTATAACTGATAGAGAAATACAGAGGATCACAGGATACTACTATAAACAATTATATGCCAACAAAGTACAAGTTTACCCTGCTATCCAAAAGCAGAGCATTTCTATGAAATCTTTAATAATCCAAAATGACATAAAGAACACTTAACACTGATTTATATGAAAAAAAAAATTGAGATTCCCAGACCCAAAGCATTAGGCTTTTCTGAAGCTTTAGGACGCATCCTGCTAATGGATACACAAAATAGATTGAGAGAAAGCACAGATGCTCACAAACAAAATTCAAAGCTATTGTGATGTGGTGCTGAGGTGCTGACTATAGTTTCAGGTGAAAGAATTTGGTGATGCCACTCTCACTGCTTGAGGTACACACTGCTGGTATAATGGCTTGCTGCAATACAAATACTGAACACAATTTTCACTTTTTACCTTTTTTTGTAAAAGTAAAAATCCTCTTAATTTCTTTCTTAGCCCTTCAGATTTCTTTCTTTTCTGGTCTTGTGAAATGTTTCTTTCTTTATTGAAACTGATTTTCTCTTTTATATTTAATTATTGTTGATAAACAAGGTATAATAAGTCTGAGGCTCCAAAATACCCAAAGAAGGAAAAAAAATGTTAAGTGTATCCCTAAGTGAGTTGCTAGATCACTTATGCTTAAATTGCTAAGGAGGAAGTAACAATTTGATAATTGTGAGCCAAACAAGGTACTAAAAACAGGGTTGAAGTTGAAGACCTTAGTGAGGGGCTTTGAGAAAACTACAAAGAAGCTTGATAGAGTCTGGGGACATGGCAGGTGGCATTTAAAACAGAAAGTACCTAGAGATGAGAAGCTGGTTGAACATTCCATCATAGCAGATAAGAGGTTTGCACTGGGATCAAAACACACATCTATTTACATCAAGGTCGGGGATGTATGAGATCTTCCCTTAGATCTAATGTTAACCATGTATGAGAGAGAAAGCCTGGAGCTAATTAGAATCATAGCCAAAAGAAAGTATAGAGAGCTATTTGAACAGAGCGAATCTAAGTGATATTGGGGAATTCCAGTGTTAAAAAATGTATCTCTCTGAGAACAAAGACATGCTGTGTTGTGCAGTTACAAACAACCCCCCAAATGTCAGTAGATTAACACAATATCATGCTGTGCATTCACCACAGGTCAGTACAGGTGATCTGCTCTTGATAGACTCTGTTAACCCAGGCTGATGGAGTCTTCTTCTTAACATGGACTTTTATTATCACTGCAGCATTAAAAAGAGAATCTAACATTATATAGGTGAGAATATACTATTATAAGGGTCTAACATTACAGATAATGTAATTTAAAGGTAAAATGTGATAAATATCCGTATTGTAAGCCCTAGAGCAGCTACTTAAAAAATCATCAAAAAGTAGCTCTATCTACTAAGCCAATAGTGGAGATAAAATAATTTTAAAAGATCAATCTAAAAAAAAAAAAACCCAAACTGACACACATGAAAAGATATAAGAAAGAACCAACAAGTAATAGGAAATATAAAAAACAAGTAGAAAAATAGGATATTTAAACCCAATTATATTAATAACTACATTAAACATTAATGATCCAAACAACAATTAAAGGACAGGTACTGTCAGACTAGATTAAAACCAAAACCAAAACCAAAACCAGAAAGCCAAGACCTTAATTTATGATGTCTAGAAGAAATTCACATGAAATATAAATTTACAGACAATATAAAATTGGAAAATATTTATTCAACAAATAACTAAGAAAGCTGCAATAACTTATTATATCAACATAGATTTCAGAATAAAGAACACTACCAGGAACTTCCAGGAAGAACATTTGATAATGATGAAGGGTAAAATCATCAGTCTTGCATGAACAGGCACACAATTACAAAGCTTCAAAATACATGAAGCAAGAGGTGACAAAAAGAGAAACGAACAAATCTACAATTATATCTGGAAATTTCAACCCATCATAAACTGATGGGACAAATGAGCATAACGTCAATAAGGATACAGTAGACTAAATAACATTATCATCTCACTTTAAATAATTGACATTTTAGAACACACCATGAAACACACATTCTCAGGGGCGCCTGGGTGGCGCAGTCGGTTAAGCGTCCGACTTCAGCCAGGTCACGATCTCGCGGTCCGTGAGTTCGAGCCCCGCGTCAGGCTCAGGGCTGATGGCTCAGAGCCTGGAGCCTGTTTCGGATTCTGTGTCTCCCTCTCTCTCTGCCCCTCCCCCATTCATGCTCTGTCTCTCTCTGTCCCAAAAATAAATAAACGTTGAAAAAAAAAAATTAAAAAAAAAAAGAAACACACATTCTCTTCAAGTTCACATGGTAAAGTCACCAAAGTAGACCATATGCTTAGCCATAAAAGAAGCCAATAAATTAAAAATTATTAAAATCATACAATGTGTGACCTCTGGTCAAAACAGAATTAACTTAATAACAGAAATAAACCTCAAAAATTGTCAAGTAGTTGATAATTACAATATAGTTCTAAATAGCATAAGGAGCAAAGAAAATCATAAGAAAAAAATAGCAAATATTTTGTACTCTATAAAACTTAAAATACAAGGTATCAAGTTTTTTGGATATAGCTAAAGAAGTGCCTAGAAAGATATTTGTATTTTTAAATGATAATATTAAAAAAGAAGAAATAACTGAAACAAAATAACCGATATGATGTTCTCTCTTGATTTTTTGAAAAAATACAACAGGTTCATAAATTTTCAGCCATATGTGAACTTATTTTTTATCTAGATGAAAAATTGCTTCTATCATTTTAAAATATAGGATTGGTAGAAATAATTTCAGAAAACTTTCTTTTCAATCTGTCAAAATCTATTTTTAAGTTCTGTTTTTCAGGTCACTAATTTATATGGTAGATTAGCACCTTTAGGCTTTCTGAAAATGATGCATTGAACGATGGCTAAAGTACTCAATTTTAGGAAGATGATTCTGTGAATGCAAAGTTACTCTCTAAAATGAGTTACGATCTGTCGGTATATCTATTTAGTATGCCTGCCTAGATACAGTAAGGAACAAGTTTAAGGCCTGTCAGTGTAAAGAGTTAACATCAGCTGGTCCCTCAAACAAAGTTCCTTGGCTTAGAGACAGCTGTCTGTACTCCCTGAATTTAGGATTCTCATACAAATAATTACCTAGACTCTGAATATTCATTTACATTTTATAAAACAACTGTTGTGATCATTTACAGAGTGAAAACAGATGCAAATTACAGAAGTATGTATTTAAAAGGAGGATTAGAGCTCTGAAGAGTGTGCTGGGGTTTATGAGGCCAATATTTCAAACTTTTTACTTTCCTCACTGCATTTACATTCAAATACTTCATTTTTCAAAAAGTACATGTTAGACACACTACAGAATATTTTTGAGAACTGGATTTTCTACATGTTTTTCACTGTGATTAGGTATTATTGTGACTCAACTGTTTTTTTCTTAGGATTAAGTTTTTGGCTCAAAATAATAGCTCAATCTTTTTATTTTCCATAGGGATTTGTGGATTATTAAACATTTTATTTTATACCTTTCTGAATAGTGAATGTGTGGAAGAATGTAATGTGAAATTTGGCAATTTAGAGGGCTAAAAAACAAAACTATTAAGAATCAGTTTTATAGTAAACAAATCATTTGGATTTTCAATGGGTTTAGTAAGGTCTAACTTTAGACTTCAAAAGCAGTGTGATCATTACTTTTGATGGCAAATATAATCTAAATTCCTATATTTATTTGTAATAAAATCTTCTATATTGAGGAAAACTTTAAATAACTTTTTATTTATACTAATGTATATGAATATAATTGTGTACTAAATTATGTACTAAATATATATATATTTATTATATATAATATATATTATATATATATAATATTCATGAATATATATATAATATTCATGTATGTGTGTATGGGTCTGTATGAACAAAACAAGTTATCTTATTCTCCTACATTTGGCCAAATCTGCTAACTGAAGTATGTAGTTGATAGCATTTTATGAATTCTAAAATTTTAAGCAGAAAATGTGAGTTGCTGTTTGAAGAACATTCTTGAGTAATGTTTTAATCCTTATTCTGCTTTGCAACTTTGCCAAAAGATCTGATAAAACAATAATTTTCCAATAGCCAAGAATAATCAAGATAGTATTGTTTCAAATATTAGGGAGAAAAATGTTTATTTTTCGATATCTCTTCTATATTCACATAATAGTAAATACAAATATGCCTTTACTTAAAGCAGTACTTAAAATGTGGTCAAATGCATTGAACAACAAGAAAGCAAATAAGAAACAAAGGTAAAGAAGAGGAGAAAAATTATACTAAAAACTTACAAGTGAGAAAAACTCTAAAATGTAATGAGCAAATTTAGTTCTCAGGTTTATAACACCTGGAAAGATGGAAACACAGCACTTGCTGTCATGATAGCATGCAAATCAACAGATTCACTGAAAAAAAGTTTATTTTTTTTGATCCTATTTGGTAAAAGAAAACAATTGTATGAAATTTGAAGAAAACAAAACCCATGTTGGTTATTTACATAGCTTTCTTGTCCAAGATATTGTACATCTTTAGTTTTAATGTAAAAGTAGTTTTACATTTAAGAATCATCTTTAAAAATGATATAATCTATCTTAGAGATATCTATATTTGGACTTCAAAATATTATATAACATTTTGAATTTTTAATATGAAAATGGTTTTACTTTTAAGAATCACTCTAAGAAATAGTATGTTATTCTTTGCAGCCAAGAATCCTCTATCCAGCAAGTCTGTCATTTAGAATAGAAGGAGAGATAAAGGTCTTCCCAAACAAACAAAAACTGAAGGAATTTGTCACCACTAAACCAGCCCTACAAGAGATCCTAAGGGGGACCCTGCGAGACAAAGTCCCAGAGACATCACTACAAGCATAAAACATACAGACATCACAATGACTCTAAACCCGTATCTTTCTATAATAACACTGAATGTAAATGGATTAAATGCGCCAACCAAAAGACATAGGGTATCAGAATGGATAAAAAACAAGACCCATCTATTTGCTGTCTACAAGAGACTCATTTTAGACCTGAGGACACCTTTAGATTGAGAGTGAGGGGATGGAAAACTATTTATCATGCGACTGGAAGCCAAAAGAAAGCTGGAGTAGCCATACTTATATCAGACAAACTAGACTTTAAATTAAAGGCTGTAACAAGAGATGAAGAAGGACATTATATAATAGTTACAGGGTCTATCCATCAGGAAGAGCTAACAATTATAAATGTCTATGCACCGAATACCGGAGCCCCCAAATATATAAAACAATTACTCATAAACATAAGCAACCTTATAGATAAGAATGTGGTAATTGCAGGGGACTTTAATACACCACTTACAGAAATGGATAGATCATCTAGACACACGGTCAATAAAGAAACAAGGGCCCTGAATGAGACATTGGATCAGATGGACTTGACAGATATATTTAGAACTCTGCATCCCAAAGCAACAGAATATACTTTCTTCTCGAGTGCACATGGAACATTCTCCAAGATAGATCATATACTGGGTCACAAAACAGCCCTTCATAAGTTTACAAGAATTGAAATTATACCATGCTTACTTTCAGACCACAATGCTATGAAGCTTGAAATCAACCACAGAAAAAAGTCTGGAAAACCTCCAAAAGCATGGAGGTTAAAGAACACCCTACTAACGAATGAGTGGGTCAACCAGACAATTAGAGAAGAAATTAAAAAATATATGGAAACAAACGAAAATGAAAATACAACAATCCAAACGCTTTGGGACGCAGCAAAGGCAGTCCTGAGAGGAAAATACATTGCAATCCAGGCCTATCTCAAGAAACAAGAAAAATCCCAAATACAAAATCTAACAGCACACCTAAAGGAACTAGAAGCAGAACAGCAAAGGCAGCCTAAGCCCAGCAGAAGAAGAGAAATAATAAAGATCAGAGCAGAAATAAACAATATAGAAT
The DNA here is from genome assembly GCF_016509475.1 of Prionailurus bengalensis. Lineage (NCBI taxonomy): Eukaryota > Metazoa > Chordata > Mammalia > Carnivora > Felidae > Prionailurus > Prionailurus bengalensis. The sequence goes on along the minus strand of NC_057355.1, from coordinate 93,249,486 downwards.
CTAAAAAAACTGTAGAGCAGATCAACGAAACCAAGAGTTGGTTTTTTGAAAAAATAAACAAAATTGACAAACCTCTAGCCAGGCTTCTCAAAAAGAAAAGGGAGATGACCCAAATAGATAAAATCATGAATGAAAATGGAATGATTACAACCAATCCCTCAGAGATACAAACAATTATCAGGGAATACTATGAAAAATTATATGCCAACAAATTGGACAACCTGGAAGAAATGGACAAATTCCTGAACACCCACACTCTTCCAAAACTCAATCAGGAGGAAATAGAAAGCTTGAACAGACCCATAACCAGCGAAGAAATTGAATCGGTTATCAAAAATCTCCCAACAAATAAGAGTCCAGGACCAGATGGCTTCCCAGGGGAGTTCTACCAGACGTTTAAAGCAGAGATAATACCTATCCTTCTCAAGCTATTCCAAGAAATAGAAAGGGAAGGAAAACTTCCAGACTCATTCTATGAAGCCAGTATTACTTTGATTCCTAAACCAGACAGAGACCCAGTAAAAAAAGAGAACTACAGGCCAATATCCCTGATGAATATGGATGCAAAAATTCTCAATAAGATACTAGCAAATCGAATTCAACGGCATATAAAAAGAATTATTCACCATGATCAAGTGGGATTCATTCCTGGGATGCAGGGCTGGTTCAACATTCGCAAATCAATCAACGTGATACATCACATTAACAAAAAAAAGAGAAGAACCATATGATCCTGTCAATCGATGCAGAAAAGGCCTTCGACAAAATCCAGCACCCTTTCTTAATAAAAACCCTTGAGAAAGTTGGGATAGAAGGAACATACTTAAGGATCATAAAAGCCATTTATGAAAAGCCCACAGCTAACATCATCCTCAACGGGGAAAAACTGAGAGCTTTTTCCCTGAGATCAGGAACACGACAAGGATGCCCACTCTCACCGCTGCTGTTTAACATAGTGCTGGAAGTTCTAGCATCAGCAATCAGACAACAAAAGGAAATCAAAGGCATCAAAATTGGCAAAGATGAAGTCAAGCTTTCGCTTTTTGCAGATGACATGATATTATCCATGGAAAATCCGATAGACTCCACCAAAAGTCTGCTAGAACTGATACATGAATTCAGCAAAGTTGCAGGATACAAAATCAATGTACAGAAATCAGTTGCATTCTTATACACTAACAATGAAGCAACAGAAAGACAAATAAAGAAACTGATCCCATTCACAATTGCACCAAGAAGCATAAAATACCTAGGAATAAATCTAACCAAAGATGTAAAGGATCTGTATGCTGAAAACTATAGAAAGCTTCTGAAGGAAATTGAAGAAGATTTAAAGAAATGGAAAGACATTCCCTGCTCATGGATTGGAAAAATAAATATTGTCAAAATGTCAATACTACCCAAAGCTATCTACACATTCAATGCAATCCCAATCAAAATTGCACCAGCATTCTTCTCGAAACTAGAACAAGCAATCCTAAAATTCATATGGAACCACAAAAGGCCCCGAATAGCCAAAGGAATTTTGAAGAAGAAGACCAAAGCAGGAGGCATCACAATCCCAGACTTTAGCCTCTACTACAAAGCTGTCATCATCAAGACAGCATGGTATTGGCACCAAAACAGACACATAGACCAATGGAATAGAATAGAAACCCCAGAACTAGACCCACAAACGTATGGCCAACTCATCTTTGACAAAGCAGGAAAGAACATCCAATGGAAAAAAGACAGCCTCTTTAACAAATGGTGCTGGGAGAACTGGACAGCAACATGCAGAAGGTTGAAACTAGACCACTTTCTCACACCATTCACAAAAATAAACTCAAAATGGATAAAGGACCTGAATGTGAGACAGGAAACCATCAAAACCTTAGAGGAGAAAGCAGGAAAAGACCTCTCTGACCTCAGCCGTAGCAATCTCTTACTCGACACATCCCCAAAGGCAAGGGAATTAAAAGCAAAAGTGAATTACTGGGACCTTATGAAGATAAAAAGCTTCTGCACAGCAAAGGAAACAACCAACAAAACTAAAAGGCAACCAACGGAATGGGAAAAGATATTCGCAAATGACATATCGGACAAAGGGCTAGTATCCAAAATCTATAAAGAACTCACCAAACTCCACACCCGAAAAACAAATAACCCAGTGAAGAAATGGGCATAAAACATGAATAGACACTTCTCTAAAGAAGACATCCGGATGGCCAACAGGCACATGAAAAGATGTTCAGCGTCGCTCCTTATCAGGGAAATACAAATCAAAACCACACTCAGGTATCACCTCACGCCAGTCAGAGTGGCCAAAATGAACAAATCAGGAGACTATAGATGCTGGAGAGGATGTGGAGAAACGGGAACCCTCTTGCACTGTTGGTGGGAATGCAAATTGGTGCAGCCGCTCTGGAAAGCAGTGTGGAGGTTCCTCAGAAAGTTAAAAATAGACCTACCCTATGACCCAGCAATAGCACTGCTAGGAATTTATCCAAGGGATACAGGAGCACTGATGCATAGGGCCACTTGTACCCCAATGTTCATAGCAGCACTCTCAACAATAGCCAAATTATGGAAAGAGCCTAAATGTCCATCAACTGATGAATGGATAAAGAAATTGTGGTTTATATACACAATGGAATATTACGTGGCAATGAGAAAAAATGAAATATGGCCTTTTGTAGCAACGTGGATGGAACTGGAGAGTGTGATGCTAAGTGAAATAAGCCATACAGAGAAAGACAGATACCATATGGTTTCACTCTTATGTGGATCCTGAGAAACTGAACAGGAACCCATGGGGGAGGGGAAGGAAAAAAAAAAAAAAGAGGTTAGAATGGGAGAGAGCCAAAGCATAAGAGACTGTTAAAAACTGAGAACAAACTGAGGATTGATGGGGGGTGGGAGGGAGGAGAGGGTGGGTGATGGGTATTGAGGAGGGCACTTTTGGGATGAGCACTGGGTGTTGTATGGAAACCAATTTGTCAATAAATTTCATAATTAAAAAAAAAAAGAAATAGTATGTTATTATCTTTGAAATCACTACATTTAAAAAATATTTTAACATTTACTTATATTTGAGAGAGAAACTGTGCATGAATGAAGGAAGGGCAGAGAGAGACAGAGACAGAATCTGAAATAGGCTCCAGACTCTGAGCTGTCAGCATGAGCCCGATGTGGTGCTTGAACTCACGACCTGAGCTGAAGTCAGACACTTAACTGACTGAGCCACCCAGGCACCCTGAAGTCAATGTATTTTAAATTCAAAACCTCACATCACCATCACATGACTAGAGAAAATGCCCATTATGTGTTATTCATTTTTCATAAAAATGCAAATGTTTAAAAGTATGACAAGTTATGAAATGAATGAAAAAAAATGGATTATTTGTTGTTGTTTTTTTTTTTTAGACAACAATGAAGAAAAAACAAGCCCTCACATTTAAGGATGACAAATGGAGCTTAAATTCTTCTTTGGTATATGGAACTATTGTAAATTATAGGATACTAAAATATAAAACACATCATGGATTGGTATGTTATAGGACTTGAATAGTTTTACTATGAAATTCCAAATTATTTTTCAAAGTGGGTATACCAGTTTACTTTTCCAATGAGTGTCTTTCATCCCTGCCGACATTTGATATTGTCAGAATTTCCCTTATTGATTGATTGATTGATTGATTGATTGCCAATCTGGGAACTATTATCAACTTGATTTAAATTTGCATTTTTAAGATTATTAATGTGGTTGAACATCTATCTTTAGGATTAGGTCATTTGTGTTTTCATTTCAGTGACTTTTTTATGTTATGTGCTCATTTATCTATTAGTTTGTCTTTTTGATTAAAAAATATATTTACACATATTGTTAAAAAATTTTTTCTTAACGTTTATTTATTTTTGAGAGACAGAGGGAGACAGAATGCCAGCCAGGGAGGGGCAGAGAGAGAGGGAGACAGAATCTGAAGCAGGCCCCAGGCTCTGAATGTCTGCCCAGAGCCTGATGTGCGACTTGAACCCGCAAACTGTGACATCATGACCTGAGCTGAAGTGAGATGCTTAACTGACTGAGCCACCCAGGCGCCCCATATAGATTTCCATATATTTTAGCGCTAAATTATTTGATAGTACTATGTATGGCAAATGTATTCTCCTAGTTGTGTTTTGTCTTTTCACTGTCTTTAGTTATAGGAATAATTAATTTTAACCTAGTAAGATTTTTTTTATGTTCTTTTTATACTTTAAACTTGTTTAAGAATTATGATCCTAAAATCGTAAAAATACTGTCATATATTGTATTTTAAAAGTTTCATATATTTTTTAAAACTGTTTTTAAACATTTATTTATCTTTGAATGACAGAGAGAGACAGAGCACTAGTGGGGGCTCTGAGTTTTCAGCACAGAGCCCAATGGGGGGCTCGAACTCGTGAACCGCGAGGTCATGACCTGAGCCATCAGACGCTTAACTGACTGAGCCACCCAGGCGCCCCTAAAAGTTTTATATTTTTGTTTTTCACGTTTAATTCTTTAATTCACCTGTTGCTGATTTTTGTAACTGGTGTAATATAAAGAATTCCTTTTAAGGATATTATCCTCTTAAGGATACAAATATCCCAGCTCTATTGAAAAGCAATCTTTCCTCCAGTAATCTGCAATAGAATAAATCAAATGTCCAGTTATGTATGGATCTGTTTCTGGACCCTCTATTTGATTTCATATAAATCTTGATATTTGGTGGTAGTGTATGTTATTTTCTATTTTTAAAAATACATGTTGGCTATAATTGGACTTTTACAGTTAATTGTGAATTTTATAATCAGCTCCACATTTGTCCAATAAATCTTTTTGATTGGAATTGATTATTGGATTAACTTGACATCTTTATAAAATTTAGTCATTTACTTATGAAAATAGAATATTTCCATTTACTTATGCCATCTTTAATTTCAGCCCACATAAATTTTATAATTTTTCCACAAAACCTTTGCACCTCTTTTGTTAGATTTATTTTCAAGAACTCTTAATTTTTTATTCTATATACATACATATATATGTATATATATGGCATATGTATATATATGATTATTCTGTATACTGATATATATGTATAGATAGCATATATAAGCATATATATTGATATCTGATTATGTTATAAACTCCATATTACTATTGTGAAAATACCATACATACAACTAAATTTATAAAAGTATAAATCTAGATTGAAGAGTAATTTGAAATGAAACATCCCTATTATAACCACCACAACTGGAAAGAAAATATGGCCTGTTGCTTAAAACTTTCCTTTGTGTCCCTTCCTGATGGCAGGCTTTCTGTCCCTCCAGATGTAACCACTATTCTGACTTAGGTGATAATTATTTTCTTGCTTTTCTTCGTATGCAGTATGACCCTTTATATAACATTCAAATTATAGAGTTTAGAGAGATACTTATATAAAGGGTCATACTGTATGGATAATTCAAATATTTGACTTCCTTTTTTCACTAAATATTATGCTATTGAGATTAATCCATATTGATACATGTAGATCATCTTATTATGAGAAAATATCATGATTTATATACAATTCTGGTAAGAGACATTTGGAGTGTTTTCAGATTGTGATTATTGTTAACAATCCTGTTATATATACATTCTCATGAATATTTTCTGGAATAGCTAGGCACTGATGTGTCCGGATCAAAGAATAGAATGTGTTGTAGGATGTATAAAAGATTACTGTACCAGATAATATCAGACCATTTTTAAAAAGAGGGGCAATTTGTACTGCCTCCAGCAACATCCAAAGTTCCTTTTGCTTTATATCTTCATCAATATTTGGTATCATTATCAAGTTTTTAAATGTACATTAATCTATCTAAATGTTCTTTAAAATTGGTATTTCTCTGATTATTAGTAAAGTTGAGCAATTTTTGTATTTTAACCACTTATATTACTTCTTTCATGAAGCACCTATTCAACTTTTTGTTTTTGTTTTTGTTTTTAATTTGTAGGAATTCTTTGCATATTGTGGGTATGAGTGATTTGTAAAGAATGTGTGTTGCTTAAGCTTTCAGGGTTTGAGACCGCACCTGAGCTCAGTTTCCCATAGAACCAATCATGGATTTCTAGACAAAATCCAGAAATAATGGATTTCCCAGACAAAATCAGTAAAAACCATTGAGCGTTAGACAGATTGGCAGAGCACCCAATTTAGCCAACTGACAAGTCTGCTTTTTATGCTTGACCCATAAAAATTTATATTTGCAGGAACCATGTCTTCTGAATGGCACACAGACTTTCTCTGTGGATCCAGCAGTACGCTGGCCCTATCGATGGGAGAGTTGAAGCAACTGTGTCTTCTATTCTCTTGGACACTTGTCTGTGTTAATTTCTGCTTATGCCAGTGGGAATTAAATCATAACATATGATATTGTGAAATTTGTCCCAATATTTGTTAATCATAAGTGGTGACCCAGAAGAGACCTACTTTGTATAACAAACATTTGAAGAAAATATTTCATGATTCTCAATGATCACCACTTATATCAAATGTTAATGAGTGTGTCAGTTTTTTTTTGTTTTTTTTTTTTTTTTACATTTTTTAATTTTATTTTTGGGACAGAGAGAGACAGAGCATGAACGGGGGAGGGGCAGAGAGAGAGGGAGACACAGAATCGGAAACAGGCTCCAGGCTCTGAGCCATCAGCCCAGAGCCCGATGCGGGGCTCAAACCCACGGACCGCGAGATCGTGACCTGGCTGAAGTCGGACGCTTAACCGACTGTGCCACCCAGGCGCCCCTGAGTGTGTCAGTTTTTGAACCATCTAATATTTCCTGTTTATTTTCTCACCCCTATACGAACACTATTGGTATATTATCCACATTACTATAGTTGTGAAAAATAAATCTTGAAGCCAGTGTGTCACCTTGCTGTTGTTCAAAAGAATCTTGGTTGTCTTTGTACCTTTGCACTTAAAAATATTAGGATCAGTTCTTCAAGCTCTACAAAGAGACCTCCGGAGATATGTTTACATTGAGATTGCATTGAATTTGCACATTAATTTAGAAAGAACTAACATGCCTACCAAATTTATTTATATGTAAATATCTTAATTATGTTTTACGATTTTGTGGGTGTTTTGTGCAATATATTTTTGCACACTTTATTTTGATGTTATTTGAATGGTAATTTGACATTTTAATTTATTTTTATTTTCTTGAAAAGCAGAAATGTCATTAGTATTTATTACATTGATTTTCATATCCAACAACCTTCCTAGATTCTTATTAATATAATAATTTATACATGAATTTAGATAGCATATATAATCATATGATTTATAAATGATAAAGGTTTTGTTCCTTCCCTTTAAATAATTATACTTTGTTTTTTCTTGCTACTGCACTGGTTAGAGCTTCAAACATAATGTTGATTAAAAGTGCTGATAGTAGCAATTCTTAATTTGTTTGCAAATTCAAAGGGAAAACTTCCACTTTTCATACAAAAACATAATGCTTGTTGTAGGATATTTAGATACTCTTTGTCAAATTAAAGAAGTTCCTTTCTGCTAACAGTTCACTAAGAACTTTTTTAGCATTAAAGATATTAAACTTGATCAATTGTATTTTTCTGCATCTCTTGAGGTGATTATATTATCATCTTGTTTAATCTGATAGTATGGTGGAATTCATTAATGGATCTTCTAACATTAAGTGTGATTTTCACTCATTGAAAAACTCAAATTGGTCTTGAGGTATTATCTTTAAATATATTGCTGGATACAATTTGCTAATCTTTTTCTTTAGGATTGCTACATCAATGCTCATTAGTAAAATTAGCCTCTAATTTTCCCATTTTGGTGTCTCAGGTTGTGTCTTCCAGAAGCAGGTACTGACCGAGTTTGGTGTGTAGGATATTTACAAAAGATCAACATTTGTGGAAAGGAGGGAAGGGGGAGGCCTGTAAAAGATTAGTTGGCTTTCTGTGTCTCAGGCAAGTCTTGAAAGACTTGACAGGTGGAGGCTGCCTGCTGACAGCCTCACAGCAGCTGGAAAGATCTTGGTTGAAGGGGGATCTGGGTAGTACCACTCTGTGTCCATCACACTTGGTATGAAGTGTTCTCTCTCTTTATCTGGAAATGTTTGAGTACACATTTGAGGAAAAAAATAGTAAATTCTGATTGAATTAAAATGACTCTTGAATGTGTGGTTGAACTCAGCGGTCAAATTACTAAGATGCCAAATTTTCTTCAAAGAAAGAGTTTTGATTACCGAACTTAAATATTTAATAGTTTTAAGAGTGTGTTTTACAATATTGGAATTATTTCTTCTTTGTATGCTTGGAGATATCTTCTTTGAAACTGTCCATGGCTTGGAAAGGATGTGAAGGATCGGAGATTTGATCTTGTTTGCAAGCCAGAAAGTTAGTCTGTGACAGTTTCATGGATTCTGAGAGAAGACGAGACACGTGGGTTAGAGATAAGGGACTTTATTACTACAGCAATAGCAGTGGTCAGAACATCTGCATTTGCACCAGTTCCCTAAGCCTCAATTTCTGAAGACAGTTAGTTGGGTTGGATTACACGAAAGAAACCCTAAGTTTAGGGAACCAAAATCTCTTAATAATGGGTGGTTAGCTTGCCTTACCTTCACCAAAGAGGGAAACATGTTTTTTATCATACTATGTAATAAGAAAAATTTTTCTTTGTTCTGAACAGAGACTATTTATTTCTTCCAAGGGTGTTTGCTCTAAAACCTTTTTAAAAAAGAGAAAAGTCCAGAACAAGCCCAGTTGGTGCCTTTGCTTGCAGGACACGCAGAGATAGGGATATTATTTCTCAACAAGGCTACCATATGTGAAAATATCTTTGATTATTGAATCAATATTTAATAATTTTAGGACTATTCAGTTTTATTTCCATTTTTGAGTCAGTTTTGGTAAATTAAACTTGACTAGGAATATACCCATTTCACCTCAATTTTCATATCTATTGACCTTAATTTATTTATAATGCCTTCATTTTATTTCCTTGTTTGCAGTGTATATGCTTATGTATACTTTTCCCATCCTAATTCATTTTATTTATACCTTCTCTCTTTTTTTCTTGATTAATATTGGTAGAATCTTATCAGTTTCATTGATCTTTTGCAAGGAACCAATTGTGTCAGATTCTGCTGTGTTTTGTTGCCTTTCTTTTCAGTTATTCTAGAAAATGCAATTAGATTGTATTTGTCAGCCCTCCCCCAATGCATAAAGTTACAGTGTTAGCCATTATAATATGGGTAGAGATTCTAGTTGTGTAGAAATGATACAGACCATTCCCAGACATAGCATTAAAAACCCAGAGTCCTTGGTAATCCTCCATGATTTCTTGCTCTCATCAATTTTCTGATGACTGGATAAGAATAAGTCACTAGTGGACTTTGAGGCTCTGGGAAATGTCAGACATAATACAAAGAATGAGAAGCAATGATTGCAATAACCAGAGTTCCCTGTCCTCTTCACCCCCCAACTCCTATTACCATGAACAATACATAAACCTTTATTGTGTTAATCTACTGAGATGTTGACGTTTGCTTAGAATTTAGTGCATTCCAATCCAGTGTTGATCTCTATTATAAGTTTGTTTTCTATTACCTTTTGATCTTTCTTTCAAAATTTCCTTCCTTCTACCCTTATTTTATTATATACATTTAATAACTTATTCAAGTGGATGTGTATAGCATTCATTTTCACTATTTCTTCTTTTTGTATAAGCGTACAAAGCTACACATTTCCAACTAAATACTTCCAGCTGCAGGCCGAAATTTTAATGTAATATATTAATTTTCATTCTGTTTTAACTATTTTCTAAGTTCTCTTAGGTTTCTTATTTGGCCACCAGTTATTTGAAAGTATATTTCTTAGTTTCAAAACATTTGCAAATATTCTGGTTATAGTCATTATTTTTAATTTCCAATCATTTGGTATGAGAGGGTGGTATGATGATATTAAACTAATGAAAATTATGGGGCGCCTGGGTGGCTCAGTTGGTTGAGCGTCCGGCTTCGGCTCAGGTCATGATCTCACAATTTGTGAGTTCAAGCCCCGTGTTGGGCTCTGTGCTGACAGCTCAGAGCCTGGAGCCTGCTTCGAATTCTGTGTCTCCCTCTCTCTCTGCTCTTCACCTGCTCATGCTCTGTCTTTCTCTCTCCTTCAAAAATAAATAAAAACACTAAAAAATAAATAAATAAATAAACTGATGAAAATTATTGAGAAATGCATTATTGCCCGGTATGTGACCAGTTTTAGTAAACCTTTGGTGTGTTCTAGGAAAAAAAACGTGTTCTCTGTAGGTATTAGATGCTATTTTCTATATATATGTATTAAATCAGGTTTGTTTATTGTGTTATCAACTTTTCCTTATTTAAGGAGTTTTCTGTTTGCTTACAATCTTGCTATTGAGAATGCTATATGAATACAGTCCACAATACTTGGAGATTTATCTGTTTTCTCCTTATACACCTAACACTTTTAACTTTGTGTATTTTGAGGTTATGAGGCTATTACATTTGGTGAATAATAATTTAGAATTTTATAGTTTTAGAATTGTTACATCTCTCTGAGGAATTTAATATTTTATCATTATGCATTGAAGCATCAATAAAGTATGAATGTTTCATCATTATGTACAGAGGGTATTTTAGGGACAATTCCATATTCAGACTCACAGCACCAGAATAGGCCACACGTGGCACTTACCCAGAGACACAGTCAGGAAACACAGTTTGCCAACAGTGCAGCCTCCTCTTCTAAGTGCCTTCCTCCTCTTTGCATTAGCCTTTGCAATATAGTTTATACAGCTGTATAGGAGCTCCTCCCTTTGGCCTCCACGTGTTAGCTCAGGCACAAGGACACTATATCACATAAGTGGGCTATAGGGTCCATGTTAGTTCAGAGCTTTATGCAACAGAGCCAGTGTATTATCACGTATCTAGGTATATGTTTCAAGGTGCCAATAAGAGATATGATCTGTATAAAGATCACTATCCTTAAGGAAGTCTGAAACTATGGCTTCCTATTAGGTCTTTCAAGTGCATCCATACCTGTAGGTCAAATGGAATTTACCAATCAGTGTTTGTTGTTGTTGTTGTTTTGTTCTTTTTACCATAAGCCATTTTGCCTGGCAATATAGTTGACAGTCAACTTTTATCAAGTTTCCTGGTGAACAGTGATGGCAAGTTAATTCAAAGTCAGATGTGTCCTTTGAGAAAGAGACACAGTTGTGTTGCTCTTTACTCACAAGCGACTTTTTCCTTTAGTAATAATTTTTGCCTTAAAGTGTATAGTGTCTGATATTACTGTAATTATATCTGTTTTCTTTTCGTTAGAAACTTCCTGTTGAATCATGTTCTAAATTTCTACTTTCAAACTTTCTGTATCTTCATGATTTTTATGTGTCTCTTGTTCAGAGCATAGGGCTAGATTTAATTTTTATGCAGTATGGCATTTTTTTTTTTTGGTTTTAAGATTTAACTGTAGCTTTTTTTTTTACTTTCTTTTCAATTAATTGGTTATTTTTTATAATTCCATTTTCCCTCTTTTGATAATGTTTCCTGCTTCCATTATGCTGTTTAGAAGTCAGCTGTCAATCCAATTTTCTCTCTTTAGAAATTTTTATTTTTTATCTAGCTTCACTTAAGATTTTCAATTTGTTTTAAGTGTTCTATGGTTTCACTATGATGTATATATAGGTGTATATTTATTTTTATTTATCTTCCTAATAGTTAATTGGATTTCTAAATTTGTATATTGATCTTTCAGCTCTTTTGGAAAATTCACACCCATTTTTCTGTGAAAATTTCCTATTCAATCCTCTCCTTCATTTTAATACTTAGCTTAGATTTCTTCTAGATCCATTCACTTTATCTCATGTCTGTTGATGTCTTTTTTATAATTTTTCATCCTTTGTCCTTTCTTTTGTTTTCTAGATAATTCCTTCATTTATGTCTTATGGATTACATTCTTTCAGTAGGACTAATCTGTTATTAAAAGATTAAACTTTGCATTGGGTCTTAATTTCAATTATATATATGAAAATAATTTCTAGGTACTCTTTTTATTTCTTAAATACTCTTTCACTAAACTCATATTTTAAAAATACTTTTTATTTTTTGATACATACTAGATATATATTTTAATATTTTTAAATGTCATAAGTCTAGGAGTAAATTCTTAGATACTATTCTATTGTTTTTTTGTTTTTCCTTTTAACATCATGCTGACTTCTTTGTTAGCCTCTTCTTTTTCCTAGAACTTAGCTTTGATACTTCTTTGAGCCCTGTGATGAAGAGATGTTTCTCCAGAATATATTGATTTTGTTTCTGATTGATATCTTTGACACCAGAAATCCCAGAGTACTTTAAGCCCAATTCTTTATTATTATTATTCTTGTTACTTTTTCCACGTTGAGATATAATTGACAAATAACTGTTTATAAGTTTAAGGTATATAAAATAATGATTTGATATATGGATATATTACGAAATGATTACCACAGTAAGTTTAGTTAACATTAATCACCTCATAATAGTGAAAAATTTCTTTTCTTTGCAGTTAGAACTCTTATAATTTACTCCCTCAGCAACTTTCAAGTATGCATTACAATGTTGTTAACTATAGTCATCATGCTGTACTCCCAAATTTATTTGTTTTGTAACTGGAAGTTTGTACCTTTGACCACCTTCACCCAATTTCCCCATTTTCCCCCTGTGGTTACTACCTGGTAGTTACCAGTAACTACCGATCTGATTTCTGTTTCTATGAGTTTGGTTTCTTTAGATTCCACATATAAGTGAGACTATACAATATTTGTTTTTGCCTGATTTATTTCACTTAGCATAATGCCCTCAAGTACCATCCATGGTATCATATGTGACAGAATTTCTTTTTTTATGGCTGAGTAAAATTATATCACATTATGTTTATCCAGTCATTCATTGATGGACACTTTTGTTGTTTCTATGTCTTGGTTATTATAAATAATGCTGTAATGAATATAAGGATGCAGATATCTCTTTGGAATAGTGATTTTGTTTCTTTTGAATATAAACCCATAGGTAGGGGCACCTGGGTGGCTCAATCAGTTAAGTGTCTGACTTTGGCTCAGGTCATGATCTTGTGGTTCATGAGTTTAAGCCCTGTGTCAGGCTTTGTGCTGACAGGTCATAGCCTGGAACCTGCTTTGGATTCTGTGTTTCCCTCTCTCTCTGCCCCTCCTCCTCTCATGCTCTCTCTGTCTCAAAAAAAAAAAAAAAAGAAAGAAAAAAAAAAGAAAAAAGAAAAAAAAACCCAGAGATACAATTGTTAGATCATACTGTAGTTCTTAAATTTAATTCTTATTTATAAATTTTAGCAATAGTTAAACCGTATGAGGATTGGATTATTTTTGACTATATATTCAAGGTTTCCTTCACTTATTTACACTTTTTTTCAGCAAGAAAATTTGTTTTTTTTTTGGTCTTAATCAAATGTAAGGAAATGAGTTGCGGTGGTGCACAGAGTTAATTGGCTTTTTCACTATGATTCTGATTCATGGGAGTCTCTCTCTTCTTTCATAAGCTGGAGACATTCTGTCTCTCTCTTTATCCCCACCCTCCAGTTTATTTCCTTACTTCTCTGTCTAATCCTCCTCTCCTTTCTCCAGTCTTTCTCCTTTTCCCTCCTTAACTGCCTCCCTTTCCTTCTTGTCTTTCCCTTCTCCCATTATTCACACGTTCGTCCTCTCATATTCAAATGTATATTTCAATCTCATTTCACAAGACTGCCATTATTCCTTAATTTCTGCCTCAGAATTTTTGTTTTATCCCCACTTTATTGTCATTTATTTATTTACTTTGAAAGAGAGAGCCAGAGAGAGTGGGGGAGGGGCAGAGAGAGGGAGAGAGAGAATCCCAAGCAGTCTCTGCACTGTCAGCACCAGGCCCAATGCAGGGCTTGATCCCATGAACCACGAGATTATGACCTGAGCCAAAATCAGGAGTCAGATGTTTAACTGACTGAGCCACCTAGGTGCCCCTTTATTGTTCTATTTTTGTGTCTCTCCTTTAGTCAGCACTGGCATTTGCTTAATGGGAAAAAGAGTTGAGTACATAGTTCTTCAAAGATGTTCAAAAGGCCCACAGGTACCAGGTATATAAAAATATGCTCACTACCATGAATCATCAGGAAAATATAAATTAGAACACAATAAGAAACGACCTCACATCTGTTATGGTTGCTCTTACAAAAAAAATAATGGAAGATAACAAGTGCTGGTGAGAATGTGGAAAAATTGGAATCCTTGTGCACTGTTGGTAGTAATGTAGAATGGTGCAACCACTATAGAAAACAATATGGGTTGCCTGGGTGGCTCAGTCAGTTGAGCCTTTGACTTCAGCTCAGGTCATGATCTCACAGTTCATGGGTTTGAACCCTATGTCAGGTTCTGCACTGACAGCTCAGAGCCTGGAGCCTGCTTTGGATTCTGTGTCTCCCTCTCTCTCTGCTTCTCCCTTGCTCATACTCTGTCTCTATCTCTTTCAAAAATAAATATTAAAAAAAATTAAAAATAAAACAAAAACACTATGGAAGTTCCTCAAAAAATTAAGAGAACTACCATGTGATCTATTTCTGGGTATATATCCAAATAATTGAAATCGGGATTTTAAAGAGATATCTGCATTTCCGTGTTCATTACAGTATTATTCACAATAGTCAAGAGGTAGAAACAACCTAAACGTCTATTGAAATATGAATGGATAAAGAAAATGTGGTAAATACATACAGTGGAATATCATACAGGATGTTAAAAAAAGAAGGAAAAAAGAAGGAAAAACCTGCCAAGTGTGATAACATGGGTGAACCTGTAGCACATTATCTAACAGTAATAATGCAGTCATAAATCCTGCATGATTCCACTTATATAAGGTATCTAAAATAGTCAAACTCATAGAAGCAGAGAGTAAATGGTAGTTGCCAGTGGCTGAGGTGAGCTGCTATCCAAAGAGTACACACTTTAAGCTATGCAAAGTAAGTTCTAGACATCTGCTGTAAAACATGTGTCAGTAGTTGACAATCTTTATTGTGCACTTAAAGATGTGTTCAGAGGGCAGATTTCATGTTAAGTATTCCTCCTGCAATAAAACAAAACAAAAACACAAATGGACAGAAGAAAATGTGGGGAGAAGAGATATATTTACTAACTTGATGGTGGTGATGGTGTCATGGATATATACATAGGTCAATACTCATCAAATTGTATACTTTAAACATATGCAGTGCCTTGTATATAAATTAAACTTCAATAAAGTTGTTAAAAAAGTAGCATGGGTAATTTTGTCTTGGGTCCCATTTCCATTTATCCACATTATTTCCCTAAGACGGATGTCTGCATAGTAAATATTTATATTATACTCGGACCTACCAAGAGGTCCGAGAGATGAAACTGAAATTCTGGGAAGTCCCAGATTTGGAACTTCATGCCTGCCCATTTTTTCTATGCCCCAGTAGTGAGTGTTCAGTCATAGTTCCACTTACTATATCTCTCTACTCTAGATACATTGTGTGCTTCTGTTCAATCCTTATTTATAGCTTTATCTTCTTCATTGCTGGGAGTGCCTGGTCTGCCACACCTTTTGAACATTCTCTCTCACTTCTCAGTGAAATAAATAGAAGAGTACTACCTCTGGTGGGTTTATTTTTGGAGAGGTCACTTGTATTTTTCTATCATTTTTAGTTCTTAGTAAGGAAATACAACTGTCGGTAGATTGAGATCCTCTTTCTCAGAGCCAGCAAACTTCTAGACTTCAACTCTTGCTTACCATCCATAATAGAGAAATTCCTTAACCCTTTTGTTTGTGGGTCCCTGTATCCCTTTTGACAAACAGTGGTAAAGCAAACTGCTCAGAGTGGTTTCACCTTTCGATATCTTTATGGTACATGAAAAGGTGTACTAACTGGGAGTGACTCTCACCTCTACCTTGTTTTGCTGAAGTTTCTAGATTTCACTTTCCTAAATGAGAGAATAAAATAGAAATGGCCAGAATTCTCTCTACCTAGACTTTTGAATGAATCCTTGAATTGTTTTTGATTTATAACTGTATATTCTATGCCTGGAAGAAGTCTCTCAATATTTGTGATATGCAATAAGAACATTCCCTAGGTTTGGGTTTTCATATTTCCTTTCCACCTATTCATTTTCTTCTCTCCTCACTTATTGTTGATTTCAAGGAGGGGACTTAATAGAGGCAAGTATTTAGACTGCTGCCTTTAACAAAATATCTGTCAATATACTTAAAAAATCACTATTTTATACTTATATCTTATATAAGATATAAGGCTTATAGAAGACTTATATCTGTCAATATACTTAAAAAATCACACAAACAACTCAGTGTATTTATAAATAATTAAACTTAAAACTTATTTCTCTAAGTTACAGAAATAAGGAAAATATTGAAGCCATTCATAAATTCACCCTATTATTTATAATGTGTCTCTATAATTCCTAAGTAAGCTACCCTGTATACATTGATTATAATCACTATGAATATGTTGACTGAAATTGGTTCCCTGATGTGAAAATAAGTATAATTCTATTGATAGTTCTATTGATAGTTTTGCAGTAAGAACAAAATTTGCTCATTTACCAATTGTTAGAACCTGTTTTAGATTTTCCTGTTGTAAACATTCTTTTTCAGTGTGCCCTTTTGCCTACATCCAGAAAAGGTCCAACACAACCCTGATTGTTACCTCTCAAGTTTCCTGTATACTTCTTCAGCATATTCAATCAGAATAAAAATCAAAATCACTGTCTCAAATGTCCTTTTATTCAGCAGTAAAGTCACTTTCTAAAATTTAGGTATGTGCTTTGAGAACAACCTATAATTCCCTAGGCCATCTGGGATCCATTTAACACATACTACAGAAAATAATGCATAAATATCATTCTTGTTCTGTAGTGTCAATTGTGGATTTGTAATGTAAGAGAAAATTGAGGTCTGTTTGAGGATATTGATTATAACTGCAGATCCTATGTAAGGAGAGGAAAATACCATTGATTTATTTGTATAATAAAAGTTGGTAGTATAAGAATTACATTTTAAAATCTCCAACATTATTTAATTTTATATGGTCTTTCATGTCATTATGATGATACTGTAAGTTTAATGTATTGTGCTTCTAGTCTCCATAGGATGGTTTTATGCACATATTTTATTTCTTTAAAATCATTCATTTAGGCTGAAAATAGTGCATAGTATTTTCTGAAATGACTATTGTGGGTGTGTTATATACAAAGCTTGGCTGTATGGTAACAAATTTTTAAACGTTTACATTTCATGTCTAATTTTCTTATCATATAAGATGTATGAAAGATGTAGAAAATGCTAACTAGCCAAAAAAATGTAATCCAATAATCCAAATATTTGATGTATTTACTTTCAGATACTTTTGAAGTTGTACATTTAAGTTGGATTACATTATTTGCAATAGTCTTTTCAGCCTACTTATTTAATAGTACATCATAAACATCCTTTATATCTGGTAAATGTATTTCCATATACTATAATTGCTACATCAAGTTCAAATATATGATTATAATATTATTTACCTAATAACCAGCCATTGTTAAAACAAACTTTTCCTTTTTTTTTTCTTATAATCCATACAGTGGTAAATTCAACAATTAAGTTATTTTACACACTTGAATGCGTTGTAATACTAGGGTATTCAGTAATGTGTCACAGATAATCATGAGCTCAAACAGATATTATTCTGATTCTCAAATTACTTATAATCTAGTGGGGGAAGCAGACATTAATAAAATGATCACCCAAACAAATGTTAAATGGTAAGTGTTTAAGGTATTTATAAACGAAAATATCTAGGGCTTTAAGATCTCATAATTAGGGCATTTAACACCTAGTGAGGTTAGGGAAAAGTTGCTAAGGATGTGATTCTTCATCTAAAATACGGACAAGTTAAATAGGTGAGTGAGAAACATTACATGCCCTGGCTCTCTGGCAAGTGCCAGATAGGAGGACCTGTGGAAAGCCAATGTAGAAGTAGTAGCAAGAGCAAGAGGGGTTTATGTGAGGTTAGGCTGGAGAAAGAATGCAAGGATAATAATTGAGAGAAGTAATTAGGATTAATGCATTGGTGGTAGAAATGGAAGAAAATGAGAAATTTAAAATATACTTATGATATAAAATCTTTAAGATTTAGACAGGGGGATATCAAGGGTGGTTATAAGCACAAAATATTTGCACAACCGAATGGATGATGGCACCCCAGCATTACAACATGTATAACTGTAAGAATATAGAAAGGATAGGGAAGAACAAACATTATCGTACATCTGGCACTGGGCAATGGGCACCATTCTTTCAAAGTATGGGGAGACATTGCCTTGCCCTTTGTTTCCAGCTCTCTTTTCAGGGATATTTGTAGAGCAAAAGCCTTGAAAGACATGGACAGTGCCGCCCTCTGGAGCAAAGTGGAAGTTTGTAAACTCTATAACATAGAGCTAGTCTTCCTCCAGGAAAAGGGCAAGTATACCTACTGACCATTATAAAATATTTGGGTTTATGAGGCTTAGGGATCCACCCACTGTGTGTGTAGGTATCACTCAGCTCTCTTTTCACATTACACTATGGTAATGGGGCTGAGGGAAGTGGCCTAAAAAATGTTCATATTCCAGCTACTGTTATTGCTGTCATAATAGGTCATTCTTCACCTCTGATTCTATATTCTTTCCCAACATTAATAAAACTGTGGCAGGCTATTTGTATGGCAAAATCTCATACTCTTCACTGTCCTTTACATTAGGTTTCTTTGGACTTAATAAAATTGAAGATCTATATATTAATTTCAAGTATGGTACCATTGCTTACCATTTTTCTTGAAGAACTCTTCTTTTAGAACTGAAAATTTTAAACTATATATTACTGGCTTTTTCAGTCAAGTGCTGATATGCATATTAACATACATGTCTTTGCCTTCATTCCATCCTAATATTTTCATAGCACAGACTATTTTATAATTTTAACATTTTTGAAAAATTATACACACATATGTATGCATGTGTATATATGAGTATATATAAAATATATTATTGAAAAACATTTTCCATTGATTGTTCCTTTTGGGAAATATACATCATAATCTTTATCTTTTCCCCTTTTGTTTATTGTTGTACCATCATAACATTCCAATAATTCACATTCTGCATATTTTGGAGGCATCTATATTGTAATATTAAACTAAAACTTTCTTCTTTGTTTTTCTCTATTAGTCTCAACCAACAAGAAGACCTACCAAGGAATAACATTTGGAGGTATTAGTGTTAAATTTGTTAGTTTTTAATTTTTATTGTAGTCTGATCAACATTAGTAAGATGTATTGTGTGGTATCTTTGATGAGATTTAAAAATTACAAAGTTTTCATATTTTCAATGTGGGAGGCAGGTGTAAACATTTTGGTGGTGTTTTAAGCATGATGTGAAAGATTGCTTTTTGACTCCAGCATCCATCTTTTGTAGGAAAAAGTTGGGCATTGTGACCAGCTAGAAGAAAGCATCTCCCAGCTTTCTTTCTGGTCAGTATGTTCACATGTCTGACTTCTGTTCACCTATGTGAAAGTGTAAGTGTTATGTATGACTTCAGGGAAGGCTGCATAAAGGGACAGGGTACAAAGCTCTTTTTGCCTCCTTCTTTCTATTGCATGCCTGAAGCAAGGCTATAATCACCAGAGATTTATTATATATCTTTTTATAATGAGGTGACTCTGAAGACAGAAGCTAGGCTCTGAAGGATGGAACTGTGGAAAAATAGGAGGCTGAGTCCCTCATGACCCTGTAAAGCTGTATATAAGCTCTAAACTGCTTTTTTACACGAGAGAGAATTATCTTTTATCTTGTTTAAGCCACTGGATCTTAAACTTGACTGCAAATTGGAAATACCTGGAGGGTTTTAAATACTTGAGATGTCTGGGCTCCATCTCAAGAGATAGTGATTTAATTTATATAGGATGCAGCCTGGGCATTGGGAATTTTCACAGTTCCCCAAATGATTCTAACATCCAGCAAAGTTTGATAACTACTAGTTTAAAGCAGTTTTGTTTGTTTGTTTTTTGTTTGTTTTGTTTTTGGCAAAAACCAAAAAGCGGAAGATAATTATTAACTGATAGATCTATTTTATACCATTGGATTTAGGTAACTCTTTTGATTTATTATGGTCTATCTGATAAATTTAAATGAACCCTTGGGGTGCAAAATATACTATGCCAAATTTGTTAAAATTAACCCAGTTTCTCTTACAACAGAAATATCTTTGCATAACTTGGTTTGTTACTTATAAATACAAAACAAGAATAAATTTATGTAAGGATTTATGACTACTTTACTAATATGTTTGATGAAATATTCCTATGTTGAAAATAAGTAGCAGATAAAATTGAAATTCTTTGGGTGTTTATGTTATAAGAAGGCTAATGGGTAATAATAGGTATTTAAATTTAATAATTTGATATTTAAATTTAAATAATAAAGTATTTAAGTAAGATTTAAAATCTTTGGAAAATATTAACATTTTGAGAAATTTTTAGTACAGAAACTATTATAATGAAACCAAGCGCTTATATTTTATATTACTACTAAAACCCTATTTGATCATTGTACTATTTTCATTATTCCATAAAAATTTTTAATTTTATTTAATGTTAATATAACAAAATATCGACAATGTTTCATTATACATAACAAGACCCTTCACCACGTGAATATTCACAGTACATGGTAAATGATTACAATTACATGGGACATACTATTACTGATCTACATACCCCATTAAGCCAAATCATTTTTGTCAACATGCTTATCATAGCCAATGACCAATTCTTAAACACCGTGCTTCAAGAAACCAGCAGCCCGTCCATAATTGTGTCCCTTGCCCCTCCTTTTGCTCCAGGCCTGTAATATGTAGGAGTTTCTAGAAATGACCTATGTCTGGTATCTTGTTCTTATTTCAGGACCATTTCAGCTAAAATCGCCCACTCATTCCTCTTAAGTTCTTTGGAACTATAGGCTTCACAGTAACCAACAGGTAGTAGCAATCCACCAATGGAAGATCACAATCTCCTCCCTAAGTTGACTCTCCCACCTAAGTTAACTCTAGCAACAATGAAACACAGACTCTACTCATTTCCTGACTAAACCTTTTTATCTTTTTATCCTCCCTACCAATCTCCCATGAATCATTTAACAAGTATAGTATTTTTATACATAAATATTATTTACATCAGAGCCTCTCATGACCCATGTCTGGAACTTGATAAAAATTATGAGAAATAATAAGTCACTTATCAAGAGAAAAATGCAGAACTGGACCTGTCCCAGACTCAGATCCAGAAATGACCCAGAATTTAAAAAATTTAGTCAGGTTAGTCATCTATTTGACTTTTTAGTAAGAAAGTCCCAAGTTTTTATTTGTCATGATTATACTTGTACAGGATTGTGCTAGGCATTTAGACGTAGAGGCAGAGCCATTGCACCCCAGAAAACAGGGAATAACTAGGGGTGACAGTGTTGTGCTGTGAACACTGATTAAGTAAAAGTTACTCCACACAGAGAATGCAAGGACCTTCCCTCTACTTACCTCCTCCTCATGGTCCTTCTCAGGTCTGGCTCTATAACTTAACTATACCCTCCAGGTGGAAGATTAGAAGATGCCACTCTTGTTCTCTGAATACTTCTTCCTTAAATAGTATCCTATTATTGGGGCTGCTGGGTAGCTCAGTCGGTTAAGCATCCAACTTTGGCTCAAGTCACAATTTTGCAGTTTGTGATCAAGCCCCGCTTTGGGCTCTGTGCTGACAGCTTGGAGCCTGGAGTCTGCCTCGGATTCTGTGTCTGCCTCTCTCTCTCTGCCCCACCCCTGCTCATGCTCTGTCTCTCTCTCTCTCCCTCTCAAAGAATAAGTAACATTAAAAAAAAAAGAGTATCCCATTATTTCATGGATGCTTGATGTCTGTTTTATCCCCCTGAGTATATAAGTTGTAATTAAAAAAATTGGTTTTATTTTCATTGATTCCCTTTATTGTTTTTGTTTCTTCATTTTCCTTTTCCCCATTTGTTTTGAAATTTCTATTTTCCATGATAACATCTTTCTCTAATGTGTGGAATCCTTTGATTTTCTATTCATATTTAGCAATTAAGCAATACTAGTTTTTTTAAGGAAATCAGAGATGTTTCCACTGATAGGTTATTTCACTGGAGGACATGACTGCCAGTTGTTGATTCTATTCCCCAGACACAAATGTTCCAACCTTCTGCCTCAAGGAACTGATTATTGAACCAAATTGGGGAAGGAACATCAGGAGGAGCTAAGTAGAGAGGGAAGGTCTCTGTATTATATGTTGACTTTCATTTAATCACCGTTTACAGCACAACACTGTCATACTTCGTAACTCCTAGTAACACCTAGGAACTTCCCGGATCTCCAAATAATAAATTTCAGGTTTCTGCCAGAGTTTGTAGGTATAATCATATTGATACTAAGTTGGAAAGGGGGTCTGAAGCCTAATAACTTTTCATGTAACTTTAATAAATCTTCCTGTTTTCTCCTTCATCTACAAACCAGTCTTTAAAGGTGTTAGCTCTCATACTTGAGACTTACCCAGACTTTGCAGCATGAATAAACTTTTTTTTTCCCCCCTGGGTGACCCTTTTAAGGTGAAGTAAAGGTTTTATGAGCTTTGTAAAATCTCCACCCATCTATTTGCTTTCCAGCTTCCAAAATCATACCTTATTAACTGTTGTCTCTTCTTTTCTTTGTAAGTAGAGGCATCTTTTCCCTTTATTCTCATTTTTAATTGGGGTTTTAGGAGGGAGTTTATTTTTAATCCAAAATACTCAACCAGAATTCTTCTAGACTCTTTCTCTTTCTCTTTCTTTCTTTCTTTCTTTCTTTCTTTCTTTCTTTCTTTCTTTCTTTCTTTCTTTCTCTTCCTATTTCATTCTTTCTTTTTCTTCTTTTTCTTTCTTTCTTTCTTTCTTTCTTTCTTTCTTTCTTTCTTTCATTCTAAGTGAGTTTTATGCAAGGACTTTCATAAGTGGAAATCCCCCAAATCTTAGAGAATCTGCCTTAAAATAGGAGTTTTAACTTGCTCTAATTTTTTATGATTATCATGCTTTTGGATTTATTTCTGCAATCTTATTTTATCTTTTTCAATTTATCATTCTTTTTATTTTGTTATATTTTAACCCTACTATTGGACTATTTGAAATTTTTTATTTCTTTTTTTTCCTTCTAACTGTATGCAAGTTGCATATAGGATACATATAAAAATTTTAAAAGAATATTTTAATGTTTATATTTCTATGATTGTTTAGATTTATTTTATATTTATGCCTTGCCACTAAATAAAACAAAAACCTTCCCACATTTCCCGTCTCTCCACTTGAACTCATCTCATATTTTTCTTCCAGAGTTTCTATACATTTATTTGTTTATTTATTTATTTATTTACTTACTTACTTATTTTTTATTAATTAGTTTTTTTTTTTTTTATGTCCAAGCTAGTTAGCATATGGTGCAACAATGATTTCAGGGGTAGATTCCTTACTTCCCCTTACCCATTTAGCCCATCCCCCCTCCCAAACCCCTCCAGCAACCCTGCTTGTTCCATTTAAAAGTCTCTTATGTTTTGTCCCCCTCCCTGTTTTTATATTATTTTTGCTTCCCTTCCCTTATGTTCATCTGTTTTGTACCTTCAAGTCCTCATATGAAGGAAGTCCTATGATATTTGTCTTTCTCTAATTTTGCTTAGCATAATACCCTCTAGTTCCATCCATGTAGTTGTAAGTGGCAAGATTTCATTCTTTTTGACTGCTGAGTAATACTCCATTGTATATATATACCACATCTTCTTTATCTGTTCATCTGTCAATGGACATTTGGGCTGTTTCCATACTTTGGCTATTCGATAGTGCTGCTATAAACATTGGGGTGCATGTACCAAGGTGTCTCTTTGCCCATTGCCATGGGGTTGTATACTTTTATGTTATGCATCAATAATTATGTTGAATGATACCTGATTTCCACTGCTATATTTCTCAGTACCATTTCTTATATTCTTATTTTTTATTTCCTGGATTTGTCTTATTTTTTATTTTCTTATTTTTTTATTAAGTAGACCATAATGAAAGTAGTAACATTTCTGCAAATATGATTTTCTAAATTTATAATTATTGACCTTATATTTGAATGCTGATGGAAGTGGGAACTGAAAAAAAAAAAGTATATTAATTTGTTCACCAATCCAAGGTCCCATTCTGGTATGTTCCTTTTCAAATATTTTTTCTTAGAGAAATTAAGCCTTTAGCTTGTCAGCAAATCATGAATCTTGTTATCAGCCGAGCTCTGTATTTCCTACCTCCCTTCCTTCTTTCCTGTTTTCCTTCCTCCCCCTCTTCCTTTCCTTCTTCCTCCCTCACAATTATTTCCCCTGTGGGAGTTTGTGGCTACTTCAGGTTCTAATTGGATTCTTTCTCCAGCCTCAAACTGAATCTTAGAATGTTTTCCAGACAGATTGTTCAATTTTTCTGAACAGTACTTCTCTACTGTCAGATTGTAATAATGACCTGAAGCAATAATTAAAATACATATTACAGGGAAGAAAAGAGGGTTGGAAATACAAATTTTAACAGATACCTGAAGATTCTTATACATCAGAAGACAGTTTTTAGGATTTTAGCCTGACGGTAAAAATCACTGTATCCTGTCGTCTAATCTGTATGTGGGGGTAGGAAGAGCTTAACTAGACCAGTTATTCTTAAACAGTTGTAATTACTCATACTGGAAATTACCCCAGGAGTCCTTGTTTTTCTTTTAATTTATTTTTTGAGAGCGAGAGAGAGAGCGAGAGAGAGAGAGAGAGAGAGAGAAAACACATGCACCCGAGCTGGGGAGAGGCAGAGAGAGAGAGAGCATCCCAAACAGGCTCCTGGCTGTCAGCGCAGAGCCAGATGCAGGGCTCCGTCTCACAGATCTGGAGATTATGACCTGAGCTGAAATTAAGAGTCAGACACTTAAACCTCTGAGCCACCCAGGCACCCTTTGTGCTTTACACAGTTGTTGATTACAAGCTTGGAGTTTATCTGCGGCTTTGAAAGGAAGAACTTCTCGTGGCCTTGGAGAAGGACTGCTCTTTCCTCTGCTTTGGATTCTTTAACTGAGGCCAGTGCAGCAGTTTATGAAGTGCTAAAGGTTGATGAGAAACAAAAGCGATGCCATTTGTGGCAGAGCTGAGAGCAGTGGGGAGCACACCTGTTGTGAAGATGAAGCTGCCCATTGGGATAGCTCGGGAACAAGCAAATGGCTCTATTCCCACAAAGCACAGAGGAAGTTTAGAAAAGGCTGGAGGACATTTAGGTTACTTGTGCAGAATTTATTACCAGTTTGTTTCCTAAATAACTGAGTACTGTAATAGAAAATTTACTCTAGGAATAAATTTAAAAATACTGAAGCAATATCGTATGAGGCAACTATCATGCCTCTTGCCCATCTACTTGTACTAAAAGTAGATTAATAGTCTAAGATCTATTAGTAAGAATTAGATTGAAGCCAGTTGATTAGCATATTTAGCTGTTAGCTGAACTTCGTGATAGGTTTCATTGCCACCAAGTGAAGAATAGTAATAGTTTTACTGCCTCTGAGTAGTGAAACAGCTAAAAGTAATAACACATTACACTATAAAATTTGACAATAGCACTCTTTTTATTTGATGTCATGAATTAGGATAGAATATATCCCAATTTCTTTAAGGTATTTCTTTAGGATATGTGCTTACACTTTAAATGTTTCTTAAGTAAAATGATAAGAATATGTTATATAAAAGGCTATATGTCTCTCATGAAACATGTAGCATAAATCAGGACCTAGTCTTTATAAAATAAACTCTTTATTAAAACAGTGTCATTATTGGTCCATCTATGTAGACTATAAACAATGAATATCTATTAAAATGTTTTTTGATATATTTCTTTAAAGCACAGTAGGGTAGATTATTTTAACTCCACTTATCTCTTAGTACAGGTAGTTGACTAGCTTTAATGTCAACTTTTTATTTTTGTTTTTATTTTTTAATGTATATTTATTTTTGAGAGAGAGAGACAAATAGAGCTCGAGCAAGGGAGGGGCAGAGAGAAAGGGAGACACAGAATCTGAAGCAGGCTCTAGGCTCTGAGCAGTCAGCACAGAACCTGACTTGGGGCTTGAACCCACGAACCATGAGATCATGACCTCAGCCGAAGTTGGACGCTCAACAGACCAAGCCACCTAGGTGCCCCAATGTTAAATTTGTTTTAAAACTCAGATTTTAAATTCCAGTCAGCAGTTCCAGCTCTATACCTGAGTATAGTTAGCCTTATACATGGCTTGTTGGTGTCATTATATGGCTTCATGTTTTTCAAGCTCTTAGTGGATGAGAACCATCTGCGTGTCTAGGTTTGTTGTGATTTCACCCAGGGTTCTTTGCTTGTGCCCCTACTCTGCACCAAAATTAAGCTGACTTGTGTTCTTAAGACTTTTCTCTTTCTGTGTTGTCACTCTTCAGACCTTTTGAGTTTTCTTGCTTAACTTAAGATTCTGACTTTGGCTGCAGTATATAGAAAAATATTCTTATCACCCGGGTTCACCATTCTTGGTAAGAACATAATGACATATTTCTGGTTCTCTCTTTCTGTTTCTTCTTATCAAGGAAGACCTAGCAGATATATGCTGCATCATGGAAAGAAGAGTTCCTCTCTTCCCATGAGACTATCACCTATCTTGTTTTAATAAATTTATTCCCTAAAAATAGTATCTTATATATAAATCTACTCATATTACTATAATCACCTAATTTAGGAACACTGATTTTTTTTCTGAACACTTAAAAAAATTAAAATTTTAACAAACAGCCTTGAACATATGTTTGAACATATAGGCCTATGATCTGCAAACATACACTTCTCCCATAAGGTCATAATAAGGCCAATCTTTGAAATATCTTTATGATTCAATCAAAAGGTACTGGAGTCATTAAGAAGAATTTTAAGACTTAAAATAGTCTAAATGGCTCTACCATGTCCTGTTAGTTTACTACACACTCATGGGATAAAGGACCTTCAAATTCAATCAATTGATTTTTAAATATAAATACCAGACTATAGATCCAATTTAGAGTCTTATTAACACTCTTTCTAGGTGAAGCAGTTGGAAAACAGGGTATTTAGCCACCAGAGCAGTTATAATTAAAATGGATATAAACTTACAGTTTTATAACATTGTAATTATCTAACAACCAAGTATTCAAATTGCAAAGCAAAGAGAATCCCAATGAACACTGAAAATTCTAATTAGTTATCAAACAGGGACATAAGGTGAAAGCGTTCAAATCAAGGAATCTTAAATATCAGCAAATTTAATTATTTTCTTATTTTAATTATTTTCTTATTTTCTAGAGGTTACTCTGTGCCATTGTCTGCCTTTCCTAGCTTGGTGCTTTTCACTTATTAAATGTTCATTTCTAGCCCCTTTCATGAGCCTATGCTTGTTTCTTACCTGATTTATAATATTTCCTCAGAAAATTCCAGAAATGCTCATATAGGCTTAGTTAATACTCCATTTTGTGAGAGACCTGAACACTGGAGCTTATTTCATTTATGATCATGTAGGGGAGAATACAACTAAATGTAAAGATAAAATATTATTGTTCAAAAGCTATGATTTTGTGCTAATATATCTTCCACAACTTCAGCTATGGAAGAGTCTTTTAGAACTCATTCATCTGTTCTCATCTCCATCTGGGAACACAGAAATATATTGCTTTCTTGTACTCTATTTTTGTAAATGTTTGTTTATTTATTTTGGGGGTGGTGGTAAAGGGAAGAGAGAGAAGGAGAAAGAGAATCCCAAGCAGGCTGTGTACTGTCAGCATGGAACCCAAAGGGAGGCTTGAACCTACGAAACTGTGAGCTGAACCCAAGAGTCAGATGCTCAACTGACTGAGCCACCCAGGCTCCCCGCTTTCTTATATTTTTTTAACTCAGTGGGGCCATGACCTGTGATTGCAAGTGACATTGTTACCTGTTGACTGAGGCATTTAATTTCTAGTGGGAGAAACTTCAGCTGTGTCTTCCCTGGCCACAGTGAAAAAGAAAGTCACAAATCCCAGACAGTGCAACTACCAGATGGTAGCATTGGTAGCCCTTGTGTGATTATGAATTTGTCCCCACAGCCACAGATTGCACATATAAACAGAAATAAACTTGCATTGTCTAAAACAACGAAAATTGTTTATTAACAGAGCATCACCTAGCCCTTTCTAATCAATAAATTATCTTATTTGTAATTGTGCTAGTTCAAACAGCACAACAAATCTGTGAGAAATTATTCTCCTTCTGCAGATGAAGATACAAACTCCAAAGTTAAAAGGACCAATTTCTCAAGGCTTTTGAGCCTGCAAGGATAATAAATGGGAACTAATTCCGAATGTGGAACCCTTCCTCCTATTTCAGCTGCGTTATAAAGACAATTATAAAATACAGTTGCATTGTGTTTTATATCACAAGTGTACTGGTTTACTGGATTACAGGGTTACACAAAGAGTGATTCAGGAAAGTCAGGGAGGAGAGCTGCAGTGATTTTTAGTATTCAATTTTAGTCTAGCCAAAGAGAAAACATCTGCTGTCTTCACTGCTGCTATAACTATTGGAGGTGCTCTCCTTAGGCTGATGCTTAGCCCGAGGGGAGAAAATCAGCTGAATGTGCTTAGAAGGATTTGTTTTTCCTTAGGTTTAGAAGGTTGCATTGGTATCCTCTCTATCATAGAGATGCAAACAGAAAGGTGAATAACTTTAACATTGCTTGTTGCTTCATGTTGCTCTGTTTGTTGCTCAGTATCATTTTTAAGACTTTTAAACAGAATTTGTGGGCAGACCATATTCTGATATTTGGTCTAGAGACGGGATCCCTGTAAGCATATTTCAAATGATACTTTAATTTCACACGGCGGTCATTGTTTATTGTCAGAGACTAAGAGGAAATTTTAGAGGCTTATCCTGAGTGCTTGAGAATAGTAATTAGCTCTTCAGGACTTGGAATCAGAGCATTACTATGCAGACAACCTTGGAAAAATTATGTAACTTCTCTTATTAAGATGACTTATCTGTTAAATAGGGTTAACAATAGAGTTTGGTGTGTTTTAATGAGATGATATATGTGAAACACTTAACAGAGTGTCTGGGACAAAGAAGACAATCAAATAATGTTGAGATTGCAAGGTTTTCAACCAACTGACATAATGGACTTCTGTGTTAGGAATTATGCTTATCTTTTTTAATACCTGCATTTGAATTGGAGAACTCCACTTAGACAAGAGGTCACCATTGGTATTTTTATTTACTTGAACCAACTCATTGTATTAGTCAGCTGTTGTTAGGTAATATTGTGGTAACAAATTATCCCCAATACGTGTGGCTTACAAAAACAAAGATTTGTTTTCTGGTTTCACAACAGGTTGGCTGTAGGTCATCTGTGGTTCTACTCTATGTCTTCTATATTCCAGGATGTACAATAAAGGTACACAGACTATTCAGGACATTATTAAGCTGGTAGCACAGAGAAATGAAGTGACTGAACCATGCAATACCATTGCTTAGAGGTAGCAAATGCTACTTCTACTTTTCACTGGTCAAAACAAGTCATATGACAAGCCTGATAACAATGTGGCAGAGATATATAATCTATCTCTTAAAAAGAAGCCATT
Source organism: Prionailurus bengalensis (assembly GCF_016509475.1). Lineage (NCBI taxonomy): Eukaryota > Metazoa > Chordata > Mammalia > Carnivora > Felidae > Prionailurus > Prionailurus bengalensis. The sequence goes on along the minus strand of NC_057355.1, from coordinate 93,219,661 downwards.
AATATTTTTACAGTAATATAGTCTATAAGAGTTACAGTCTATAAGAGTTACATTTTGGGTGTAAATATGTATTGCCTTTTTTTTTGCCACAAGGAAATACATTCACCCTTTCCTCAAGTGCAGTATCAGTCACGGAATCATGTTCAGGGTCTGCGAGTGATTATATTTTCATCAGCTCTGGATGTGGTTTGGCTTATCTGGAGATCTGTGAACTATAAAGGGAATGTATGTGCTTCCCATGCAATCTATTTACATCATGGAATGAAGCAGGGTATATAGTAAGAATAAACCCTACAATTCAGGAAAGGTAAGGGTGTGAAGTGCTCAGTAATCACTTCTCCATAGTAATCCTGAAGTTCTGTGTAGATGTCACAAGGCACTCCCTTACCCAGGACATGTGAAATACACTTTATTAGGCCCTTGCTTTCTAGAAGGTACTTTCTTTTGCAGCCTGACTTATGGCTTTTTTGAAAGTACAGCTCTCTCAAAAACATGACTAACTTCTTATCTGTTTGATACCATTTAGCTTTTGCTCATAGCTATACACATCTTTCTAAGATGTGCCTCTTTAGATTTAATTAAGGACCACCTGAATTGACCAGGTCGTCTATGGGAGAGCCAGATCTTTAGCCTCTTTCTTTTAAGTCCTTTTGTCCAATTAAAGTGATTTAATGGGTGCTACATTAAGCAATTCAGAGGCTTTAAAACACATTTTATAGCTTCTCTCTGATTTGGTCTTGACACTAAGTTGAGGTTTTGCAGACCTTTGTATTTTTCAATTTTGTCTTTCTTATGGCTGGAAGTGAGAACCAGTTGCATTTTCCATCTCTAAAGGTCAAAGAATTTCTTGATTTTCTAAACTCCCTTTTATCTATTTGCAAACTAGCCAATTCTTTCCTGAGCTCATCTCTTTCTTATAGATTTTTAAAACACATATCAAATTCATTCATAGAAATTAAATCATACCTTCAAATTCTGTTTTCCCATTTTACCTAAAGTCACTAGTTCATCAGGTATAGTTATTAAAGGGAAACAGTTTCACCAGATATTTGTGACTACAGAGCACGAGTCTCCATCTTTCTTGGCTCTACTAATAGTTGGTTGGATGTCCATAATCTAATCCCGGAGCACATTTCATAATTTTTACTACAGTGCCCTAATTATAGTTACCCCTTGTATTGGTTGTTTCATTCTATGCTATGTTACAGTAACAAGCGTACCCAAGCTTTAATAGCTTAGCACAATAAAAGCTTGCTGACATTACATGATAACTATGGTTTGGCTGTAGGTTTCCTGTGGCTCTGGTCTCTGTCTCATCTAGGATCCAGGCTGAGGATCAGGAACAATATCAGGTTTATTTCAGAGGGAGATAAAATGAATCACCCATAATGGCCCTTAAAGCTTCTGTTCAGAAGCAACACAATTACTCTTGAACTTTTTGAACTTTGGCAGACTTCCTTAATTTTTCCATCCTGGAGCTGACCACGCTGTACTGAAAAGCCCCTCTTTGCCTATGAGTTTCTAACTTTACAAATATCCAACCTCTATTTTGTCTCCATATCATGAATGCCAACATTTCTTCACAAAATAATGCAGGAAAGGAGGAAATACAAGGTAATATTTTATGGGTCATTTAGAGATGAAGAACTAAAATTAGCGAGGTTGCAGATTTTGCCAGAGTTTAAGTTAGCTAATACCTTCTATTTAGAAGTGGAGCAGTTTAACATTTTCAATAGGAATGGATTACTAGAATGACCAATTTACTATGGGTTCATTCCCAGAGTTTAGAGGAGTTTTTTTGTCAACCAATTTCTAAGTAAGTTTTAGCCTTTTGCAACAATTATTGTACTATTGCATTAGATCTAGAACTTTTTGGAACCATTAATTTTATTTTCTGGGGACTATCTCTCCTTTTGTGCAGTTTGAGTCTCACTTGGAAATCAGAGTTAAGGTATTTTTCCCTCCTAAGGCATATCTTCAGAACCGTAGGGAGTAGAAATATTTACTTTTAAAAATGTACACTTATTATCTTATTTTTCTTCATGTTTTCAAATTTTCAGGTAATGTGTATGTAACATATTATTTCATGTAGTAGTTGAATCATCTCTACTCACCAACTCTTTCTTTGTAGCAATAGAATGCCCCTTGTGTTTTATTTCTTGTATATCCCTTTAATCATTTACACTGGGCCAATTTGGGTTTTAAATCTTTCATGTGTTTTTAGATTGTTTATTTTTTTTTCTTTCCCCACCATTATAACTTACCTATAAGGCTGGGTTATAATGTCTGTTTTCCTTTTTTCACTCTTGTTTTTTGGCTCACACATTTGTTTTCCTGTTATATTTCTCCAGACTCTCCTTTGAGGTGTGTTACATGGTGAGATATGAAGACACTAAGACACAAATCTTATCAGCTTGTGACCATTGTATTGGGTAATTCTACACAGAATATAACCTAGACCAGAATTTTATCTATTTTTGTCTATTAAGGGTCTTTTTAGGATGGTTCGTCTTCAATGTGTCTTCTTTACAGATCTAACTTCGTAAATTGTCTGATCGTATTCCCCCAAGAAATATATAGATATACTTTCTCAGATAAAAGCAAAACAAAACAAAACTGTTGCAAACAACAAAAGTAATAACAACAAAAAGTGTTACCTTGAAACAATCAAATACTGCTTGAAGTATTTTAGACTGATCTTCTTAGTCATGCCTTTTGAAATCTTTCTGAATTTTCTCCAACCACCTGGCTATCTCTATTTTCAAACTGAGGGTTCCCAATTGCACTTATTACAGACTTTCCATCTGTAGTTCAGAGTGTTTTTCAATGGTGTTTTATTTTGTTTTGTTTTTGTTTTGTTTTGTTTTTGTTTTTGTTTTTGGAGTCTGGGTTGTCCCTATGAGCATAATTTTAATTTTTTTTGCTATGATCTTGTTTCTTTTTCTTCTTTAGTCTCTTATGGGGCTTCACACCCTCCATTATGTATTAATAAAGTAATACATGCAAGTATGACTTTATGTCCTTTTATTTTATTTCACTATCCCACTGTTCTTGTTCTGAAAGTAAAATTCAACTTGCTTTTTAGAACGAATATGGTTTCTTATTGATGTTCTGAGCAAACCTGAACTCTATAATCAGAGAATTAAGCTTCATAATCATTATTAATGATTTTATGTGTATTTTTTTCCTCCACCTTCACCTAAGAAGAATAATATCTCAATCAAAAGAGTCTCTGCTTTTTAGCTGGCTGACAAAAACAATCACTCTACTATGATGGCTGCAATACCCAGGTGTCTAAAATCAAAAGCCTTTGTCAGGGATTAATTAACCATGATGAACCAACTTGAAGTTGTTCTAGAAGTCAGTAGCACGCCACATGAATCTAAAGTTAGAATCTTTTGTTTTTCCTTCATTCTTAGGTGAAATTCTATACATCTACAGAGCAACAACAATTGAAGCAATGCTTTAGTGCATTAAAATTTAAAAGTGGTGATAGATTACAAATTAGCCAGATTTCTTTACATCTTTGTACTTTGATTTTGTAGTTTTTCTCACTAGAGTGATATATTTTATTTGTCTTCTCTTTGAACTCAGACTTATCTTATAACTTATTTTAGCTACTAGAATGCTGCAGTATTAATGATGTACCATGTCTGAGTCTTGACCTCCAGAGAGCAACGTCTTGTTTGCTTGGACCCTTGCCTCTACCATGAAAACAACTCTGCTTACTCGAGGGATAAAGGAGATGTGTCTAAGAGAAATGAGGCTATTATGGCCCAGCCAATAGTCAGCCTATCCCCACACATGTGGGAGAACCTAGTCAAAATCAGTACAGAGTCTGCCTGATTCATACCTGCTATAGACCTATGACTGAGAATAGAGTGACCTCCCAGCTGACCTCCTAAAATCCTATACATTCCTATTAAACCTAAAAGTTACTGTTTCAGCCAATGGCTTTTGAGTAGTTTGTTAACACAGAAATGTGATGACAGTTGATCACTGACACAGAGGTTTGTGCACTGGAACTCTGCTCTGCAAGGAATTGATATGCCCATTGCAATTTCAGCTTTGGGACTACAGCCCTGGTTGAAAACAGAATGTAGTAATTTTGTTCAGTAATACCTTAAAACCCTATATACAGAAGCTTGCCAATTTTGATGTGAGCCTTAATTGAAATTAAATGACTACCTGTCTCAGCCTCATCGTCAATGTGAGAAAAGGCCAGGTTGTGTCAGGAGTATAGTCCCATCCATGGTTGATTTACCACCAGGTAATAGTCCCTATTCCTAAAGCATGTACCTATTGAAACCAGATTCCAGGCTGCAGAAACCTACCATTACATCACAAAAGTATTTTATTCTTTGTATGTGTTGCTTGGTCCCCTAATTTTCTGCTTTATCACTCTGTAATTTCTTTTGCCATGTTTTAGACATTTTGAGTCAGACTAAATAATCATACCTCTTATCTGTGCTGAGTCAATAGAAAATATGAGCAGGAGACAGGCAGGAATTAAGGTATGTCTAGATTGGATAATGTAGTTTGAACTAGAGGCCAAAATCCAGCTTTGTACACTTTTCTGTGTAAGTTGAATTTATGCACTCATTCTGTCACTAGCAGAATATTTGGCTTCCTTTACAGTCAGGGAAGGAAGTTAATACAAAGGAAGAAGTTAATATACAGGAAGAGGCAGAGGGAACGTGTACTACTTGCCAGTAGGCACTTCATAGAGAAAACAAAAAGAATAGTTGAGCAATGACCTTCAATATATTAACCTAGTTAAATTACACAATGGAGGTAGGATCTTGCAAGTTGCAGCCACATTTCCTTCTGTGAATAGAGAGCGTGAGCCAAAAGAGACTGAACACTTTTCTTTGAGCATGTAGTGCAAATCCTTTTTTGTCCATGAGACATATGTTGTAGGAGGAAAAGATTTTTTTCCCTTACAAATGGTAACTTTTATTAATGATAATAATGATTCCTAATATTTTTGTTCTAAAGTGGTATATCTCAAATGGTGCAGAATCTAAATTGCCAAGCCTCTCATTAGATTCTCATTATGTTACACAAAACATGGTAATGATATTGGGCATAAAGTAATATTTTACTGTAAAATATAATCTAGTAATTTGCAGTCAGGACATGCAGAAAGCCAATACATGGGTGTGGAAATGATTAGTGCTGTGTACTGGGCATGGATTACATTCCCTTTAAGTTGAGTATATTTGCTTTGATCAATAAAATGTGAGAGGAGGTGATATGGATTACTTCCTAGCTCAAGCCTTTTAGAACAATGTGTGATTCACTAGATCCCTTCTCATTCTTTGAGACTCCTTAAGGCATCTGAGAATATAGAATTTCCATCAGCTCTGGTCCCTGATAGAGTAAGTTCTCCTAATGAACAACACTAAGCATGTGACATGAGTAAAAACAAACCTTTGTTTAAACCATGGACATTTCAGGATTATTTGTTACTTTAGCATAACCTCCCTTGTCATGTTTGTTGTTGTTGTTGTTTGTTTTGTTTTGTTTTTTAATTCCATAAAAAATACCTACAGGCAGTACAGTAACCGATACCACAGGTTCTCATTATGTTAGTACTCGCTTTTGGTGGCTGTAGATTTTTGTTACTAGCAGCTAGCATGATGACATTCTGTAATTTTCAGTGGAGAGGTAGGTGTAAAACTGCAGTCTTGAAGTAAGTTGGAAGGGAGACAATGTACTGGATGAGCATTTAACTCTGAAAAAATATATTGAAAAAGAGCATATTTGTTCCTATCATTGTTGACTGCATTTAACAAAGAATTACAGACAAGAAATAAACCCAGAATTTGCCGTCATTGTCTCAGATGTTGGTATAAAAGAGAAAAAAAGAGATTTCTGAAATGTGGGCACTTGTAGAGGTCGAAAGGTAACTGCTTCTTAAACCCAAATAGTAAAAGATAAAATGAGGAAATTATTTGACCATGAAAGAGAAAATCTCAGCCACAAGGCAGTACTTAAATCAAGAAGAATGGCTGATACATCCATTTTGTTAGAATCTCTAAATCAACTAAGATGTCTCAGTGTAAAGGCCCAACTAGGAGGGTAGTTTTAATCAATCTTTTTAATTAGAAAAAAATAGCTTAAGGAAAATAGAATAAATGTATGATTCTTTCACTAAGGTCCGATAGATTGCAGAGAACTATGTTCAATTTGAGAAATAAAAAGAGTCAAAGGGGATGAGAAAGCAAAGAGGTGTTAGAAACGTCTAAGAAGTCTAGAAAAGATTGTGTGTACTACAGGAACACCTCAGAGATATTGCCAATTTGGCTCCAGACCACTGCAATAAAATAAATATCACAAGAAAGGGAGTCAAAAAATTTTTTTGAATTTCCATTGCATGCAAAAATAATGTTTACATTATATTGTAGTCTATTAAGTGTGCAATAGCATTATGTTAAAAAATAATTTACTTACTTTCATTAAAAATACTTTATTGCTAAAAAAACGACAACCATCATCTGAGATTTCAGTGAGCCCTAATCTTTCTGCTGGTGGAGGGCCTTGTCTCAGAGTCAATGGCTGCTGACTGAACAGGGCAGTGGTTGCTGAAGGCTGGGATGGCTCGGGCAATGCCTTAAAATAAGATGATGAACTTTGCTGTATCAATTGACTCTTTGTGAGTGATTTTTCTGTAGCATGTGATGTTGTTTTATAGCATTTTACCCACACTACAACTTTTTCCAAAATTTCAGTCTGTCTTCTCAAACCCTGGTGCTGCTTTATCAACTAAGTTTATGTCGTATTCTGAATCCACAGTCTTCATAATATTTTCACCAGGAGTAGATCCCATCTCAAGAAACCACTTTCTTTACTCATCCGTAAGAAACGACACCTTATTCATTCAAGTTTAATCATTAGATTATACCAATTCAGTTACATTTTCAGGATCCACTTCTAATTCTAGGTATCTTGTTATTTCCATCTGTAGTGACTTCCTCCACTGAAGTCTTGAACCCCTCAAAGTCATCTGTGAGGGCTGGGGTGAACTTCTCTCAAACTCCTGTTAAGGTTGATACTTTGACCTCTTCCATGAATCATAAATGTTCTTAACTGTATCTAGAATTGTGAACTTTTCCACAAGGTTTTCAAGTTTCTTTTCCCAGATCCATCAGAAGAATCACTTACCATGGCAGCTATATATAGCCTTACAAAATGTATTTCTTAAATAATAAGACTTGAAAGTAAAAATAACTCCTTGATCCACAGACTGCAAAATGGATGTTGTGTTAGCAGGCATGAAAACAACATTAATCTCATTGTACATCTCCATCAAAGCTCTTGGGTGACCAGGGGCATTGTCAATGAGTAGGAATATTTTGGAAAGTATCATTTTTTTTTTGCAGTAGCTCTCGACAGTGAGCTTCAAATATTTAGTAAACCATGTTGTAAACAGATGTGCTGTCATCTGGGTTTTGGTGTTCCATTTACAGAACACTAGCAGAATAGATTTAACATAATTCTTATGGGCCCTAGGATTTTTGAATGGTAAATAAGCATTGACTTCAACTTAAAGTCAACAGCTGCATTAGCCCCAGACAAGAGAGACAGCTTGTCTTTCAAGCTTTGAAACCAGGAATTATCTTTTCCTCTTTATAAAAGTCCTAGATGGCATCTTCTTCCAGTAGAAATCTATTTCATCTACATTGAAAATCTGTTGTTTAGAGTTGCCATCTTCATTAATTTTCTTAGCTAGATCTTCTGGACAACTTGCTGCAGATTCTATATCAACACTTGCTTCTTCACCTTGCATTTTTAGGTTATGGTGATGACTTTCCTTAAATTTAGCTTCAAATTTTAGTTCTGCAGTTTCCTCTCCTTTCTCAGCCTTCACAAAACTGAAACTTGGGGACTTGTTCTGGATCAGGTTTTGGCCTAACGGATTGTTGTGGCTGGTTTGACTTTCTGTCCAGACCACTACAAATTTCTCCATATCATCAGTAAGGCTGTTTTGCTTTCTTACAATTTATCTTCAGTGAAGTATCACTTTTTTTAAAGTTTTTATTTAAATTCCAATTAGTTAACATATAGAGTATTATTAGTTTCAGTTGTACAATTCAGTGGTACAATTCAGTTGTACAATTCAGTTCCACGCTTCCTCATAACATTTGGTTCTAGTCCTTAATCTCCATCACTTATTTAACCCTTCCCCCTACCTCCCTTATGTTAACAACCAGTTGGTTCTGTATAGTTAAGATTCTGTTTCTTGGTTTGCCTCTCACTGTCTCTCTTTTTCCTTTTGCTTGTTTGTTTTGTGTCTTAACTTCTACATATGAGTGAAATAATACGGTATTTGTCTTTCTCTGACTGACTTATTTTGGTTAGCACAATATTCTCTGCCTCCATCCACGTTGCAAATGGTAAAATTTCATTCTTTTTATGGCTGAGTAATATTCCAGTGTGTGTGTGTGTGTGTGTGTGTGTGTGTGTATTACCCCTTTTTTTATCCATTCATTAGTTGATGGAAACTATTTCCATATTTTGGCTATTGCAGATAATGCTGCTATAAACATCAGAGTACATGTACCCCTTTGAATTAGTTTTTTTGTTATTCTTTGAGTAAAAATCTAGGAGTGCAAATGTTGGATCCCAGGGTAGTTCTATTCTTGATTTTTGAGGAACATCCATATTGTTTTCAGAGTGGCTACACCAATTTTCATTCACACCAACAGTGCAAGAAGTTATCCTTTCTCCAGATCCTCACAGAACCTGTTGTTTCTGGTGTTGATTTTAGGCATTCTGACAGGTGTGAGGTGATATCTCATTGTAGTTTTGATTTGTATTTCCATGGTAATCATTTAGGTTGAGCATCTTTTCATGTGTCTGTTGCCAATCTATATATGTTCTTTGGAAAAATGTCTATCAACTCTTCTACCCATTATTTAATTAGATTATTCATTTTTTGGGTGTTGACTTTTATAAGTTCTTTATATATTTAAGACACTAACCCTTTATCAGTAATGTCATTTGCAAATATCCTCTCCTATTCTGTAGGTTGCTTTTTAGTTTTGCTGATTATTTCCTTCAGTGTGCAGAAGCTTTTTATCTTGGTGAAATTCCAATATTCATGTTTACTTTTTCTTTCCCTTGTTCCAGATGATAGATCCAGTGAGAAGTTTCTATGTCTATGTCAAAGACATTATTGACCCTGTTCTCTTCTAGGATTTTGATCATTTCTTGTCTCACATTTAGGTCTTTCATCTATTTTGAATTTATTTTTGTGTATGGTATAAGAAAGTGATCCAGTTTCATTCTTTTGCACATTGCTGTGCAGTTGGTTCCCAACACCATTTGAAGAGACTGTCCTTTTCCCATTGGATACTCTTTGCTGCTTTGTCGAATATTAATTGACCATAAAGTTGTGGATTCATTTCTGGGTTTTCTGCTTAATGATCTATATGTCTATTTTTGTGCCAGTATCATACTGTTTTGATCACTACATCTCTGTAGTATAACTTGAAGTCAGGAATTGTGATGCCTCCAGCTTTATTTTTCTTTTTTGAGGTTACTTTGTCATTCCATACAGATTTTAGCATTGTTTGTTCTCGCTCTGTGAAAAATGCTGTTGGTATTTGGATAAGTATTGAATTAAATGTGTAAATTATTTTGGAAGTATAGACATTTTAATATTATTCTTCTAATCCATGGATGGATTGTCTTTCCATTTCTTTGTTCTATCTTCAATTTGTTTCATCAGTGTTTTTTATAGTTTTCAGTGTACAGATCTTTCACCTCTTTGGTTAGGTTCATTCCTAGGTATCTTATTGTTTTCAGTGCAGTTGTAGATGAGACTGATTCCTTAATTTCTCTTTCTGCTGCTTCACTATTAGTGTATATAAATGCAGCAGATTTCTGTATGTTGGTTTTGCATCCTGTAACTTTACTGACTTCTAGCAGTTTTTTGGTGGAGTCTTTCAGGTTTTCTATATAGTGTATCATGTCATCTGCAAATAGTGAAAGTTTGGCTTCTTCCTTGCCAATTTGGATGACTTTTATTTCTGTGTCTGTGTGTGTGTGTGTGTGTGTGTGTGTGTGTTTGATTGCTGTGGCTAGGAGTTCCACTACTGTGTTAAATAACAGTGGTGAGATTTGGACATCTCCATCTTGTTTCTGACAGTAGAGGAAAAGCTCTCAATCATTCCCCATTGAGTATGATGTTAGCTGTTAATATGATGTTTTCATATATAGCCTTTACTATGTTGAGGTATATTCCCTCTAAACCTACTTTTTTGAGGGTTTTTATCATGAATAGATGTTATACTTTGTTAAATCCTTTTTCTGCATCTATTGAAATGATCATATGGTTCTTATCCTTTCTTTAATTAGTGTGATGTATTATGTTGATTGATTTGTGAATATTGAGCCACCCTGGAAACCTAGAAATAAATCCCACTTGATCATGGTAAAGAATTTTTTAAATGTATTGTTGGATTCAGTTTGCTAAATTTTTTCTGTTTGAAAAAATTGAGAATTTATAAGCTGTGTTCATGAGGGATATTGGTGTGTAGTTCTTTTTTTTTTTTTAATGGAGTCTTTATCTGGTTTTGGTATCAGGGTAATGCTGGCCTCATAGAAAGGATTTGAAAGCTTTCCTGCTTCTTCATGTTTTGGAATAGTTTGAGAAGAATAGGTATTAACTCTTATTTAAATGTTTGGTAGAATTCCCCTGGGAAACCATCTGGACTTTTGCTTGTTGGGAGCTTTTTGATTACTGATTCAATTTCCTTTCTGGATAATGGTTTGTTCAAGTTTTCTATTTTTTCCTGTTTCAGTTTTGGTAGTTTATATGTTTCTAGGAGTTTACATTGGAGTATCACTTTTAATTTCCTTCAAGAACTTTCCTTTAGTATTCACACCTGGACTAAGTGTTTGGCACAAGAGGCCTAGCTTTTGACCTATCTTGGCTTTGGCATATCTTCTTCACTAAGCTTAATTATTTATAGCTTTTGATTTAAAGTAAGAGAAATATGGGTCTTCCTTTCACTTAAACACTTAGAGGCCATTGTAGGGTTATTAACTGGTCTTACTTTAATATTGTATCTCAGGGAATAGGGTGTCTGAAGGACAATGGGAAAAACAGGGGAACACCTGTTTGGTGGAGCAGTCAGAACACACATAACATTTATTATAAATTTCGCTGTGTTATATGGGTTCAGTTCATGATGCCCCAAACAATCACAATTACAACATCAGAGAGCACTGATCGTAGATCACATAAAAGATGTAGTAATAATGAAGAGTTTAAAATATTGTGAGAATTAACAAAACGTGACACAGAGACAGAAAGTGAGCAAATGCTATTAGAAAAATGATGCCAATACACTAACTTGATATAGAGTTACCACAAAATTTCAACTTATAAAACATGAAATATCTGTGAAGTGCAGGAAATAGAACTGCGATCAAATGAGGTATGCCTGTAACTGGCACATGTGATAGATTAGATTCCCTAAATAAGAAGACTTTGAAGCTTTTAAGAGGATTTTACTGTCAAAAAAAAACATGACATAGTTTAAGAAACTTTAGAATTATTTCTTCAAAGCTTAAAATAATGATTAGATCCCTAGCATTCTCTAAGTAGGCTATGAAGCCTATTGAGCCTACAAAGATGACATTTTCCCCCCTAATGCCCAATATATGTGTCTAAGTAGAATAATATAATTGAAACACAGTGAAACCTTGGATTGTGAGTAACTTGGTCTGTGAGTGTTACAGAAGATGAGCAAGCATTTGTAATAAATTTTAACTTGATAAATGAGTGATGTCTTGCAATATGAGTATTACGTGGTGCTGAATGTTACATGATCACACCTGAGCCAATGGTTCTTGAAATTTGCTTTGATATACAAGTGCTTTGATATATAGGCATTTCCAGAACAAATTATGTTCACAAACCAAAATTTTACTAATCCCTCAGAGGAGAGAAGTGAAGATGAAATAAAACAATGGATGGAAACTTCCTCCCAAGGAACAGGATTATGAGCTAATTAAGAAATGTTTTTCATGTAAAGTAGGAAGTCCTTTAATGTCTTCTGAGAGAGATTTCAGAATGTTACAAGTGGCTATTGGGCATATTTTCTACTCTTCCATTTTTCAAGTTGAAATGCTCATTGCAGTGATAAATACAGTGTTCCTTAATTGTATATTATGTGCATGGGATACACTTATTATTTCTTTTAGATCTCCAGATCAAAAAACATGAATGTTTGATCCCTTCCTCACACCATATATGAAAATAGCTTCTTTGTGGAGTAAATATCCAAACTTTAAAAGCATTTTTATTTATACTGAGAGCCCCACTTTTATTTCCTCCAATATTCTCTAACAAAAACTCAATTCTGGATATTTTAGGTGGAACATTTTGAGGGCAGGGGTCAAAAGGGTGAACAGTTGACTATTAAGATTAATGTTGCTTGATTACAGTAGTGGCATGAGTGATGTGGTGCAGAAAAAAAATACTACTCCCTGGTGTTGATCCTAGCTCTTTTAGATGCCTAAATTCATCAGGGGCGCCTGGGTGGCGCAGTCGGTTGAGCGTCCGACTTCAGCCAGGTCACAATCTCGCGGTCTGGGAGTTCGAGCCCCGCGTTGGGCTCTGGGCTGATGGCTCAGAGCCTGGAGCCTGTTTCCGATTCTGTGTCTCCCTCTCTCTCTGCCCCTCCCCCGTTCACGCTCTGTCTCTCTCTGTCTCAAAAATAAATAAAAAAACATTAAAAAAAATTTAAAAAAAGATGCCTAAATTCATCAATCATTGTTTAAATTCACCAGCTAATTTCCAGTTGGGTAAAAAAAGAAGTTACCCTAGATATTTCATCATTAAGTACATGTGGATTAGAATAAAGGGATGCATGATATATATTTAGGCATTTAATATTAAACACCAAAAAGATCTGACTGGTAGATGATTGAATTCATGCTTCATTTATTCCCATAGCTGAAGATGAATTAACATAGGTGAATGTTTAGAAATACAATATAAACCATGACGTAGTTATACAGAAGCCATATAGGAAAAAAAGAGTAAACTTGTAAACATTGTGCTAATGACTCACACACAAATGCAGCTTTATACTATAAATGGCTGTTTTCAGAAAAATCAACCTTGTAGAGGAACATGCTTTGATTGCCTGAAGCTAAATTATCTGCACAGCTCAGGGAAAAAAATAAAGTAACATTTTGTAGGTATCAGCATAATTTCTGGCATGTTAATCTGGTACTGAGGCTTGAAAAATGTCATTCAATTCTCTGTTGGGGGTTATGATAGCCATTAACAGAAACATGTTTAGATTAGACAAACCAGAGGACAAGAGTGTACAGTACATTGAAAAAGAGTCTGGCAATATTTCCATAAATAGAAGGAAGGTAAAATATTTTGAGTATAAACCATTCTGTTATTAGGTTCCTATACTACTATTTTTTTCTTTCAGGAGTTTGGAGGAATTTCTAAGAACTTTTTTTTTTTTTTAGGAATAAAAGTTTATCCAGCATTTAGATACATAATCAAGTTCATCTGACAACTCACACCCTGCACTTTCAATTCCATTTGTCCCTATTCTTGTCCTTTCTTTCTTTTCCAATGTCAGTTATTCTCTTCCTCCTGGAAAATTCCCATTATTATATAACTATGTGACAATATATTTTTTTATATATAAAAAGAGAGAGAGAGTGACACAGAGAGAGAGAGAGTGAGAGAGGAGACAGAGGGGGAGAAGGGCAGAGGGGAAGAGAGAGAGAATCTTAAGTAGACTCCACGCTGAGCATGGAGCCTGACACAAACTGTGAGATCATGATCTGAGCCAAAATAAAGAGTCAGGCACCTAACCAACTGAGCCACCCAACAAAAAGATTATGTTATAATCTTTTAACAAACATTGAAAATACCCCTTTAGCTACTTCCCCATTTCTCTTCTCACCTTTATGGTAAAATTCCCCAAAATGTTTATGGTTGGTATCACCACTTTCCTGAATCCATCTAGGTTTTCATGTCTATCCATGCACAAAAACTTCTGGTTTCAAGATCATCAATAGCTTCTATGTTGTTAAATTTACTGATAAATTTTAAAACTTCATGTAACTGGACCTATTAGGGGCATTTGACCAAAATGACTATCATAACTCTCCCTTGAGATCTCTTGTTTCTCCTTCCATGTCATTGAAGACTCTCTTAAAAGAGATACTAAAGTATCCTTTCTCATGTCTCTTCATTGTCCTGACTTTTAAATATTAGGATGCCAAAAACCTCAATCCTCAAACATCATTTCTTTAACAATAGGAATTTTCTAACTGATCTCAATCAGTGATGTGCACATATATGTCATCTGTATGTTGATGACCCCCAAATTTATGTCCTCGGTACTAACTCTTCTGTAAACTTCAAACACATAAATTACACTCGCATCCTTCTAGCCATCTCAAACTCAATGTATCTGAAACAATTCTTGATTTCAGTAGGAAATCATACTCAGTCATCCTCACTCTAAAAATAGCAGCTCCATTCTTTCAATTGCACAGGCTAAAACCCTAGAGCAAGACATAACTACACTTTCTTTCATGCACCAGCATGAACTATTGGTTTTATCCTTAAAATATATCCAAAACCTAACTCACCATCATTTCTCATTCCAATTACTGCAATACTAACTTTTCAACTTCCACTCTTCTGTACCTACATGCTTGTTCCCTATAATTGTGATACCTTCAATCACTTCTTTCTCTGAAAGGAAGGAAAAAATATGTGTGATTCAACCCCTGACTTCTATAGGTCTTTGTTCAAATGGCTCACCATCAGGAAGAAACTTCCTTTCTCCTTTCTATAAAACAGCACCCTGAAATCTCCTGAATAGTACCTTTTTACTTCCTGTACTGCAATTAATTCATTTTTCATTCATTCATTCATTCACTTTCTGTCTGTCATACTTCACTAAAATGTAGACTCCACAAGAGAGGTAATTTGTTAGTTTTGTCCATTGTTGTGCCTGAAACACTGACTGGCAAATGACAAGTGTTCAATAAATAACTATTGAACAGATCTCAATCTTATCTTGACTTCTAGTGATTCTCAGGAGTGTCTAGTCACATACAATAATAGCTGAAATTATACTTAATTTGAAGATATTTGTTTTAGCTCTAAACATCACTTAAAGTCCAACTGCCATAGCCTATATCTCTCTTTAGTGTTATGTTTGCACTTGTAATTTTGTACTCTGCCGAAAAGAGTTCACTCGGAATGGAGAGAATAAGGTGACCCTATAGAGCCAGTCATATAAACCAAACTGAATGATCACTAGGTTGGTATGTTGCAAGCAGATCATAGTAAAACCACAAAAGAGATGTCTGCAACAGTAAAGTATGCCAAACTTCTCTTTCTGACTTTTGTTGGGTGAACAAAATGATCAGTTACTATAAAAAGAGAGAATTCGTTTTAAGAGGCTTCAAAGCCTCTGCTAAATTAAACTTTTGCAAATATTCCCCTGTAGAGGAGTGTAATATTGGTGTCTTAGTGTAAATATATCTTCTATTGATTTTAAGCTGAATATACAATTGATCAAAATCAGTGACCTATTTTCTTTCTGAATGTTACTTATTCAAAAATTTTCTCTCTCTCCTCTCTCTGCCCCTCTCCTCCTTATGCTTGCTTACTCTCTCAAAATAAATAAATAAACTTTATTAAAAGTAAATTGAAGGATCAAATGAAAAAATAAAATAGAAATCATAAGAAATAAAAGATACTGAATAAGATCAGATATCACAAGAAATATAAATTAATTAAATTTGATTGTTAAAAGACAGAAATGACCATATGTGTTAAAAAAGTTCAGTTATGTGGACTACAAATAGGCTCACCTAAAACATAATGATGTAGAAATATTGAAATAAAGAGCTAATAAATACATCCCAAAAATACTCATCAAAAGAAAAGAACTATAATAATTATATTACTTTCAGGAGAAATAGATATTAAAGAGAAAGGCAATTATTAAAAATAAAGGTCATTATGCAATTATAAAAGAGGCCAGAACTACATGAAAAGCCTAAATATGAAGACATGAAAACATAGCTATGTGTGTGTGTGTGTGTGTGTGTTCGTGTGTATGTGTGTGACACATATAAGTAGTGTGTATACCTATAGTTTGAATTAGAAGGAGAAATTTACAAAGTTGAGATCATGTTGGGAGATGTAAATAAACTATGTTTGAAGTTTAGAAATCAAATAAACTAAAAGAATAGGAACCACATGAACATAATTAGCAAATCTGACAAAATAGCAAATAGAGTAAAATTATTTTTAGGCACACATGACATAATTATAAAATTGGCTAAGTAACAGCACAAAAATCTCAAATATAGTAAAGAATTTAGAGTATAGAAAACATATTCTCAAACCACAATGGAATGAAATAAAAAATCAATAACAACAAAAAACAAACAAAAAAAACCAATAACAAAAATAGCATAAGACATTTAAAAATCTGAACAATTTATTGTTGAAGGATAAGTCATTAGGTCAAGCAGAAAACATTTATAATTGAGTATCTACAAACTAAGCATGAAGACTGTTTTGAAGGAGACGCAGCAAGGATATGTGTACTAGCCTTAGTAGACATCATGAGCTTCATAGTTCAGGACAGTCAAGTAAGACAATGGCATAGAATAATGAACAGGGTTGACTGGTTGGCTCAGTTGGTTAGGCATCCGACTTCGACTCGGGTCGCGATCTCATGGTTGGTGAGTTCGAGTTCCGTGTCAGGGTCTGTGTTGACAGCTTGGAGCCTGGAGCCTGATTTGGAGTCTCTGTCTCCCTCTCTCTCTGCCCCACTCCTGCTTGCACTCTCTCTCTTTCTCTCAAAAAATAAATAAACATAAAAATATTTTAAAAATTAAAGAATAATGAACATAATATATGGAACTTGGAATGGCAAAAATACAAATAATTGGGAATTAATAAGGAATGAAGTGGAGAAAGAATGGCAAAAATACAATTAGATCCCTACCATATACTACATATTTAAAACCCTAAATTTGAAAAGCTAAACTTTAAAATTATTAGTGAAAATTATCAAAGAATAATCATACTATATCTGCTTTCTGTCAAGGTAAAGGAAAATTCTTTAAATAAGACACAAAAGCACAAAATGCAATAGGAAATATTTCAATGAATAATTGAGTTCATTAACATTAAAAATCTCTATACACCTAGGTTCAAAAAACAAAGACAAACTGCAGATTTGGACAAAATATAATGATTAAATCACAAAGGAGAACCTTATGGAAATCTCATGAGACTGGGCAGAGACCACAAACTCACAAACCACAGAAGAAAAACCTGGAAGTCTCGTATGTTATGAAAATACAGCTAATTTTACTACTGATCACTTACAAATTAAAATAGCAATGATAATATCATTTTATACCTATTAAATTGGTGAAGTTGTTAATTTGCTAAAACTAAGTGTTGATAATATAAGAAAATAAGACACTCAGAGAACTGGTAAGGATTTAAATTAGAATAACTATTTTGGAAAGCAATTTGAAATTGCAAAAACGACAGTACTTTATTTCATTGTAGAAATCTTTCTCTCTGTATAAATTCCCTTTCTGTTTCTCTTTCTCTGTCTGTCTCTGTCTTTTTATCTCTATGTATACACATACTCACACATGAATTCTGGTTTATGTTCTCATGAAGACTTAGAATATTGCAGCACTTTACCAAGCAAAAGAATTACAAACAATATATAGGTAATAGGACAATGGAGAGATAAGCTGTGGTTTAGTCATATAATTGAATACTATGAATGGGTTAAAATAAAATAGATGTACAAGTTTCATGGGAACCTTAAAATAATAATGTTCATTGGAAAAGGAAGTTAGAATGATAAGAATTGTATAACAGAGTCATGATTAAAATAAATATACTATATATTGATTATAGATACATGCATGTCTGTAGTGATTTGAATGAAAGAACAACTTGAGGTAGAGCTTGTCTCATGGTAAAATAGCACTAGAAATGGGATGAGTGGTGGCTTTTGTATAGACCTTAAAATTTTGCTCTAAAAAATATAGAGATTTGAAACAAACATGGAGAGATGTTAACATTTGCTAAATCTGATATGAGTGTCTGCTACATTTTTTAAATGTTTTCTCTAAAATGTTTTGTCATTAAGATGAAAATTTTCCAATGATAATTGAGGTTTATCTGTTTATAAACCTCTATTGTCTTGCCATCTTACAAATACCATTACTATTTGGTCCCAATCTACTTCTCTGAACTGTACGACACTTTAGCCATGGTCTGAGACCCCCAATTTATACTCAGAGCTAGTCTCTCTTGTGCTTAGTCACCAAATTTGAAGAAGGGGTCCATAATTCCAAGTACTGACATACAATGTTTGCCATGAGTTTAGGTAACATGACCATTCTTAGGCAGTACCAGGGATACACTGTTTGCATTTCTACATTGCCATTATTTTTGTCTTAAGTGATTAAGGCAAAAGACTGTTGACCTTAAAAGATGAGGGATGTTGGAATTCATGCCACCTAAAAACTTAGATAGCAACCAGTGTCCTTTAGACTCTTCTAGGGCTTGGGTGCAAGCCAAGAAACAGATACTTCCCCAAGAAACACATACCATCAGTTGTGAAATTTAAAAATAATTGTCAGACACTCTTATCCTATAATGGCATAGTCACATGTTTCAATTTGCATGTTTCAATTTGATCTTTTGTATTGACTTTTTTTCAGTCACTTATCCCCAGTCGTTCTTGATTCATTTGTGCTTCAAGTTTGATTAAAATCACGTTTTCATCAGGATTTAAAACTTTCGTACTTGTTTAATCCTAGAATTTTTAATGGTTTGAAAACAATGTAATCACACATATACACACATACTCTGGTTATATTAATATTTATTACAGTCCTGTAAGAAATATTTACTTTTTCAAATTATCCCTAACAAAAATGTCAAAGCAATAACACCTTTCTGAGACTATCGAATGTGAAAGGAAGCAAAAAAAATTCCATCTACTTATAAAGCTGTTTGTCCACTTAAAATATTTAGATGCAAAGTGGCAGTTCATTCATTTAAGATGTCTCACCTCAGTGAATAATTTAGTGACTTCAGGATTTGTTTACCTTTCTAATATTGCATAAATATAATGAGAGATATGAGTAGGATTAAATATGCTATTTTAATTTAGTTTACTGGCTTACAGTGGACTTTCAACCCTCCAAAACAAATATTTATACCTTTCTCATGATGGCAATATTTAAAATGTTTTATTTTATGGGAAGCACTTTAAAAATGTGTCTGTGATGTGGCCAATTATATAATATACTTTTGAATATTTAGAACATTAAAATGCATTTTATCTAATTCCTTTCAGATTTTAATTTGAAAAACATCAGTGTTTCTTTTTATTTTTTTATATTTGAGATAATGATATGATATAGATAGGCTATGAAATTTTGCTCACAATAAAGCTGATGTTCTTAAGTGAATATTCAGACTCCAGACTCTTTAAGTCATTATAACATATCTTTTTCCCAGTTCTAATTTCAGGTGGTGATAGATTAATTTAGTTTCTAGACCTGGCAGGGAGATAGCATGGAGACACGTGCCATAAGTTACTCACCCTGTGGAGATAACAAATGGCTCATTAAGTATAGCATATTTAATTATGGAATTATAGAGTGGAAGAGATTTTTGAGGGCTTCTAGTTTAACCTTTCTTCCAATCTAAGAACTTTTGTCAACATGCCAGATGGATGGTTATTTAGCCACTATTTAAACATGTGCAGCATTGAAGATTCCACAGCTTTTAAAGGAAACCTATTACATTTGGGACTAGGAGAATGATGAGAAAATTCTTGCTCATATATACCTAACAGATGCTCTTTTAAAATTCAGTCTCTTGGCCCCTGTTGTACAGCACAGTATCCATTAGTTACTTATTATGCTTGACAATCTTTTGGATGTTTTAGTCTGCTATAATGTCTCTTTATCTATTCTCCAAATTAAGTCCTAAAAATTGGTTAGTGAAAATAATGTGTTTTATTACATAATGATGAAATATAAATAAAAAGAGAGAATCATAACCAGGAAAAATAAGTGTTTATTAGATCAGTACAACAACGGGAAGGACATAAACAGAAAACCTATGTGCCATGATGGTTTCTATGTTTCATCTTCAATTTGGGTTCTGTACTTCCTAGTAATCAAAGTGAAAATGGATGATATGGTCACTTACATAAAGTTCCTCTATAGAGTTCCACAGGTTTTTCATTGACATACATTTTGAAAGGATATATTATGTGGTAATTCATATGTGGTTCTCAGTGTTTTAATGACCAAATATCTTCAATTAAATTCTTTCAGCACAGTATCATTATTGTTGCTATGGTGTTTGTGTCTAGAACTTTCACAAACCTCTGACATATTCAGAGAAAAAAATTGGAATGTGTCATTCATTTTCATGTGAATTATGAAATTAGAAAACATGGGCAGTCGACCCTACATTTAATGAATCTTGTCAGGCTGTCTGATATTTCTCACAACATAGGCTGCAAGGATCTGTTATTCCCCAGATAAGCCACGTCAAGAAATAGGCTTGGTCATCTCTGAAAGACTCAATAGGGAGTTATTGGCTACTGAGATGTCTTGCCTTCTCATAGGAGTCCTAATAGGATTCCTGCTGCTTGGCACAGCTTATATATCTTCATTAGTGCAGCACTGAGTGCACATTGTACTTCAGAAGCCTCAGTGTTTTCACACGGCTGAAAGTGCTAATTCCCCAAGTTCATTCCAGGGCTATCAAATTCAAAATTATTTTTCTCTCATTTTATTTTTATCCCTACCATGAGGTCAAAAAATTAAACTGAAAATTGAATGACTTTTTCTTGTCTAGAGCTCAAAAGTGACAAAAATAATTTTCCAAGTATTTGTTAAAGCAAATCCACCATTTCTGCACCAAGTCCGTTCATTAAAGTATGTCTATTCATAACGTGGCTGATTTTGATTGATAGGTAATGCCATCATTTAACAACATCTTTACCGTGCGTCTCTTGTAATTGCTGCAAATAGGCAATTCTAGAGGTAAATTATAATCTCTATAACAATAGCTATTAGGAAGCTATTTGTTACACTCTCTCTGATACTCTGTTATCTTGGAAACAGTAAATGAAAATTATTTGATAGAAAATCCTGTTTGATCTAAAGAATGCTGGAAGTCTCAAAAATAGCTTTATATAAAATAGAACAAAAAAGATAAGTTACTCACCACAGCCAAACATAATTATTTTAGAATATTAGATAATGAATTATCTCACTACTTTTATTGTGGAAGACAATGTAAACAATTCAAAATAACCACATTAGCTAGAAAAGCAGTTCAGTCGAGTTTTTAGAAGAGAACTTTGCCATTTTCTTGTCTGTACTTGTATAGATGGTCTACATGCACACAAAAGAAGTGGTGTGGAAACTACACAGTTAATGCATCAGTAGAGACAAATTAGAACATTTAGCCTCCAAAGGAAATTGTTTGGTTTTATATTATCTGGTTCGTCTCTAATTTTTCACTGTCTCTTTTGATCAAGTCTTTTTACATGCCTTTTCTTCACGCTAAAGGTAGTGAATACTGACTATGTTTTTCAACTTCTCCGCATAAATAAGAATTAAGTACCTAGAGACACTTTCTCATGTTTTCTCATGTTTGTGTCTCATTGTGTTTATTATTATGTCTGATATTTAGTTTTGCAAGAGAAAATATATTCAAGTCAGTGCTATTATAAATTTTAGCTAAACAATTGTCAAATACTCGGTTGGGTAGTGTAAATTATTCATGCTAACGTCAAGTAGTAACAAGATGGATTCTGCGTCCATTTTCTCGCCTAAGAGGCCTCACCGATGCTCTTCAAGGAGGAATCATGAGATCAGAGGTTAGATAGTAGGGTCAAACACTGTGAGAGTGCTTCTCATTACAAAGTCTCTAGTATTAGGGAGAAGCAGATAGGCAGAATTCTAAATTCTTTGCACTGGCTTCTTCATTTCTAGGATTCCCATTGCAGAGAGGATATGTAACCCCAGGAGCCACACCAGCCCCTCAGGTACTTGATGGTTTGGAAGCCTTGAGATGAGACACCAGAACATCCAGTGCAGTACAGACTGACAGAGCATCAATGGTGGAAGCATAGTTAGAAACGTACAGTTTTTATATCTGGCAAAACATTAAGAGGTCTGAAAACCAAATCTCTAGAGCAGTACATGGGTTTGGGTTTTTGATAGTTAAAATGGGAAAACAGAATGAATTCACTTTACAATATGTCTTTTAAAAGTTGTATTTACTTCTGGTGTCCTTTGCTTCAAGTAATGAATGCTCTGAACAGGCAGTGAATTAGATGCTTTTAAGAAGAAACATATAGTGCACAGAGCACAATCAGAGCTGTGATAGATAAGTTCAGATCTGTCTAGTGCTCTCAGTTTATTGGTCCCTCAGGGACTGCCTGGGAAGTACCACAGGAAAGATATTTTTAGGCGATAGGCAGTTGAAGTGCTATAGTGAGATCACTTATTAATCTTTAAACAGTACTGTCTGCTATTGTGTATGTGTTTTAGAGTCGAATTTATCTTACTTCCTCCTGCTACTGTAAGATATAAGGTCACATTCATAAATACAATCAAGTAGCACCATAACAAAGGGTGAAGAAAAGCCACCAGAAGTACTAAGTCTTTGGCCAGTTGTGCACCTATAAATTAAACTGGAGTCCACAATTAGCTAATAAACTGTGTGTGTATGAGTTTGTGTGTGTGTGTGTGTGTGTGTGTGTGTGTGTGTATCATGCTACTGTAGATTAGAAGTATTGTCACAGGACAGCAGGCCCTTGCATGATTTGAAAAAAAATACACGGAAAAGCTGTTATTCTGACAACAGACAAGAGCAAATTTTCTTTGGTTTAATTTTTTTCTGGCTCGTTAAAATGCCATCATGGAGGACATGTAGGTTTCAAGTGGAATTTGAATATCTATGCCAGAATATTGTGTTATCTGGAAGTTTTTCTCTCTTATACAGGAGAAAAAGCTGTTGAAACTCAAGACTAATTTCTTGGATACTTGGGTTAGTGTTCTGGATACACACATAAAATATGTGTGTGTGTATTTCTGTGAGTAATTTTTGTATTTAGTGTGAGGAAACATCATGGAATGTGTTTCTAATTTTCTTATATATCTCTTTTCTTATCAGTGACACAGGGAACTTCTCGAAAGCAATCTGAGAGATAGGCTTTTAGATTTCAAGAGATGCCTAGCAGGTGTCTCTGTATATGGGAAGTGAAGAACTTTCCGAAGGAATCTAAAATAAAATGCTACTAACTTACTTAGTGGGAATAAGTCAGATATTAAGGAATTTCCCACAAAGCAAGAATGTACTGCTTATATTTGTATTCTATCATCATCTTTTACTTGCAGTCATTTATTTAGGTATCTGTTTGTTGTTAAGTTTTGCAATGTATATGATGTGATAGCCCTTGATATACAAAGTCTAAAGAAATCCAAGTGCATATATATTATTCTACTAAGTTTTTTTATTCAGATTTGGGGATTATGCCATCAGTCACATGTACAGAAAATAAATGCTCAAATATTTAACTGCAACTAGACAGAGAACTGTGTAAGGAACAGGCAGCATTCATACCCAAGCCAATCATATTATACTATAAGAGATCACATGAAATGAAGTGATGGTACCAATACATGACATTACATTGTTCGGGTTTCTTGGGAAATCAGCACGTTTCACTATAGCCTTTAAGTGGAAACACCACCTGATTTAATGAACTATATTGCTACATATTTTCCAGCATGAAAATAAAGGGCTGTATACATTCATTTCTTTGCTTGATATTTGGGAATGCCACAAAATTCAGACTTCACCATCATAAATATCTTTAAAGGGAAAAGCAGAAAATTGATGGTTTTGTGGAAAACTACTGTTACTCATTTTCTGCTGCTGTTGAGCATATTAGTTCTTCCTCTGATAGAGAGCAGCATCAGCTAGTGGTCACCAAATCATGCTGCGGCTCTAGTACCCTGTGGAACAAAAGACAACATTTACAGCAGCAGAGACCTGAGGAAAACATGAGAACAGAAATGTGCCCTTTACAATTGAATTGGTGAATCTTAGGAGTAAATGGTTTGCTATCTGTAACTGATCATAAGATCTTAATAATATTTGACTGTCCAGAGAAGTTAACACAGCTCGTGAAAATCGTATTGTATAAATAACTGTTTCAGTTAAGGATGCATTTGTTGTCTCCATTAGTGTAAGTTTGTGTGGTGGGTCTGGTTTTAAAAATTAAATATTTAATTTTTAAAAAGTGGAGCTTGGCTTATGGTTGCAACTAATGGCTTCAAAACTAGTATCTGATTACTCATTTCCTGAATTTTGGCAGTCGTACTGATC
Organism: Prionailurus bengalensis; assembly: GCF_016509475.1. Classification (NCBI taxonomy): domain Eukaryota; kingdom Metazoa; phylum Chordata; class Mammalia; order Carnivora; family Felidae; genus Prionailurus; species Prionailurus bengalensis. The sequence continues at coordinate 93,195,171 of NC_057355.1, read as the reverse complement.
ACTTATATATCACCTAACTCTGATATCCTTTACCAATTAAATAATGTGATAGCATCTATCACATAATAAGTTTCGCATGCATTTCTACTATAGCATGTTTTTAAGAAATATATTCTTATATATTGCTTCATTTGTTCTTAATCTGTAGGTTTTTTTATACACTGAACTGATAGATTTTGCACGTATTAAACATACACTGTTTATTTCATGACTAGGTCTTTTAGCAGAAAGTCCGTTTTTAGCTCCCGAGAGACATTGTGCCATATGCTACTTTCTGCAGTATAACGATGTGATGCACCTTCATGATGAAGTCTGGACTTCTTCCAGAGAAGTGAAGTGATATCATCCTTCTGGTGAACTGTGAAATTCTCCAGTTGCACAGTGTCTTACCCAGCAGAAAATGAGCATTCTTCATGGATAGGTTCCTTTTGGGGTCTAAGGGAAAGGAATATATCAGGGGACTTCAATTCAATGCCAACTTCAGTGGGAGGTTAATTGCTAGTTTGAAAGCATTTCTACGCCTTTTTGGGGGGAGGTGTGGATAAACTTTTCAGGCACATACCCCAAAGCGATTCATATGTTACCTTCTGTTGTTTTCAGTGTTGACATGCTTCGTTGACTTCTATCAAGTCTCCCTGAAGAGTTATTGCTATTGGTGGCAGCATGTTTTTAATTACACAGAAATCAAGGCAAATGACATGCTTGTGGTCACTGTGCTTGTCATTGGTTAGCATTGTATCGATGGAAAAATGTGTGAATATAAGAAATAATAGCTCTTTTTAAAAATTTTTTTAAATGTTTATTTATTTTTGACAGAGAGAGAGAGAGAGAGAGACAGAGCATGAGCAGGGGAGAGGCAGAGAGAGAGGGAGACACAGAATCCGAAGCAGGCTCCAGGCTCTGAGCTGTTAGCACACAGCCTGATGCCGGGCTCGAACCTACAGACCGCGAGAGATCATGACCTGAGCCGAAGTCAGACACTCAACCGACTGAGCCACCCAGGCGCCCCTAGCTCTTTTGAAAAGAGACATATGTAATATGTCTTACACATTTATATTTGTAAGGCTGCTTCATGTAGGATAATAATTTGAATAAATATTTCCTGTAAAAGTTTTAAAATGGGGTTGAGAATGACACTATGCTGCTTATCAGTATGTTGCATATGTTGTAGAAATGATAGGACGCTGGTATCTGATTTAAATAAACCAAACACTGGGACCCCTTGGTGGCCCTGTCAGTTGAGCATCCGACTTCGGCTCAGGGTCATGATCTCACAGTTTGTGGGTTCACCGTGCACCAGGCTTTCTCCGGGCTCTGTGCTGACAGCTCAGAGCCTGGAGCCTACTTCAGATTCTGTCTCCCTCTCTCTCTGCCCCTCCTCCACTCCTGCTCTGTCTCTCTCTCAAAAAATGAATAAACATTAAAAAAATTAAACAAATAAACTAAGCATTAATAATGAAAAACAAGAAGGAGTCACATACCTCTCATGGCCCAGGAAGAGAAGCAGTGCTAGTGTCACAGTAGCCCATGGAGACAATGTTACGGAGAATCCTAACTATTCCCCTAGATGCTGGTGTTTTCAGGAAACAAATGTACTAATCCTCCTTGGAAAGGTTTTCTTTGAAATTTCCATCACAGAGTTGATCAGTATCTAGGAAATATTGTGGGGTCTTGGGATAGCTCACACCTTTCTAAAGATTCTCGGAGTTCTTTGGTAGGACCGTTGGCCATGGAAATAGGATATTACTGAACGCTCTGAGTATTTTACATACTAGGGGTTGAATACATTTAATTTTAATTCTTACTTTTGGTTTTTTTTGTGACAACTCAGATTTGTGGTCTCTGTCTTCACTTCATTTATTCAGCTAGTATGGTTCAATTTGGAACAGTTTTTTTTTTTCTCTTCCTGATTACCTACTCACTCTTCAAATACAGTTTCTTTTCTTGCTTCTGTTTTGACATTGTTCTTTCCTGGGATAGTGGTTGGGAATGCCCAAGCACTCCAGAGATAGAACTGATATTGAACTGAACTGCCACTCTTAATTGTGGGCAATACTCAGTGTTGGACTACTTATTTAAATTATTGGAACCTCAGTGTTTTTATCTTTTATTTTTTTATTTTTATTTTTGTAATGTTTATTTTTGAAGAGCTTGTGAACAAGTGGGGGAGGGGCAGAGAGAGAGAAGGACAGACGATCTGAAGCAGGCTCTGTGCTGACAGTAGCTAAGCAAGATGTGGGGCTGGAATTCACGAACCAAGAGATCATAACCTGAGCTGAAGTCCGATGCTCAACTGACTGAGCCACCCAGGCACCCCAGTGTTTTTATTTTTTAAACAGGGATGTTAGTGATATCACAGAGTTGTAAGAATTAAATGCAATGATTCTATGGCAATAATGTATCTGACACTGACTAGCCATTTCCTTAACAGTTATTTTGTATTATTGGTGTTTAACAATAAATCTGGTGGTCATTTTCAACCGATACTATTATTACTTACTTACTCCTTTTCGAAAACCTTTTCCTTGCCTTTTCTGATATCCCACAAACTTTTCAAGCTACACGTTGTTCCAAATGCCACACGCTGTCTCTTTTCCTGCCTGAGCTCATATGACTCCCTCCAGCAGTATGGGCTCCTCCTTCCCCAAATGCCCTTCCCAATGGCCTACTGGGTAAATAGTGCAGATGTAGGCATTTGTTACTTGTTTTCTCTGGAGCCTTCCCAGGGCTTTTGTGGAAGATTAGGCGCTTGCCTTTCCTTTGACCCCCTCTATTAGGATGCATAAATCAGAGATGGGTAATTTGCATGTTTGTCTCCTGCACTCCTTAGTGAAGTCTTTGCTCCTTGAGGTTCAGTGTGCAAAGTATGCAGAGGTTGTGTTTATATGTGCATAGTAGTAGTTGAACAAGGGTGTGAAGGGATTACTGAACTTTAGCAATCTTTCCATCTCACTGAGAACTTCTCTGGCCCCTCACATAACTAACTCCATCTGCAAATATAGAAAATCTTTAAAGTTTTGGCGTTTATTACTCTCTCGATGTACTCCATCCTCAGTAACTCCTATCCATTTCCAAAACTTCAGATGATGTCCAAGTGGTAAGTCCCTATTATCCTGCTCTCTCTGGGCCCCAGATCTTTGTATACCTGTCTACTAGATATTTAAACAGTAATAAAACAACACCATCTCAAACTCTGCTTTCCTACTCCAAATCTGTCCCCTTTCTTTGTGGCTACCGCTCAATGAAACATTTTCTCTATAGCAACCCTTTTCTTCCTCTCATCCATTATTAAAAATTATAAATCAAATAATTATAACATCATGCTATACTTGTGTAGAACATCATTCCTTACAAAGCTCTTTACCAAACGTTATTTCATTGTCTTTAAAAACCCTCAGGTAATGTTATTATCCCAGAATTATTAAAGAAACTATGTCTTCCAGTTTTATAAAACCTTCCTAAGCCTATATAATTTATAATAATAGCAAGAGCTAGCATTTATTCTGTGCCCACTTTTACTTTCCACGTATTATTTAATCTTTACAACAATGCTCTAAGGCTGTTATTTTTCACAGAAGAGGAATCTGAATTTTAGAGGTTTAAAGAACTTTAAATAGCCTGTTAACTGAACTTTCTTCCCATTAATTCTTCTTCCCCCCAGGTCTTGCTTGATAAACAGTTGCCTGAATCATTTTCCTATCATGCTGCTAGGATGGCATCACTCACCTCATAATATCCTTTTTGTGAATATCCCCTGCTTGCTAATGCTGTCTGAAAATAGTGGAGATTTTGTACACTGGCATAAAAGGTCCAAGGTAGAGTTATCCTGAATAACATTTCAAAGCTTATGCCAGATTTTACAGTGTTCTGCAATACATTATGTCTAACATTAGCTCTCTGCCATAACATCCCCAAACTTTCCAATGTGAATTTTTACTTATACCAGTAACTCCCTAAAAAATATTTCCCTATCTCCTCCTGTCAGCTTGTAGACTTGCCTCTAATGTGCTCTTCACCAAAGAATCTTTAACCCATCAAGCAAATTTGGCCATTTCTTCCATTGAATTTCCATGATATTTGCATTTTATGAAGGCGTTTTTGCAGATCCCACCATATCTTTTAGTCTTAACTTTTTGCTCGTCTTATCCCTAAGCTATTCTCTGACTGTTTCAGTTTTTAGTACAATATCTTATATTGCATATTACTGGCTAAATTAAATTATATTATGTTAGCCTCTGTTATGGAAATGACCTAGTTCAGTAAAAATAACATAGAAAATATATTCACTTAAAAAGTAAAATCCAGGACTTCCGAGTATATATTACCAAAGGTATTCGCAGTTGTGGGTATTGAAGTGGAATGAATAGCAATAATGTAGCCAAGTTGCTGCTGGAGTTTAGGCACTGGCTCTAATCCAGAAAGAAGAGGGGCATGTGGGTGCCTAAGTGGGTTAAGCGCATGACTCTTCATTTCAGCTCAGGTCATGATCTCACAGTTCATGGGATCGAGCCCCACATCGGGCTGTGTGCTGACAGTGTGGAGCCTGCTTGGGATTCTCTCTCTCCCTCTCTCTCTGCCCCTCCACTGCTCGTGTGCGCTTCTCTCTCAAAACAAATCAATAAAACTTTAAAAAAAGGAGAAGGAAAGAAAAAAAGAATACAAAGCAGTTTTAGAGATGGGAAATACTGAAATAAGGACGACTTCTCCTCTCTTTTTGTATGTATATGGTCTGATGGGAGGAACCTACAGCAACCCTCTGCTGGCAGTCACACCAGGAGTTTCTCAGTATTTTACAGCCAGATAATACCACCTGCACAATGTGAAGCACACTCACATTCGCAGAGGATTTCTCATTAAATCCACGCAGTTTTTGACTTTGTCATTGAAAAATTTTAAATACCCAAAGGCTATGGTGCCTTGTTAGGAAACACAGGCTCTATTACTTTCTGATCCCTAATGTTAATATTAATGTAGTATCTTGCACATAGATCTATATATATAGTCACATCGAGTGAAACGTCATATGAACAATTGACAAGTTCACATTTATTTTTCTTGTTATAGTTAGAGAATATTCTGTGTGTGTGTGTGTGTGTGTGTGTGTGTGTTTGAGAGAGAGAGAGGGAGGGAGAGATGGAGAAAGTGTGCTATGTAATAAATCACCTTCCTTCATAGCAGGTTTAACAAAAAACACAGCTAAAATAAAATTGAAGTGGTATTATTGCTTTGCTTTTTGTTAAAAAGAATGTAGTATGCTCTTATGTTGATCATACAATCAGTTCTGTTTTTTGAGTTTTCCAGTTCAAATCTATTCTTATAAAATCCAACCACAGTGATTTTTGCATAATAACAAAATAGCTTAGAGGAAAGACTGTAGTGTAAGATAGTTTTGTTGGCTAATTACCCCCCACCCCTACCCATAAAGCAGGGTTGACATAGGGAACTGGTACAAATGTATATATTTTGTTGCATCATACATCCTGGATGAGTGGTGTTTCTCATAGCCTGAATTGTAAGTCTTGGTAGAATTTAGAGTTCATTGCACTTCATGGAATACATTGGTGAGCAACTTGCCTAACAAGTTTTTTGACAAGTTGACTAAACAGGGCCAGGACTAGGGTGAGGAAATCAGGGTGCCCAGGGCAAAATTTAAGGATGCAGTCACCTTGGCTGTGGACAAATGAAGACAAAGGTGTATGAAATGTAGAAGTAGAGACACAGGGCTTTTTGCCTCAGCTATAGGCAATGGGTACTTTAGTGGAGGAGCAGAACATTCCATAAGTGAGTTTAGGGGGCACAGCGCAGAAGTATATTTTAGGGCTTATTGTGTAGGCGATGGAGGTGGCTTCTAGAATATAAATATTTTTTCATGCTGAAATGAGCTCCTTGCAATGTGTAGGAATCTCTTTCTCTGTAGCAAGAGTTCAGTTTTCCTTTCCTTGGTGATTTTACATTATTCAATGCTCTCAGTACAAAAATAAACATTCTCATAGTATATGTGTAAACAAATAGGTATCTCAGAAAATTTAGCTAATTATATAGAAAAGGAACTTGGATATTTTCATTGTATATGTTTTAAACAAACTGAAGTAATAGGGGAATCATCATATTTTGTCCTCCCAAGGAAAAGGGAGCCAAGCAACTAAGCCTAGGGTTTCTCCCTTATTCCATTATGAAGACACATTCTTTTATACAGATGTCCATGTGTTGTTCTTTCCAATTTAGAATCTGTATTTTTTGAGCTCACTCCCATGTAGTTATTCACTCTTTCCCCAAGGCATCACCTGATAATTTACATTATTGACGGTGACTAATAATAACCCTCCTCTTCAATAGTTTCTAGACTAGTAGAAAACTAAAGCCATATGGAATATACATGGTACAGCTGGTTTGGAGAATAACATTTCAGCTCAAAGTTAAAGGGGCCTTCCTAATGCTCCTCCCACCCATAAATCTGGGGACTTGGATCTGCAAAGTTGTCACTTGGCCAGGAAACCAATGGAAAGGAGCATATTCTGCCTCACAGACCATGAAGTAATAGACTGGGCAGCTAAGGATTTACCAGAAGCAAGAGTGGGAAGGAGAATTTACTTTGCTTGCTGGCTACTAACTGAAAGCAAGAGATAAGAAAAGAAGGAGAGAGTGAGAAATCTGGGCCACACAGGATCAATCACCTTTATTTCAAGATTATCTATTGATTCTAATGTCATAGAGAGGAGTGATTGAGAGGTGGAGAACAGAGTAAAAGCCTTTCTCCTAATCCTTCTCTGAGAGCATGGAAATAGCACTACATTTCTATATTGTATTCAAAGCCATAACATGTGGAGAGGGGGGTAAGAGTTTCTCCTACGTTGTGTACTATGTTCTAGGAAAGCATTTTGTATGTATTGTCTCTTTTTTATTCCTGGAAGAAACCTATGATATAGGGAATTTGTATTCTCCTTCTACATATTCAGGACTTGAGGCTTAGAGAGGTTGAGCACCTTGGCCCATGACACAGGGTAAGCGTAGAGCAGATCTGGGACTCAGACTTGTGCTCTGAGATCCTACATGGCCATCCATCACATATCCTTCTACAGCACAGTTAAAATGTCTCTAAGATGCTTCCTTTTCTCGTTACATCAGATTAATATTATTGTACTCTCAGCATCCACTTAGTATGTCTGTGGGTCTCTAAGACTCTGATCATGGATTCAGGGTGCAAGTGTTACCCCCTTTACTTATTTTAAGCTGAGTGGGGAGGGGTTCACATCAAAATGGTGGTATACTACTTAGTACCTCACCAATGTTTATTCAGTGACTTAAATGTCACTTTTGGAAATTTAATAATTCCTTTAGTTCTGAATTTTAAAAAATGGTGAGAATTTGTCATTGCAGAGAAAATTTTGGTTACTTTTTCTTTATGATGAAATTAATATCTTGATTGGCGAACATTGATCAGTTGTATACCGAATTAAACTCTCCATATCAAGGTCTTTAAGTTATTTTCCCTAGCAAAAAGACCATTTGGCAAGAAATGTTCTTTTGAACCCCATAGCTCTTGAATTGGTGCTGTCGTGTTAAAATCCCTAATGCTGTTTTGTACCATTTGAATTGGTATGTAAAAAGAAAGCTATTATTAACCTGGAACTCTTTTTCTCAACTGGAATTCTGCCTGAGGTCTGACAGGCTTTATTTTAAACCCTACTTCTTATGTGAGGAGTTTACACGCAAGCTCTGAGATTTTGAAAGCTAACCATCATGGTGTGTGCATGAAATTTGGAGTCTTTTCTACATCTGTTAACTGTTTGAAAATTCTGACCTGAAGGCACAAAACATTTGAATTACAGACCATATGGAACATCTGGAAATTTCTCATTTCCATTTGGTAGGCCATAACTAAAACCCCATCTCTTTCCTGGTTCATTACTTCACTCACTAATGATTAGTGCTACAGCAGGTCTGATTCAATTCCCCTTTCTGGCTCAATAGTTTTCTATGCCTTTTATTTCCTGCCGTCTTGAACTCTGCCTCACTTGTTCCCCGCCATCTCATTTACTCTAATGTTAAGCCACCCTCCACAAACTATTTTGGTTCAATTAAGTATCCATGAAGGCCAGATACTAACAACACTTTCTCCTTCAAGTTAGGTTATCACTTGTCATGAGCACACCTCATTACAAAGTACTTGTGATATTTTCATTCATAAGTCTTATGTGTATGTGAAGAGGTATGAAAAACTCTGTTTAAATATATATATTCATATATTACTTTCTAGTGTGATACAGATTCAATTATTTTACACATTACATTATGTTTTTCTCTCATGTATTTAAAGACGACAACAAGGATAATTTACCTTTACAACATTTTAATATTTTATACTGTTTAATAGTTTTAGGAAGAGGGTCAGCGAAAGAGAAGTTATTGCATATGCAGCAAACAGCTTCTTTAGTATCTTCCTCTTTATATTATTTTAATCATTTGTTATTGGGCTTCCTTTTCAATATTCCCCTCAGCAGAGCTTGTCTACTTCCAGCCAAGCTTGCATGAAGTCTACTTGCTCTTTCTTCCAATAACTATGTGATAAGGTTAAAAATATTTTTCTTAATGTTTATTTTTGAGAGAGAGACAGAGACACAGAGTGTGAGCAGGGGAGGGGCAGAGAAAGAGGGAGACACAGACTCCAAAGCAGCCTCCAGGCTCTGAGCTGTCAGCAAAGAGCCTGACATAGGGCTCAAAACCATGAACTGTGAGATTGTGACCTGATCCAAAGTCAGACACTTAGCCAACTGAGCCACCCAGGCACCCCTGTAATAAGGTTTTAGGAAGCAAGTAATGGCTTTGGAGGTAGGAACAAGCCATGGAAACAGGGCAAGAAGATTTAAGAAAAAAGAGTTTTATAAATTTGAAAATGAGAGGTTTTTTTCTTCTTTTTTCCCTTAATGATGACCTGCAAACTTTCAATGTGAGTGACACATGTGGAAATATGATTCTGTACTCTGTAAGTCTGTATTGATGTTAAAAAATGCAATAGAATATTTCCTTGATGTTGTACAGGTTGAAAGCATGAAAAGTAAGCATATCCTTCTCGCCTCTTAGCTAGGAACCAACTGAGAACTGGACACAGGAAACAGGAATAAAAATATAGGTTTAAATGACTGCTAGATCTAATTTCTAGAAGGCAGCTCGGACCAGATTTCTCTTTTTCCTCCCCATGAACCTTGGGATCCGTACCTGATGACGGATGTAGAGCCACGGCCTTCCTCACATGCCACTGGGAAGGATCAGCGGGCACACGGGAGGCTATGTGTGAGCTGCCACTGTGAGTACCTTAGGTTCTGATTAGTAGGAAAACAGACCAACAGATGGCAGCCAATCACTGTCTCACCAGCCACGGGAACCCACCTGCTCTGCCTAGCAGTAGGCTCAAGAGAAAGGGCAAGAACTTCTCAAATATTTCCGAGAGGGTTAATGGCTCTAAAATATGAGTTGGTGAGAGGATGGGGGCAGGAAGTGCACTTTCTTCTCACTAATGACATCTCTATTTAGAAGTCGCTACTACCTTCATCTTTACAATTGGGTATACAAGTTAAGTTTTTAAGCTTGAAATACAATTTTATGACCTAGATTCTTATATTTTTAGGTGTTATGAACTTTTCATTGTTACTAATTCACCAACTAACCATATATTTTTAAAATATTGACCAAGAGAGAGTTTTGAAATTAGAAATCGTCATCAATTGGGGGCCAGAGCAGTGAAATGATAACAGAAAGTAAGAAGTCTTGGAGCAAAGGCATGAATGATGAATGGAAGAAAAAAAAGAAGTTAAAAAAGAGACGACTGCTAAGAGAAAAGGGTAGAAAAAAAGTAGTAAGGTTTTTTTAAATTGACTGTATTTTTTTTGAGCAGTTTTAGATTCACAGCAAAATTGAGCAGAAAAGTACAGAGATTTCCCAGTAACTCCTGCCCCTACATATGGATAGCCTCTTCCACTATTAACATCCTGCACCAGAGTGGTGCATTTGTCACAGCCAATGAACCTGTACTGTTATACCATTATCACCCAAAGTCTATAGTTTACATTAGAATCCACTCCTGGTGTGGTACATTTTATGGGTTTGGACAAATGTATAATGACTGTGTCCACCATTAGAGTATCATACAGAATAATTTCACTGACCTAAAATGTTTCAGTGCTCCACGGACTCTTCCCTCACTCTCTGTTAACCTATGGCAACCAATTATTCTGTTGCTATGTCTATAATTTTGCCTTTTCCAGACTTCCATATAATTGGGATCATATAATATGTAGCCTTTTCAGATTGGCTTCTTTCATTTATTAATATGAATTTAAGGTTTTTCCATGTCTTTTGATGGTTTGATAGCTCCGTTCTTCTTAGCATTGAATGATATTTCATTGTCTGAATGCTTATTCACTCATTCATTTATCAAAGGACATATTGGTTGCTTCCAAGTTTTGACAGGTCTGAATAAAGTTACTATAAACATCGGGTGTGCAGGTTTCTGTGTGGACATACGTTTTCAGCTCTTTGGGGAAAATACCAAAAAATGTGATCGCTGCAGGCACCTGGGTGGCTCAGTTGATTAAGCATCTGACTGTTGCTTTCAGCTCAGGTCATGATCTCATGTTTTGTGGGATGAACCCCTGTGTTGGGGTCTGGGCTACCAGTGTGGAGCCTGCTGGGGATTCTCTCTTTTTTTCTCTCTCTCTCTCAAAATAAATAAATAAACTTTAAAAAATGTGATTGCTGAATTTTATGGTAAGAATATTATGTTTAGTTTTGTAAGAAAATGCCAAACTGTTTTATAAAGTGGCTATACCATTTTACATTCCCACCAGCAGTGAATAAGAGTTCCTGTTGCCTCTCATCCTTGCCAGGATTTGATGTAGTCAGTGTTCTGAATTTTGGCCATTCTAATAGTTGTGTAGTGATAGCTCATTTTAATTTCCAATTTCCTGATAACATATGATATGGAGGATTTTTTCTTATGATTATTTGCCATCTGTATATCTTCTTTGGTGAATCATCTGTTCAGGTCTTTGACTAATTTTTTAATCAGGTTGTTTGTTTGCTTTTGTTAAGTTTTAAGAGATTTTTATGTTTTGAATAATAATCCTTTATCAGTTATGTCTACTGAAAATATTTACTACCAATTTGTAGTTTATCTGCTCATTCTCTTGACAGAGTCTTTTGCCCAGCTGATGTTTTTAATTTTAATGAAGTCCAGCTTATTAATTATTTCTTTCATGGATCATCACTTTGGTGTCATACTTAAAAAGTCATCACTGTACCCATGGTCATCTAGATTTTTTCCTTGTTACCTTCTAGAAGTTTTTCAGTTTTGTGTTTTACATTTAGGTCTATAAGTCATTTTGAACTAATTTCTGTGAAGGGTATAAGGCCTGTGTCTAGATTCATTTTTTGCATGTAGATGTCCATTTATTCCAGAACCATTTGTTTAAGAGACTGTCTCTGCTCCATTGTATTACCTTTGTTTCTTTGTCAAAGATAAGTTGATTATATTCATGGAGGTCTATTTCTGAATTTTGTATTCTTTTCCATTGACCTACTTGTTTATTGTTTCACCAATACCCCATTGGGTTTATTATCGTAACTTTATAGAAAGTATTAAAGTTGGTAGCATCTGTTCTCCAAATTTTTTCTTTAATATCATGTTGTCTATTCTGAATCTTTGTCTCTACCTCCAAGCTTTAGATTCAGTTTGTAAATATCCACAAAATAATTTTCTGGGATTTTCATGGGGATTTCACTGAGTCTGTAGATCAAGTTGGGACAAACTGACAACTTGGCAATGTTGAATCTACCTTTCCATGAACACGGAATGTCTCTCCATTTATTCAGTTATTTGATTTCTTTCATTAGAATTTCATAATTTTTCTCATATAGATCTTGTATATACTTGTTAGATTTATACCTAAGTATTTTATTATTTTGGGAGCTCATGTAAATGGTATATATATTTTTAATTTCAAATTCCATCTGTTCATTTCTGGTGTGTAGGAAAGTAATGGGCTTTTGTATATTAACTAGGTATCCTGTGACCTTGCCATATCTCTTATTAGTTCCAGGATTTTTTCATAAAGGAGCATAACTTTTTTTTTTTACCTCATCAGAATTTCAAAAGACTGTAAGGGAATGTATAGTAGCACTAGGCCATTGGAATTTGAGAAAGGAATAGAAGCAGCTTAGACGAGAATAACAAAGTTAAATAAGAGGCTTTCACATAGCCAGATAAAAGTTTTGTCTGTCTGTCTGTCTGTCTGTCTCTCTCTCTCTTTCATCTCTCTATTATCTATCTATCATCTATCATCTCTCTCTCTAATTTCTCAAATGTGCACCTAGGATGTGGAATTTAGTACATGAAAAATAAGAAATATCTTCTTCACAGAGCTCTTTACTATTGACCAAATGTAAACAAAGAAAAAAGAAAATTTCTACTTCAAAAATAGTAAAATATTGCCAGGATTTGTTGGAGGTTAAGCATCAGTGTAAGCATATCTCAAATTACCATGTATTTTCAGCTACTTGTACTCAAAGTGAGGGCATAGTTTTCTTGAAAAGTCCACATTGACTTAAAGTCCTGGCTCCAACATTAGCCTAATTTCACACTATGTAGTATTATAAAATATATTTACCTCTTTGTGCCATAATTTCCCCCAATGTAAAAGATGCAATTCACTAGATCATTACAAAGATTTCTTTCCACTCTATTTTTTTTAATTTTTTTTATCTTTATTTTTGAGAGAGAAATAAAGACAGAGTATAGTGGGGAAGAGGCAAAGAGAGAGGGAGACACAGAATGTGAAGCAGGCTCCAGGCTCTGAGCTGTCAGCACAGAGCCTGACGCAGGGCATGAACTCACGAACTGTGAGATCATGACCTGAGCTGAAGTCGGACACTTAACCGACTGAGCCACCCAGGTGCCCCTCTTTCTACTCTTGAATGCCATGACTGTAGTTGGAGTTAGAAGACTCAATCCAATGTACATTCTAGGCAATTCCAATTTTGATGATACTTTTTGTTTTTAACAGTAGAAAATTAACCCATATATTTATATAACTTAAATAAGCACCTGCTTCCTGGCTTTTTTTTCTGTTATCAGGTAACATATAATAATAGATTTACATCATCGTAGTGTAAAGAATGTTTCTAGGACTATCAACAAGGCCAGAATTATAACGTGTGTGCATGGTCTCTTCTAGTAAAACTAGATCTTCTTATTAATTTGTTAGTAACTGTGCATAGAATCACATACTTTTTGGTTTTTAATACATCATTAAAAATTTGGAAATGCATTTGAAAATCTTTATTGAGCATATTATGTGTTATATACTAAACACAAGGGAGAGTAAAATAAAGAGGTCATAAAATTGTAAGTAACATGTATTTCCCAGCTCAAAAGGCTCTTAGTCCGCTAGAGGAAGACACATAAAAAATACATGTGAGTGACTGTGGGAATTACATTAGATGCCTTAAATAAAGCTGGTTTGGGAAATATCTGATCTCAAGTTTCCAAAGTGGTACACTGGGAACCCTGTGTGATATAATGACGCTTGCTCAGTGGTTAAGGGCATGCCTCTGAATCAAATGAGCTTAGGTCTGTCAGTACTGTTTTATTAGCTGTTTTACCTTGGGTGAATTTATTGCTCTAATTTTCACCTTCCCCATTTGGAAAATGGGAATCATAATAGTATCTGCTTCAAAGCATTAATATGAAAAAATAAGATAATATTCAGTGTTTAGCATAATGCTAGCACATATGTGGTCAATATATGTTGGAACTCAGTTATAAATAATATTACTATGTTGTTAAGTCTCATTGTAGTGAATGATGAATGCTAGAAAATATCTCTGGTTCTAGAAATGGAAAAACCGTTCAAATACTAGGGATTTTCTTCTCTTTTCTATTTAATTCTTTCATTTATATAACCATAAGTTATCAAAAATAGTAATATTAATTGATATAGAATGATTATATACTGAGAAGTTAAATATTCTAACTTATTTTGTTCAAATGGCTTTATGTAGTCTAAGGTCTAATTTTAATAGAAGAAATGAAATCATCTACTATAGAACACTCTCCGTTTTACTGCTAAATGATTTTTAAGTCGCCTTGTTAAGGGGTCCTAGAATTGTACACTGGTGATGCCTTTCTATTTACCTTTATGTTAAGTTTTCATATGTAGACTAGAACTCCACTGCCTGGTTAAGAGTAGAGGATGCTAATTACTGATTCTGCCAAGACATTTAAAGAGTCTTTTCAACAATTTATAAAAGAGATACTTCTCTAAAAATTTTTATCTGCTCACTAAATATTTAAAATAGAGTCTATTTATTTATTTATTTATTTATTTTTCTACATTGTATTATGGTGATGTAATAAGTAATTATCTATTATATTTAACTGTAATCTTTGGCTTTTGTTATTGATTCAATTAACTGCTTACTGTTAACCATGAGGCAAGTTCTACAGCATATGGCAACAACTGTAATTTACCCTAGCCACTTCTCACAATTTAATATGCATCTATTGATTTTGCTACTTAACTGTTGTAAACACTAACAGTTTCCATCATTTAGAAGTTATAGCACCCTAGTCTGATAGTTAAATCTCAGGGAGGGATGCTTCATTTGGGTGAGAAGCTTTTTATGCCAACATAAAAAGCATCATGACTTACTTTTACTTAAGGCTATTGGAGTTACGATAGATTAGGGAAACAGCATGAGATTATAAAGTACGTTGTGTATTCATGTATTCCTCATTTATACTCATTCAGGAGTAGAAAGTATTATCTGTCATTACAAGTTATTTTGAGACTTTGAGTACATTATTAGTTTCAAAATTTTCATGATTACGTCTTAGATATACAACAGGGAGAATATAATGATACTATTAAATGCATACTCTCTTTTCTAATATCTGTCACTTAATGAAAAGCTAAAGCTTTTAAATCATTGCACTTAGCCTGAAGTGTAATGAAATGAAGTGTTCTCACTTGAACAGAAAGAATAATCTAAATCTATTAGACAATTAACATCTTTGGTTTTGTTCCACTCTGTACTCCATCATTATGACACCCATATCTTTATCTCTGAGTAGACTTGTAGCAGAAGCTGGGTCGAGGAAGCTAGTAAACTCTGCTGGATTTTTTTTTCACAAATCATGAACTGTAGAAGGCCTGGGTGCAGTTTTTATTGTCTATATTGTGTAGTTTTATCTTCTTGCCTACTCTTCCTTAGAAGACTGACAGCAATACTTTGGGGGGTTCGGTGTCTTATTCATGTAGAAGTGCTAGATCTAGTTCTTGCTGACATCTCTGTATAGTATTCTTTTTGTCTAGCAGGCTCCTTGCACAGGTCTGGAAGGAGGAATGATCATTCTGAAGAACAGATTTTAAAACAGAGTGCAGTAAAGATTTGGTACTCTCTGATTTGTATGGTAAGAGTAGAGGACTTGCATCAAAGACACATGAATGTCTGATTTTTAGACTAAATTTGTCTTCACTTATCAAAATAATGAAATAATGGCATAGCCTCTAATTTTTACATATGGAAATTATTTTTATTAAAGAAAAAGGTGAGAGTTAAAGTAATTGACCAAATCTAAATAAGTGACATAAAATTAAAAAACAACCTATTTTGCTCTAGTTATCTACATGTAAAGATGTTTTGTTTATTTGTTTTGCTTAAATTCTTCATATACCTGCCTCATGTTTTCTTTTTATTATTATGGTTTCTCTATGTTAATAAATATTCAGAGTAAATGGTATTATTTATTTGTTAAGAAATACTGAAAATGAATGCAAAATTTGAGGAATAAAACTTGAAATGATAAGAACCAAATTTAAAATCTTTTAATGATTATATCTATATGTGATTAAGTAATTGCATTGTACAGGCTCAATAAAGATTAGGTGCATGAATACATATGAATACTAGATTGATTATAAGAACAATTATTCATCTTCTTATGTTTTTTTCATTGGAAGATGACATTTGCATCGATTTACTTTGTGTATAATAAAACACTTCTCCCTGTTTTCAATTTTTATCTCTGGGACTACTTGAGAGATTTGTTGTTCGATAGATCATGTATATTTACTCTACAAAATAAACATATATCAGTTAAATCATATTATATAATTGTGAGGTGTTTTCTTTTGCAGATGCAGGATGTATTTCTAAAAGATAAAAAGGAGAAATGTTTACTTGTAGATTTAAGTTGTTTTCCCTCTTTTTTATTTCATGAGTGTTTGTAGAAAAATAGCTCAGTCATATTGACTTCTGATCACCTGTCTCAGGAAATGAAAGTAATGTTAAGTCTCTTCTTATTTCCCACTCTCTTCCCTCTTGAGTAATTATGGCTGAGAATCAGTTTTGCTAATGGAAGGCTGCTTAATTTAATAGTTGCAGAATATATCTAGGGAGAGCAATTTCACAATTGTGAAAAGTGAAATGGGATCTTACTTGTCAGATTTGGAATTAAAACAGTAAAGATGGCCACTTAATCGCACATGTTTTAGGAGACATGGGAGTAAGGATGGATTTCCTGAAAGTCACTGACTGGTAAAGTATTGCAGGCATAATGTTGTTGAAGCCACAGCAGAGGCATCTTGGTGACTTTGCTTCTTTACATATTTTTATATCGTGTGTGTGTGTGTGTGTGTGTGTGTGTGTGTAATTTTGCTTTTCCTTTAGATATAAACATATCGAAGGAGTTTTCCTGTTGTTGCTATTGAATTCCAGAAATAACAGCTGGTACATGTCCTTCCAAATGTGTATCTGATTGTATATATTGTATTCTCAATAGCTAAAAATGGGATAGTCTCATCATAGATATTCAATTTGTATTTGAATTTTTAAAATGAAGAATAAATGAATGAATAAAAGGGATAACAGGTGTAAATGGATACTAATTATGAACTATAGGTATGGAAAGCTTCTCAGAAGAGATAACATGTGAACAGGGTACAATAAAGTGAAGAAGAGACCTGTGTGGTTATGTTGTAGATAAGTGTCCTTAGGCAGCAGGAACAGTAAAATCCTTTAGTGTCTAAAGCTAAGACTTAATGGTGTGTCTGAGAAAGAGCAAGGAGGCAAAGAGAGTACGACAAAAATGGCCAAAAGTGACATGGGAGAAGTTGTTAGGGCCCAGGTGTTAGGGACCCTTGTAAATGTTTAATAAAAATCTTTGCGTCTTAATCTAGGTGAAATAAGAAACCATTAAAGGATGTTTGGTAGAGCAGTAACTTGGTTACATTAATATTTTAAAGGAGCACTCTGGCTATTGTATGGATAATCAATGTAGAGGGTACAAGAGAGAATGTGGGCCTGACAGTCCAGAAGTGCAATAGTCAAGATCAAAGAGGTTGATAGCTTGGGCTAGGGCAGGAGCAGGGAAGGTGATGCTAGGAGGCACTTTTGATGTAAAAAGATTTTGCTGACATGTTGTGTGAAAGAAAGACAGGAATCAAAGAGGCCACAGGTCTGGGGCCTGAGCAAAGGGAGAATGATAACGTCATATCCTCTGAAGTAAGAGGAAGTGGTGAATAGGGGTTGAAGAATCAAGAGTTCTATTGACATATTAAGTTTGGATGGATTTATTAAGTTTGGAGAGGTTGTAGGCAGGTTTAGATAAGATATATGGTCGGGAGTGGAGATTGTGATTGCATGAGAGTCATTAAAGGAAATAGATGAGATCAGCAGAAGAATGGAGAAGATGGAGAAGAACTCAGAGGACCTGAGTCCTGGGTTGGGGTGGTGTAAAATAATACTTTGTGTATAAACTTTACTCAAATTTTAAAAGCCATATCCTCCCAAATTAGTTCTCTGTTTTGTGTTTTTAACAACGTGCCGTCAAACTTTATTAATTTTAAATAATTCTTAAATTGTAACTGCATGCATGTAAGCATATTCAATCTGGCAATATTTCTAGTTCTTATTTTTTTTTCCAAAGAAGATGCTATATCCTGCTTTTTTAACAGTTTATTTATTTATTTTGAAAGAGAGAACACGAGGAGGGGAGTGGCAGAGAAAGAAGGGGAGAGAGAGAGAGAGAGAGAGAGAGAGAGAGAATCCCAAGAAGGCTCTACACTGCCAGCATGGAGAACGATGCAGGGCTCAAACCCATGAATGCTGAGATCATAACCTGAGCTGAAACCAAGAGTTGGACACTTACCAACTGACGCACCCGGGCACCCATCTATATTGCTTTTTGAGATCTATAAAGCTGACTGTCTTACTACCAGTGTTTTGGGCCAGGGGTTGCGGGGAGGCCGGCTAGAGGGAAAGGCAGGCAGGATTTTTTTCTCTCTATATTTTGATTTTAATTAACTCCATGCTTTGAGTTTGGTATCTTCACCCACCCTCCTGTTCAGACACGCACACATACTCAAACACACACACACACACACACCTCTTACTGTCTAAAATCTGGTTTTCTGAGTTTATATATCTATCTCTATCTCAACCTTTATCTTTATCTTTATCTCTATCTCTCATCTCTATCTCTATCTTTATCTCTGTCTCTATATATGTATCTATATCTATATCTCCATCCTTTAATGTGCATGCGAATGTGTATTGCTTGACCTAGGAGAAGAATTTCTAGATCATACAAGATTGCCATATTCAAATTTGAGTAGGTAATCTTGAATTGTTTTCTCAAGTATTTGGACAAATTTATACTTCAACCAGTACTATGTCAGTGTCCCTATTGATCCACATTTTCACCACTACTTATTAAGAATATATATGCAATATTTATATAAATAGGTTAAAGCATATTAATATAAACATATTGAATATATTACATATATTTGAATTTTGCCAATTGGAAGGGTGAGATTGAATATCATCATACTTTTAGGATACCTTCTTGGAATTTTAAGAGGATGTGAAAATTTTTATATGTTTACTCACCTTTTGTTTTCCCTCTTCTATCAAATTTTTGTAGAAGTCTTTTGGGTTGTTTATTATTTACTGACTCATAGAAATTCTTTGTATATTCTAGATACTACTCTTTAGTCAGTTATATAGGTTGCAAATCTCCAGTTTATGGTTTTTTACTCATGAAATGGTATCTTTTGATAAACAGATGTTCTTAAAATTAAAGTCATTTATTTTGCTAGTTTATTTTACTTAATGGTTTATGACTTTTGAATCCTACTTAAGATTCTGTTCATATACTAAGATCATTAAAGCTTTATTACATTTTCTTTATAAAGTCTTATAGCACTAGCTTCTACATATAAGACCATAATCCATCCAGAATTGACATTTTTGTAGAGTGTATCATATTTCAGGTTTCTGTATGTATGGAATTAGGTTCTCTATTCCATCTGTCTATTTGTCTCTGTGCCAATATGCCAATATTGCAGTTATTATTTATATATTCATGTTATTTTAATATCTTACATAGCAAATTTATCTGCCTGGTTTATCCTTAGGGCTAACTTGGCTGTTGCAGGGATTTTCTTCTTTTATAAACTTTGTGTTTGTTCACATACAGACATGTGTGTAAATCCTAAATGAACAACTGTATACAAAGTAAATATACCATCGTAACCAGAACTCAGATAAAAAAACAGAATTCTACTAGCATCTCAGAATTCCCATTCATATGCCCCCATATGCACTATCCTGGCTTCCATTCCAGTTTAAGTTTGCCTATTTTTGATCTTTATGTACACTTCCTTCTGAACTTCACTTAGCTTACCTCAAGTTTTATTAGGCAGTATTTTCATTATGTTGTTCCATGGATTTTATAATTTTCATTATAATTTCTTGTTTAACTCATAAGTTATTTTAGAATTATGAGGTGCTTTATAAAATGTATATATATGTATATATACATGTATTGCATACTTTGTCACATTTTTATTATTAACTTGTAAATTCTTTGTTATATTTTGGCCAATTTTCATAAGTGTTCCACCAGTACATGAAAAGTTTATGTACCATTGTCTTAATTTGTGTTTACTTGTCCTCTTTGATCTATAATACTTTTTCTTTCCTTTTTATCATTTTCTTGATTTCTTTTGATTTTAATGGTGTTTTGTTTTTGGATACTTCAATTTATTTTTACATTTACTGATTTTGGAGTTATAAGCTATATTTATGTGGCTTTTGTGATTGTGGTAGCCCCAAGCCTTATCTCCTAGTTTTCATGATCTTGAGGTCAATTAAATCCCAGGCTCTAAATGAGATTTGGAAGATTCCTTCGGGGAAAATGTCTGCTTGGGTATTCTCTGGTCTCTGTAATCTTGCTTCTTTATCTCTTCTGTCCTCCGTCTCTCTTATCCATGTTTTGAGAAGGTATTTTAAAATTTAATGCTTCATCTGTATATATTTTTTATCTGACAAATTTTTCACTGCATTTTTAACAAGTTGTTGAAAACGGGAAACTAATTTTTTTAAAATAGATTTTCTAGTAGTTAAGTAATTTGGGGACACACTACGAAATAGACATGGACTCAGCCGTTCTGAGCCACTCAGCAAACTGGCTATAATTTTTTCAGCCTGTTCAATGGTTCTCAGATAATGTTACATGATATCCCTAGTTTAACCTTTATAGAATTTTACGAGGTACTGAGATTCTCGAGTTCGGTATTTCTGAGATCTTATCCATATTTCAAGGCAGGCAGCAGGGCAGAGTAGCAGAAGAAAACAAACAAACAAACAAAAAAAGACATGGGCTTTATTTTCTCATGGCCCTGAATTCATATAATAGTCCCTGACTAGTTATGTGACTTTCTGCAGAAAACTTTACTTCTTTGGGCCTCAGTTTTTCCTTCAGAAGATGAGGATCCTAGTATTCAAGTAAATTGTTGGAATAAAGATTAATTAAGAGAATATATATATATATCTGGTAATGTGTTTCTTTTGTACCTTCAGATCTACTTCTTATACTTCTCAACTCTTCTCTCTGATCTGGGTGTCCTACCTTTATGGACTATAACCAATATATTACTTCAGAGAAGATATAGTAAGTAAGTAACCTACCATACTGACTTATTTGTTGAATAAAGAATGAGCTTGCAATTACCATTAACTATTATCACTGAAATTAAATAGATGTATTAAATTAAGACCCAATGATAATAATAGCATCTACTGATGGTTTTGTGCCATGTTCCAAGAACTATGGTAATCACTTATGCATGATAATAGCAGTCAGCAAACTATGGTCTACAATCCACATCTTGTCTGTTGCCTGTTTTTGTAATTAAAGTATTGTTGAAATACAGTTACCTTCATTCTTTTGTATGTTGTCTGTAGCTGTTTTCATACTACAAAAGCAGCACTGAGTAGCTGAGACCAAGAATATACGGCCTATCCACACAGATGAAAATGTTTACTATCTGGCCCTTTATGGGCAAAGTTTGCTGACCTAAGCTATAAATAGCATTTAATCTTCATAATGATTCTATGAAATAAATATAATTTATATGCCCATTTCACACATGAAACTGAGATTGGAAATGTTAATTAGGTTGTGCAAACTATTGCAGAATAGATACAAAAACTTTTTAATTGATTTAAGAGAACCAGTTATACATTTCTTCAATCTCCTAAGATGTTTTCAATAAAATGTATACTTTTTTCTTTTTAGAGAGAGAGAGAGGGTGCAAGTGTGAGCAAGGGGAAGAGACAGAGAAAGAGAGAATCCCACAAGAGGCAGAGAGAGAGAAAGGGAGAGAGAGAGAGAAGAGTGGGGCTCACCTAAAGCGGCGTTTGTGCTCACTGTATGTGGGACTTGAACTCATGAACCGTGATATCATGACCTGAGCCAAAGTCGGATGCCTAACCACCTGAGCTACCCAGGCACCCTAAACTATATACTCTTTATACACCAAACCCTACAGGGAGAAAAAGGTCAATTAATTTGAGTATTGTGGATAAAAAAAGGAAAAGGGAAAAATGGCACCAATAGCTTAACACCTTTGCTTCCCTCCTTGGTCCTGAAAAAGTATTTCTTATGATCTGGACACCCTCTTCAGAAAAGTGCTGGTAGTATGTGGTGGTCATGCATTGGCTACTTCAGGGCCTCTATTTTGGAGCACTTTACTAGCTCCTATAGGCATTCTTGAGGGTCTCAGTTAGGTCTGAAAGCATCATCCAAAGGATAGTATGTCCTCCAGAAGTCCCATCCGGGGCTGCAGTTCGTCATGTTATATTGCTCTTTCCTCTATTCCCAACCCTGAGACGCTGGCTGGTTCTTTGCAAGTGGTCCTCCTCCCTGTGGGCATTTCCAGAAGTGGTGGGGATTGTTTCTTCTTAGTTTGTTCTCATGCCTTATTCAAAAGAATGAGACTCTTTAAAGAAATTATTTATTTATTTTGAGAGGGAGAGAGAGAAAAAGAGTGAGCATGAGCAGGAGGAGGGGCAGAGAGAGAGGGAGAGACTGACTCCCAAGCAGGCTCCATATTGTGAGGCACAGAGCTCAATGCAGGGGTCCATCCCAGGAACCATGAGATCATGACCTGAGCTGAAATCAAAAGTCAGACGTTTAATCGACTGAGACACTGAGGTGTCCCGAGACTCTTTTCATTATTTTATTTATTACTTATGGGGACAATTTAACGATACTAGAAATCAAAACTCTTCTGTCAGATCACATTTATGAGTGCAAAGCTATTGATAATCCTGAGAGCATTTGAAATGAAAATATACTCACTATTTGAAACCTAGGTATAATTAGTTTAAATTTGCTTGATTTTCAAAAGAGGAAATCATAGTAATATTTTATGATTTACAACATAGAAGCTACTTTGCCTTTTATTGTGCTTCTTGTTGGATAATCAGAAAATTAAAAAATTTTCTTTGCACCAAGGCCCCAAACTTGGAGGCTTAGCTCATACTGCAGTGGATTGAGACTCTGCTATTAACAGCCAACTTCATCGTCATCTCTGATACATGTTTACTAATTATTATTAGTATTAGTATTATAATTATTTTGTGCATTAATGTAAACTAATACAATATAATAATGAGGTATGTATTAAAGTATTACTTATATGGTTAGTATAATTATTGTAATTATTATCAGTAGTAGTAATAGTTATGATAGTATATATGTGTGTGTCTATAGAGACTAATATATTAATAGATAATAATTCATTAATAGTATATCATAATATTATAATATAGTATGTATGCCTATGTGTGTATATATATATAATATAAATATATAATCACATAGTGGTGTGTATATATATAAGCTACTACCACAACTAAGCCTTTATTGTATACATTGTTGACTCTACACTGACTGCAATAACCATTCTAATGTATTATCTAATTCAAATTCAAGCAATGATTACCTCAAGTGCTCTTTAAATCAATAGCCAGGCTTAGTCTAGACAAATTTAGGACAAGTGAAACGCACCTTTAATAGCCTGGAAAAATAAGTTGATAAAACCATGATAAGTTAAGCTGAAGAATGTTTTTATTTTATTTTTTTCAATTTGAACTAATAACATTTTGACAACTGTCAAATGTGAAATGATAAAAGGATGGCTATTAGTATTCCATTTACATTTTATTTCCATAATTCTACCTTAGTTTTTAAAAAGATGTTAGTTTTATTTTTATTTTTCTAGGTTTTTATTTAAATTCCAGTTAGTTACCATACACTGTAATATTAGTTTCAGGTGTGAAATATAGTCAGTCAACACTTCCATACAGTAGCTGGTATTCATCATAGCAAGAGCATTCCTTAATCCTCATCACCTGTTCTACTCATCCTCCCACCCTCCTCCCCTCTGGTAACTATACATTTGTTCTTTAAAAAAAATTTTTTTTTAATGTTTATTTATTTTTGACAGAGAGAGAGAGACAGAGCAAGAGTGGGGGAGGGGCAGAGAGAGAGGGAGACACAGAATCTGAAGCAGGCTCCCGGCTCTGAGCTGTCAGCACAGAGCCCAACACGGGGCTCCAACTCACAAACTGCAAGATCATGACCTGAGCCAAAGTCGGACACTCAACCGACCGAGCCACCCAGGTGTCCCCTTAGCTTATTTTAAATTAAATATTAAGGGATCCAAGTATCATTTTCTATGATTCTTGATTTGGGCCAACTTTTATCCATTAACCAATCACATTGGGTAAGAGTTCTACTATATAAAGATCTCTTCTAGGTGGTATCCACGCCAAATTTTTTGAGGCATGGGTGATTTTAAGAGCAGATCCTTGAGAGCCATTTACAAAGAGAATACCTGACATCCAAACCTGCTATAATTTTACGGTTGATTTTTATATTCCATATCCTGTGAAGGGCCAAAATTCCAGGAATTCTTAGCTGTTGAATTAACTAATTGTAGGAGAGAGACCAGTAACCTTTACTGAATAAGAACTGTAGAATGCACTGAAATCACATAGTAATAATCATCTTAGAAACTCAGAGTTGGAATTCACTTTCAAAATCATCTAGCAAAACTCCCCTTTCTTTTTATTTTTTTAATAATGTTTATTTTTGAGACAGAGACAGAATGCGAGTGGGTTGGGGCAGAGAAAGAGGGAGACACAGAGTCTGAAGCAGGCTCCAGGCTCTGAGCTGTCAGCACAGAGCCCGACGCAGGGCTCGAACTCACAGACCATGAGATCATGACCTGAGCTGAAGTCGGTCACTCAACTGACTGAGCCATCCACGTGCTGCTACATTTGTTCTTTATAGTTAAGAGCCTGTTTCTTAGTTTGCCTCCCTCTCTCTTTTTCCCCCTTCCCCTATGTTCATCTGTTTTGTTTCTTAAATTCCACATATGAGTGAAATCATATGATATTTGTCTTTCTCTGACTTATTTCACTTAGCATGATACTAGCTACACCCATGTCATTGCAAATGGCAAGATTTCATTTTTTTCTGATTAATATTCCATTGTATATGTATACCACATCTTCTTTATCCATTCATCCATGGATAGACATTGGGCTGTTTCCAAAATTTGGTTATTATAGATAATGTTGCTATAAACATTGGGGTACATGTATCCCTTTGAATTAGTATTTTTGTATTCTTTGGGTAAATACCTAGTAGTGCAATTGCTGGATTGTAGGGTAGTTTTACTTTTAACTTTTTGAGGAAACTCTATACTGCTCTCCAGTGTGGCTGCACCAGTTTGCATTCCCACCAACAGTGCAAGAGGGTTCCTCTCTCTCCACATACTTGCCAGTACCTGTTGTTTCTTGTGTTGCTTTTAGCCATTCTGATGGGTGTGAGGTGGTATCTCATTGTAGTTTTGATTTATATTTCCCTGATGATTAGTGATTTGAGTGTCTTTTCATGTGTCTATTAGCCATTTGGATGTCTTCTTTGGAAAAATGTCTGTTCGTGTCTTCTGCCCATTTTTTTTTTTAAATTTTATTTAATTTTATTTATTTTTTTAATGAAATTTATTGACAAATTGGTTTCCATACAACACCCAGTGCTCATCCCAAAAGGTGCCCTCCTCAATACCCATCACCCACCCTCTCCTCCCTCCCACCCCCCATCAACCCTCAGTTTGTTCTCAGTTTTTAACAGTCTCTTATGCTTTGGCTCTCTCCCATTCTAACCTCTTTTTTTTTTCCCTTCCCCTCCCCCATGGGTTCCTGTTAAGTTTCTCAGGATCCACATAAGAGTGAAACCATATGGTATCTGTCTTTCTCTGTATGGCTTATTTCACTTAGCATCACACTCTCCAGTTCCATCCACGTTGCTACAAAAGGCCATATTTCATTTTTTCTCATTGCCACGTAATATTCCATTGTGTATATAAACCACAATTTCTTTATCCATTCATCAGTTGATGGACATTTAGGCTCTTTCCATAATTTGGCTATTGTTGAGAGTGCTGCTATGAACATTGGGGTACAAGTGGCCCTATGCATCAGTGCTCCTGTATCCCTTGGATAAATTCCTAGCAGTGCTATTGCTGGGTCATAGGGTAGGTCTATTTTTAATTTTCTGAGGAACCTCCACACTGCTTTCCAGAGTGACTGCACCAATTCTTAACTGGATTATTTGGTTTTTGGTGTTAAGTTTGATACATTCTTTATAGTTTCTGGATACTAACCCTTTATCAGATATGTCATTTGCAAATATCTTCTCCCATTAAGGACGTTGTCTTTTAGTTCTGTTGATTGTTTCCTTTGCTGTATGGAAGTTTTTATTTTGATGAAGTCCCAATAGTTTCCTTTTGCTTCCCTTGCCTCCAGAGACATATCTGGAAAGAAGTTGCTATGGCTGGTGTCAAAGAGGTTACTGCCTGTGTTCTCCTCTAGGATTTTTATGGTGTTAAGTCTCACACTGAGGTCTTTAATTCATCTTGAATTTATTTTTGTATATGGTGTAAGAAAGTGGTCCAGTTCCATTCTTTTGAATATTGCTGTCCAGTTATCCCAACACCATTTGTTGAAGGGATTATTTTTTTCCCATTGGATATTTCCTGGTTTGTCAAAGATTAATTGACCATATAGTTGTGGGGTCATTTCTGGGTTTTCTATTTTTTATTGAATTATATGTCTATTTTTGTGCCAGTACTATACTGTTGATCCTACCTTATTTGTTGACACATAAAACAAGATTTTAAATATGATAATTTTTAAATCAGGTGCTATTTAGCTTAGGGAAGAGATCACTCCTCTGTGAACATATTTATAAATAATTCAACATACAATTAAAAATATAATTAAAAACATATTAATGTTTCTTGGCATTTCTTCTGTGGTTTTTCCGAGTTTTTACACATCAAGACATTTAAAATTTTTCTCATATTTTTCACTTTGATTAAGAAATGCTCATATATTGTATATGAGATATGCTCAAAATGCAAAATTGAAACACACAAGGTTTAGCTGAATAGCTGGATATTTCCTTAATATTTCACAAATATCCTGCAATTAGATGAAAATAACAGTGATAAGGAGCAATGATGGTATATTTCTAGAAATTTATCTAACCAAATATTTTATTTTACTTATGGTTATTTTTTTAATGTTTATTTTTGAGAGAGACGGAGACAGAACATGAGTGGGGTAGATGCAGAAAGAGAGGGAGACACAGAATCCAAAGCAGGCTCCAGGCTCTGAACTGTCAGCACAGAGCCTGACGCAGAGCTCAGACTCACAGACTGCAAGATCATGACCTGAGCCGAAGTCAGATGCTTAACCACTGAGCTCCTCAGGCACCCCAGTTTAACCAAATATTTTTAAAGTAACTTAGATTTTGTTACCCTTGAGTGTCATTGAAACATGCCACCATTTTTTAATACAAAAATTACTGAAGTATTTTCAAGAATTATATTCAGTTTGAGCACTTATTTTACCAAATAATCCATGTGTTTTAGTTATTAATTTATTTTGTAATCATCAAAAATAGTTTTTCCACAATAAGACATTGAGTAACATAAGCCTATATATTGTGCTCACACTTGGCAGAGCATTAGCACAATTTATTTTCCCTAGCCCCTCACTTATGTATTCTCCTGAGTATGTATCTCTCACAATCTGGAAAACCGTAGTCTGTACTATGATGCATTTGTATTTCATTTTTTCCTTTTTCAATGGATGCTACAAAACAAGGACACTCTCTCCCTCTCAAATAATTAAATCAAGTATCACTTTCTCTGAGAAAACTTTCTCCTCTCCCTCAGGCCTACCCATTTTGCTTTCTGGGATTATGTCAAATTTTTAAAAATATCACTTAGAATAATTGTTATATTATAATTATTTGAAAATCACAAGTACTTACTAAGTATAGACACTACTTAATTCCTGTGTGCATTTTCAGTAATTATCAGTATGCCTGATATGTACTTGGTGTTCAATAAATATTTACTGACTACATGAATAAATTATTTATTGAAAGTTATTAGAAGTACAATTAAAATTAATCAGTGGATATGAACTGAAGTATTACTAACTGGAGAAATAAACTAGGATATTTCTGGAACTAATACAACGGAGATAAAAGAAAGCACATAATTCACACATTTATGTAGAAAAATACAAATATATTATTTTGAAACAAATACAATATATTTGTTATATATAATTGTGCTGTTTTATATATTATATAAAACAGTCTATACTATTGTATATAAAGTATTTAGTCCCTAGATTTGTTTCTCAGGACCAGCACCTATGTTAAAGTTAAAAAAAGGAAAGAAAGAAAGAAAGAAAGAAAGAAAGAAAGAAAGAAAGAAAGAAAGAAAGAAAGAAAAGAGTACAACCTAGAGCATGCACAATATTGTCTACTCTTTAGAACAAAATATATTTAACTCAGCTGTTATTCCTAATTTTAAAAATGTAAAGGGATGTATTAACAATGAGTATGTAGGATTTTCTGGAGAAAATACATGGGGAAGCAAGTGCAATAGTAAAGAAGAAGCAGGAACAAAAGGGAATAGGTAAACATTTTATCTGTCAATGTCATTCAATGTGCATTAAAAACACTTCCATCTGCTTGTGGTTGTAAAAGTCCCCTGGATGCTAGTAAGCTCAATGTTATTACCTAGTAATCCAGTATCACTTGCTTCAGCTAATTAATAATATCTCATATATATTCAAAGCACACTACAGTGTATAGACTGAGAATTACACATAACAAAGAAGGACAATTTTAAATACTGGGCATTGAATATGTGAGTAAATTAGGTTTAAAAGTTCTTAGTGTTTACAAACAATCCTGCAATGTACATGTTTAGCAACAATGTACTACACCCCACACCTTATTTTTTTGTTTTAATAATAAACTGGAACGTTTTGAGTAAAATTTTGGTATTGACCAAAATATCCTTAATGTTCTCAGCTTGACAGAACTCCTGACTATAGGTGCCCTGACCTCCCTTTTCTCAGAGCAGGTACTTTAGAAAACTTGGAACTGTAAATTATTTTTCTGCTTCTTTAATGTAATTTTTCTCCTCTTGCATGTTTTAGGTCCCAGGAATGTCTTTGTTAGGAATCTTGGAGCTGTCCCTATGAAATGTAGTCACCAAAAAGGATGGGGACTCTGTTTCCCAGTGTCTATGAGAGACTAAGAACCTAATTTTTATAATCAATTAGCAAACAGAGATGGTTTAATCACAATAACCAGTCTTCCTTCTAATGTCCTCTAGGACTTTTCCACTAGCTCACCTCAGTGCTTAAACACTCTGCCTTCCGTTTCAGTGGAGTTCAGTCTTTCTCCCCTATGATCATCAGTAATGAGTGAGAGTTCATGTTGCTTCACATCCTTGTCAGAATTTGGTGTTGTCAGTATTCTGGATTTTGGACATTCTAATAGGAGTGTAATGGCATCTCATGGTTATTTTAATTTGTATTTTTCGGACGACATATGATGTGTGCTTGTTTGCCATCTGTATATCTTCTTTGGTAAGGTGTCTGTTAAAGTTCCTGGACCAATTAAGTTGGTTTGTCATTACTGAATTTTAAAAGTTCTTTGTATATTTTGGACAACAGCCCTTTATCAAATGTTGTCTTTTGCGAATATTTTCTCTCAGTTTGTGGCCAGTCTTCTTATTTCTTGACATTGTGTCTCAGGGCATGTGTCTTTATTTTTAATAAATTCAAGCTTATCAATTATTTCCTTCGTGGATTTTATCTTTGGGTTGTGTCTAAAAAGGTCACTGATACCCAAGGTCATCTAAATTTTCTCTTATGTTATAGTCTTGTGTTTTATATTTAGATCCATGATCTATTTTGAATGAATTTTTGTGACAAGGTTTGTGTTTAGTTTTTTTTTCTTTTCTTTTTTGTCTGTGGATGTCCAGTTGTTCCAGAACTATTTAAAGATTTTATTTTTTCCATTGTATCATATTTGTTCTTTTGTCAAAGATAAGTTTATTATATTTATGAGGGTCTATTTCTCAGCACTTAATTTTGTTCTATGGATCTATTTGTCTGTTCTTTCTCTAGGACTTCACTGTCTTCATTACTGTAGCTTTATAGAAGTCTGTTTTCTAACTTTGTTTTTTTCTCTATATATTGTGTTGGTTTTTCTGGGTCTTTGCTTCTTTTTTTTAATTAAAACATGTTTTTTTCCTTTTTTTCTTTCTTTCTTTCTTTCTTTCTTTCTTTCTTTCTTTCTTTCTTTCTTTCTTTCCTTCTTTCTTTCTTTCTTTCTTTCTTTCTTTCTTTCTTTCTTTCTTTCTTTCTTTCTTTCTATTAAATATAATTTATTGTCAAATTGGTTCCCATACAACACCCAGTCCTCATCCCAACAAGTGCCCTCCTCAATGCCCGTCACCCACTTTCCCCTCCCCCCCCATCCCCATCAACCCTCAGTTTGTTCTCAGTATTTAAGGGTCTCTTATGGTTTGCCTCCTTGCTTCTTCATATAAACTTTAGGTTCAGTTTATAAATATCTACAAAATAACTTGCTGAGATTTTGATGGGGTTTATATTGAAATCTATAGTTCAGTTTGGGAAGAACAGACAATTGACAATATTAAATCTTCCAATCCATTAGCAGTAGTTTTCAATAGATAGATAGATAGATAGATAGATATCTTGCATTTATTTTGTTAGATTTTTTACCTAAGTATTTCATTATTTGGGGAGCTAATATAAATGGTATTGTTTTTTTTTTTTTTTAATTTCAAATTCTACTTGTTTCTTTCTGGCATATAAGAAAGCAGTTGGCTTTTGTATATTAACTAAGTTTATGGTATACAAGCATACCTTAGAAAATTGTGGGTTTAGTTCTAGACAAATGTTTAAATGTTTTGGTTTCCTAATGGATATAGAAGTTATGTTTATACTATACTGTACATTAGTAAGTGTGCAATATCATTATGTCTAAAAATTACATACCTTAATTTTAAAATACTAATTTATTGCAAAAAAAAGTGCTAATCATCACTGAACTTTCAGTGAGTCTTTTTTGCTGGTGGAGGGACTTGCCTGGACATTGATGGTTGCTGACTGACCAAAGCGATGACTGCTGAAGTTTGGGTTGACTGGCAATTTCTTAAAATAAGACAACAATGAAATTTGCTGCATCAATTGACTCTTCCTTTTGTGAGTGACTTTTCTGTAGCGTGTGATGCTGTTTTACAGCTTTTTACCCACAGTGGAACTTTTTCCAAAATTGGAGTCAAGCCTCTCAACGCCTGCTGCTGCTTTATCAGCTAAGTTTGCATCAAAGGATTTTAAATCCTTTGTGGTTATTTCCACAATCTTCGCAGCATCTTTAGGGGTAGATTCCATCTCAGAAAAACACTTTTTTTTCTGCCCATTGATAAGAAAGTCCTTATTGGTTCAAGTTTGATCATGAGATTGCAACAACTCAATCATATCTTCAGGATCCACTTCTTGTTCTCTTGCTATTTCCACCATACCTGCTGTTACTTCCTACACTGGAGTCTTAAACTCCATTTTGTAAAAAAAGCAGTATCTGTGATGTTCAGTGAAGTGAAGGAAAATAAAACAAGTTATACCTCTCTTCTGTAACCTTGCTATAATCACTTATGAGTTCCAGAAGTTCTTTTGTTTGTTCCCTCATATTTTCTACATATGTGATGACATCATCTACGAAGAAAAACAATTTTATGTCTTCCTTTTCAATCTGCATACCTATATTTCCCCCCTCCGCCCATTTTTTTTTGTTGTTGTTTTATCACATTAGCAAGGACTTCCAATACGATGTTGAAAAGGAGTAATAGGGAGGCATCCTTGCCTTGTATATAATAGTAGTGGGGAAGCTTTGAATTTCTCACTATTAAGTATGTTAGCTGTACTTTTTCTGTGGACATTCTTTATCAAGTTGAGAAAGTTCCTCTCTATTCCAAGTTTACTGAGAGTATCATGAGTGAGTGTTGAATCTGTTAAATTCTTTTTCTGTATCTAATGATATAATCCTGTGATTTTTCTTTTTTATGGTCTGTTGAAGTGATGGGTTGCATTGATTGATATCTGAATGTTGGCATACCTGGGATACATTTGGTTGTGGTGTATAATTATTTTCATGCATTGTTGGATTAAATCTGTTAATATTTTGTTGAGGATTTTTGCCTTTATGTTCAGAAGAGTATTGGTCTATAGTTTTCTTGTAATGTTTTTATCTGGTTTTGGTATTAAGGTAATTCTGGACTCAGAATGAGTTGGATAGTATTCCCTCTGCTTCTCTTCTCTGGAAGAGATTGAGGAGAATTAGCATAATTTATTCCAAGGAACTCATCTAGGTTTGATGATTTCTACTACAGAAGTATTAATTACTGATTTGATTTCTATAATAGATATAGAACTATTCATACCATATATTCCTTCTTATGTGAATTTTAGTAGATTGTGTCTTTCAAGAAATTAGTCCATTTCACCTAGGTTATCTTGTGTCCTCATTTTTTTCCCTGTGTTAGGGCTAGAGGTTTATAGATTCTACTCACTTTGCAAAGAACTAGCTTTTGACTTTGTTGATTTTCTCTATTGATTTATTATTCCAATTGTATTGATCTCAGCTCTAGTTATTATTATTTATTTTGTTCTACTTATTTTGTATCTAATTTGCACTTCTTTTCCTAGTTTCTGAGGGTGGAAACTTAGATTATTAATCTTAGATCTTTCTTCTTTTCTAATATGTGATGTGCATTCAATGCTATAAATTTCCCTAAGCACTGCTTTCACTGCATCACACAAATTTTGATGATTTGTGTTTTCGTTTTCATTTGGTTCAGAATATTTTTAAATTTCTGTTGAGATTTCTTCTTTGACTTTCTTTAGAAGTGTGGTATTTAATCTCTCTATTTTATATTTATCTAGTTCTGTTTCTATCGTTTATTTCTAATTCATTCCCCTATATTCTGAGAGCAGGTACTGCATAATTTCTATTCTTTTAAATTTACGATGGAATGTTTTATGACCCAGAATGTGTTCTGTCTTGGCGACTGTTCCATGTGAGCTTGAGTAAAATGTGTATTCTGCCATTGTTGGATGAAATAATCTATAGATGTCAGTTACATCCAGTTGATTGATGATGGTGTTGAGTTCAATTATGTTCTTACTAATTTTCAATCTTCTAGATCTATTCATTTCTGAGAGAGGGGTGTTGAAATTTCCAACTATGATAGTACATTTATCTAATTTTTTTGCAGGCCTATAAATTTTTGTCTCATGTAGTCTGATACTCTGTTGTTAGATGCATGCACATTAAGAATTGCTATGTCTTCCTGGAGAACTGACTCCTTTATTGTTACATAATGCCCTCCCTTGTCCTTAATGACTTTCCTTACTTTAAACTCTATGTCTGAATGAAAATAGCTACTCCTTTCTTTTGATTAGTGTTATTATGGTATATTTTTTCTCCTACTTATTTTTCATCTATATGTGTCTTTACAATGAGTTTTTTTTATAAATGACATAGAGTTTGGTCATGTTTCTTGATCCACTCTGAGAATCTCTGTCTTTTAATTGGCACATTTAGACCATTGACTTGAGTGTGATTATTGATATAGTTGGATCCGTATCATTACTGTGTTCTATTTTTTTCCCTTGTTCTTTGTTCATATTTTTGTCTTGCATTCTTTTTCTGCCTTCTGTGATTTTAATTGAACATTTTGTGTGAGTCCATTTTTTTTCCTTCCTTAATGTTGAGAGTTTAACTGAGCTGCCCCATGGTAGCGTTGCTGCCTCAGCATCTATTTTGTTTGGTCAAATGGCTTGTGGTGATCTTAAATTAACTCTACCCCCTCATGTAAGTACATGCCTTAAACAGAAGCCTACAGAGTCACAAGTATAGGTTAAGTTCCTGATATGACTTTCCCAACAGCCTTTGTGATTAACAGTCTCCCCTGCCTCCCAGAACCTTCCTCTCATGTGCTCCTTAGCTAAGAACTCTGTGGGACTTACTAAAATCCTCCTCATTGGTTTGAATTGACCAATCTGATCTTAGCCTGGGAACCCCAAAGCACTCTGTCTACATATCGTAAAAAAGCTATTTTCTAGGACCAATCTCTCCTGTCTGTACTCTACCTTGACCTCTCCATGTGGCCCCTTGAATTTTGTCAGGTACTTCCTCCAAATTCCATGAGTAATTAAATTCTCTATTTCATGTGTGTGTGTGTGTGTGTGTGTGTGTGTGCACACGTGTGTGTGTGTTTGTGGTGTGTTGCTGAACCCCAGCTCACCATCTGGAGCCCTGTGTACCACTTACATGTGTTAATTTGACAAGTTTGTAACACTTATCATATCAGTTATTCTTTTTCCCCCCCTCTTGTTTTTAAAGTAATTGCCCTAGAGTTTTCAATTTTCATTTACAACTAATCCAAGTTCACTTTTAAATTATATTATACCATTTCACAGGTAGTGTAAGTAGCTTTTAATAACAAATCCTAATTTCTTTTTTCATTCCTTGTTTCATTGCTATCATTCACTTCATTTATATATAAGTGTGTTGCTATTATTATTTTGAACAGGCTATTATCTATTGGATCAATTAAGAATATGAAAAATAAAAGTTTTTCTTTTACCTTTATTTATTCCATCTTTGCAGGTTTTCTTTATGTGGAGTTTCTGACCTGTATTATTTTCCTTGTCTCTTAAGAACTTCTTTTATCATATTTTTGAGGAAGGTTTATCTGCAATGTTTCCTCAAGTTTTGTTTGTCTGGGAAAGTGTTAATTTCTTCACTTTTGAGGGAAAATTGCACAGGGTACAGAACTCTAGGTTGGTGGGTTTTTCTCTCACAGAATTTTTAGTATTTCATTCCACTTTATTCTTTATACCATGGTTTCTGAGGGGAAGTTACATATAATTTTTATATTTGTCCTTTTATAAGTAAGGTGTTTTTTTCTTCTTCTTTCAGTATTTTTTCTTTATCTTTGATTTTCTCTAGTTTAAAAGTGATATGCCTATGTGGTTTTTTATTATTGTTGTTTTTTCATTTCTCCTGCTTGGTATCCTCTGAGCTTCCTGGATCCACAGTTTAGTGTCTGACATTAATTTGGGGGAAATAATCATTATTTTATTGAATATTTATTTTTTTCTCTTTTTTATTCTCCTTCTGGTATTCCCATTACACATATGTCCCCCCTTTTGTAGTTGTCCCATAGTCCTTAAATATTCTGTCCTTTTTTTTTCAATCATTGTCCTTTTTGCTTCCCAGTTTTTAAGGACTCTATTGACATATCATCTAGCTCAGAGATTATTTATTTCCTCAGTCATGTTCAGAGTACTTAGTAAGCCCATCAAGTGTATTCTTTTCTTTTATAGCCTTTTTTTTATTTTGGTCTAGTATTTGTTTTGGTTCTTTCTTAGGATTTCCATCTCTCTGCTTATTTTATCTATCTGTGCTTTCACATTGTCTTCTTTATCCATTAGACCTCTAAGCATATTAATCATGGTTGCTTTAAATACCTGGTCTGTTAATTTCAATGCCTCTACCATGTCTGTTTTTGATGCTTGCTCTTTGTCTTCAAATTGTGTTTTTTGACATTTGGTATGCCTTGTTATTTGTTCTTGATGGGTGGGCATGCATGGTACAATAAGTAAAATGAATTACTGTATATAATCCTTAAGTATGTAATGGCGAGGTGTGGGAGAGGGTGGGAGAGGGGGAAGTGTTTTGTAGTTGTATGATTAGGTCTCAGTCTTTTAGTGAGCCCATGCCTCTGGACTGTAAACTTCACAAGTATTTCTCAGTGTTTTCTCTCCCCTTAGGTGAGCTGGATTTGAGTATTTCCCTTCTTCCAGATGGAATGTGAGAGCCAGCTGGAGTGGGCATTTCCCTTCAGGAAGCAAGAGAGCATATTTTTCCTCTGATATTTACTGTGGAAATCTGGTCAACATCTCCAGGTAAATCCCACAGTATTGTGGAGGCCTGGGAATTTTTAACTCTCAGAATTGTCAGCACCCAGCTGCCAGCAATTTGTCAATTATAGTTCAGGTTTTCCTACTCCAGCACTGGTTCCATTGGCAATTTCTAATGAGTCTCTGCTCTAGGAAGCCATGACTCCCAACATTCAACTCTCTGTCTCTCCAGATTTGGGGGCAGAGGTGTGCTATGTGTTCTCCCTTCTCCTAGGGATCCAAGAAGAGTTGTTTATTTTTCAGTCTGTTCAGTTTTTTTATTTGTTATTAGGTCAGATTGGTGACTTTAAAGCTTCTTACATGTGGAAATAAAAACTGGCAGTCTCATATATTTTATTACATATTTTATAGATCAAATCTCTTAATTATATTTTTTACAAAGTAATTTTATATTTTCAGGTAAATTTTCTTCTAGTTTAACTTGAGAATGAGTTTCTTAATGTCCTTAAAGTTTCTCATTGTGATTTTGTTTGGAATTAAATTGAATATGTGCAATGCTAGCTACTGAAACATTGAACTTTTGCATCCAAGAACATGTTATCCATCTTGATGAGAACTGCACAATCATCCATCATGATGAGAACTGGATAACTATAGTTACAGACTTGGATAACTCATGCAGTGGAGAGATAGTTGGCATTACTATTTAAGTTCTCTTGATTTACTTTTGGGAATCAAGTCCTTATAACTGTATAAAATGTCACATTCTTAGCTCACCCACTATATCTACCAGGTCATTGATTCACTTTAAGATCCTGTTGTGCCCTTGCTCTTCAGAATCTTCTACATGATTTTTCTTCTTCTTCTTTTTTTTAACATTAATTTATTTTTGAGAGAGACAGAGACAGGCGCAAGCAGAGGAGGGGCAGAGAGAGAGGGAGACACAGAATCTGAAGCAGGCTGCAAAACCACAAACAGCAGTATCATGACCTTAGATGGAGTCAGAAGCTTAATAAAATGAGCCACCCAGGCACCTCTCTAAAAGATTTTTCTTAAAGAATTTCACCATAAACACATACAATTTAAACCCTTTAAGAGTCTACAAGTTTATCTTGAATAAATCCTCACTGAGCATGAAGTACCTTCAGAAATCAACTTCTAAAAAATATTACACCCATTTAATCTATGTAAATTAACCTTGGTTTTATAGGTGTGTGTGTTTTTATATATGAGTGTCCATATGCATACAGATACACACTCATATACATACAGAAATACATTGATATTTTAAAATATCTTCTATAATTTCCATAGATCTAATTTTTAGCAGTTGAAGTTTCTCTTGATTTGGTAATTTTCATTCTTTGTCATTCAGAAGCTTTTGGATTTGGTCATGCTCAGCAATGAGCTTTTATTGGTTTTCTCTGTAACTTGGCAGCTTTTACCACTTTGTAGATTAAAGTGTTATGGGATAGTGTGAAGAAAGGCCACTTTACATATGAAAATTCCTTAATTAGCTAAACAAATATATTTAACTTATTTCACTATTGGACTATAAACTTCTTAAGGCCATAGCATGAGTCTAAATTAAATTTTATATTCCAGGGTGCCTTGGTGCCTAGTGTAACTATTCTGTGACTGGCAGGTGGATATATTGATCTAGGGCATTAAAGATAATTAACATCTATTGAGCCCTTGCTGTGTGCCAGTTAGTTTGCTAAGCACTTTACATGAATTTTCTCCTTTAACTTTTTCAATAAATCTCTGAAGTAAGTACTACTGTCCTTTTTTTTTTTTTACATACAGGGAAAATGAGGCTCAGGGAGGTTAAGAAACTTGCTAAAGTTCTCAGAATTAAATGATTGTGGAACTACAGTCAATATAGGCAGTTTGATGTCACAAGATCATCTTGAAACCAGCAGCGATGATTTCATAATCTCTATTACTGATTCTAAGCCAAGTGTTTGGTTTTGCCTATATGTGCTTCCTGCCAGATTTCTCATGTTGTGGTGATTAGGTACGTAGGAGACCTGGGACCAAGGTGAACTCTGCTCTTGATTAACAATGAGACTCTGACCATTGTTTCCTTATTTCTAATAGAAATTGTTTATATCCATAAAACTTTATGATGGATTTTTTGAGTAGTTATAATGATAGGCAAAATAATGCACTCCCTACTCCCAAATGTCCACATCCAAATCTCTAGAAGCTGTGAATATGTTGTTAAAGGGGAATTAAGGTACTTGTAGAATTAAGGTTGCTAATCAGCTGGCTCTGAGATAGGGAGGGTATCCTGGTCTACCCAAGTGTGCCCAATGTTATCAAAGGGTCTTTATGAGAGGAAGAGAGAGGGAGAGACAGGAGAGGCAATGCCAGAGTGGGAAGAAGTGCACCAGGAGCCGAGAACTTCAGGCCCCGTCTAGAAGCGGGAAAAGGTAAGGTAACATTTTACCCTAGAGCCTGCAGAGGGAATTCAGGCCTGCTAATATGTTGATTTTTAGTCCAGTGAGATCCTTGCAGATTTCCAGCCTCCAGAATTCTAAGGGCAATGAATTTGTATTCTTTTAATTCACCAAGTCTGTGATTTTTTTTTAATATCGGTAATTGGAAAATAATACAATTATCATTATAAAACTGTAACATAGATATCATTTTCCCTCTTTGTGGATGTGGAGAGGAGGCTGAGTTTAAATGGCATATTAGAGAAACTCGACCACTAAATACCAATAAGGAAATTCACTCAGGTATTTGGATTCCAAATCCAGTACCCTTTACTGTAAAATGAAGGGGTTGGATGACAGGCTTTTTAAGGTCTTCTCACTCTGACATTTCTTGACTTAATGTGTCAAACAAAATCACAGACTAAGAGGTGAGGATTTGTTGGCTGTGTATCTCCTCAGTTTTCGGGAGCGTTTCTGTAGCAGACAGATTTTGACATCTTCTTGCTGTGTAGCAAAATAGGTGGGGTTTTGTTTTGCGTTTTCAAATGTGAGCCCTGTCACCTTTGCCCCTGGCTCCAAAGTTGAGCTGCTTGTGCTCTTTCATTGAATTGAACTACTTTTCTCTTTCTGTGGCTGATTTACCGACCATTTGCCACACTGACTTTCTGCTGACAGAACCTAATTTTTGCTCAACCTGTTTTCTGAATGAGACTTGTCTTTCCAAATTCAAAACATTTTGGATGAGAAGGATTAAATTTGTCATTTGTTTTGAAACCTATTGCATTATAGTTGCTTATGTACATGTCAACTAATATATGTATTTATACACTGATGTAAATAACTTTAAAATATTTGTTGTCTTTGATAAATCTTATTTTTAGATGCCAGAATTTTATTTTGAAAATATTACTTAATAGGATTTAGAGACAGGTGTGTAGAAAAATGAATCTAATTCTGCTGACCTGATGATTCTCTGCTGACTTTTCAGAAAATAAAATAGGAATAATCTGTGCATATGGCTAGAAAGTATCAACAGAGAATGGGTGTTGTAGAATAAAAGAAAATGGGAATGAGTTTTGTTTGCCTGGTTAGGTTTACATGCATGTTTATTAAATTTGATAAACTTTAGTCACTCACTATAAGCACTGTGATGTATCTGTGTAGTTCATTACGCAGCCAAACAAGGCAAAGTTCTCCATGGAATGCTGCTTACTGGATGTGGTTGCAACACTTCAGGTGTTTTTTGTTGTTTCGTCTTTGTTTTTTTGTTAGAACTTATTTTTTAAGCTCTTGAGGATTATTGTTAGAAAGACTGTGGTGCCAGCATAGGCAAGAGCATTCAAGTATAGGAGAATGTCCCTGTCATTGAGGTGCTCTGATACTTACCAAGGCTACAGGTTATGTCTGAAGAGTTAAATATTAGAATAAAATAGAATTCACTGGCAAAAGCAGAGTATGAATATAAGTAATTTATAAATAAGTCCATATGTTTTAATCTTTTACTGAAAAGCTTAATATGCAAAGGTGAAAAGAAAACCTTTTATATGTATGGATTATGAAACATTTGAATGCATGTAATATCACTCGCTGGCACTGTTAAATCAGGAACTTTATATACAGGAAAATAATGATCCCAACAATGGCATGACATATCACTATTTTTTCTATTTTATAAAATAGGAAACTAAGGGAGAAGTTAGATAACATTATGAAGATCATAGGCTAGAAAGTCACATATGAAAATATAACCAGGGGCTTTTGATGGCAAAGTATGTGTTCTTCATTGTCATTGTCTGCATAAAAATTGTCTAGTTTTTCTACCCTGGTTATAAACTATACACTTAAAGATGCTAGCAGTATTTTATCAGGTGCAAATACTTCTGAATCTTATTTGCTACTTAAAGATGAACTATTACTTTTAGAAATACCTTCTTTTAGGGAAATAATAGCATTCCAAATGATTTTCAAGCAAGTACCTAAGATGCAAAAGAGGAACAGTGATATAAGCAGACCAGTAATTAAATTGTGAAAAATCAGAATGTGTGTATAAGCAGAAGGCCATATTTTTTGCATTAATTTTTTAGTTACTAAAATGTTTTCAAGTAGTTCTTTTTTCCTAGAATCAGAATTACTGCCAAGTAATCATTTGTTCATTCAGTATTCGTTTGTTAATAATGGAAAGGAACCGTATGTGGTGAGGTTTAATTCTAGTTGATTATTGTGCGCTTTTGTATAAGGTTATGAATTGCCATTTTGAATAATTCTTGGGATTCATTTGTGAAGGAAATATGGCACAAATTGCTATTAATTAACTCTTCATCCAATGTGAGAACATTAAGTACTAAAATCAAGAAATTGGACCCCAAAACCCATGTTGAAAGCTTTATAACGCATGAATGAAAATAAAAATATATGTATATGTATTCTAAAACAACTTCATAGATATGGAATTTAATGATAGTGATTTTTAAGTAGAAATCTTTTAAATTAATGGACACAATTAGAATCTAAGTTAAATTGCTTTAAAAAAGGCTTAATTTTCTGAATATCTTTTCTGATTGACATCTTCCAAAAAAGCTGATTTAACACTCGTGAATACAAACGACACATGGATGTGCTTGTATACATGTGTGGGTATGTGTGTATATGTAACCTTACCATAGTGAATTACCAATTCATCCAATCAATCCTATTTCCGTCTACCCTGAAATGGATTTCTTCATTTTTTTTTTAAATAACTGTTTCAATTGTTAAGGAAAAGGAGGGTTTCTTTGGACACATAAGCTGGCGAACATTATATATATATACATATATATATATATTTTTTTTTTTTTGTCACCAATATGTAGTGAGGTGAAAGAGTTGTATTCCAGCGGTAATTTTCAATGCAATTAAGATTTTTCAGTCTTTGAGCAAGTAGAGGGCACCAAGGGTCAGGTTGTGTTTCACCCAAACATAATTGACTTAATTGACTAGTGTATGTCAGGCATTTTATATTGACACTACTTCATTCATTCTAAGTTACACATTTTTAGTTTACGTTGTTGATGTATGAAAGCAGGCTGCATCATCTAATTGATAGTGTTTTACAATTGTCGACCAGAGAGAGGTTGCAGTATAGTTTCCCTTATTGTACATGCAGGGACTTGGTCAGAGATGTTTATTTCCACATCAATTGCATTGTATTTCTGTAAATGTTGAATTGGACATTTAAATGTCAAATAATTTTAAAGATCATTTGAGAAAGGAGTATAGTTGCTGCCTGAAAACCCTCCACTGATAAATTATGGTAAAATAAATAATCATTAAAATGTACAGACAAATGGTATTTAGAAACAGATCTGTTTCTAGGTATGGCCTATTGTTAATGGTGTCCCTATTTTACACAACTCTAAGGCACCCGACTATCATTATCTGTAATACATTTATATACTTGCTGGTTCAACGCTGGGGTAATCTAAAATAGTTTCAGAATTGCTAACCCATACTCCTCTGAGAAACTATTTTACCAACTAGAGTACAGTGTTCCTATACAGTACATTTTATTTAGCCTCATAGTTAAAACCTGTTTTTAAAAGTTAGGTCAGCTATTCAGTGTATCTTTAGACAGACTTGAAAAATTAGAAGAATTCGATCTCTCTTTTCTGGTGTAAATATGGAGGGAGGAGAGCAATGAAAGGAATGCAGCCTTTACAAGCTGAAA
Organism: Prionailurus bengalensis; assembly: GCF_016509475.1. Taxonomy (NCBI): domain Eukaryota; kingdom Metazoa; phylum Chordata; class Mammalia; order Carnivora; family Felidae; genus Prionailurus; species Prionailurus bengalensis. Next base: position 93,153,279 of record NC_057355.1, on the reverse strand, counting down.
TCAACCCCAGCTGATAGCCAGCAAATGGAACCTGAGCTCAAAAAAAAACCTAAATGAGGGTAAAAGTAGACTCTTTCCCGAAACTTCAAGTAAGGAAAGCAGATTTGCCAACCTCTTGATTTCAGCCTGTGAAACTGGAGCAGAGAAAAACAGTCAAGCCAACGAATTTCTGACTTCTAGAACAGTGAGATGATAAATTTTTGTTGTTTAGGCCATTAGGTTGGCAGTAATATTTTATGGTCTAAATAGAAAATGAATAGTGTCCTTCCTAATAATTGATAACTTCTCTCTATCCTGAGAAAAGATCAGACAAACACAAAATACTCCACCTGTATTCTTCTAAGGTGTCAAGGGCATGAAAAACAAAGAACAATAACACATAGATTGGAATACAGTGACAATGACAACTCAATGCAGTATGAGTCCTGGATTTGATCTGAAACAGAAGAGAGACAATCATGTTAAAACTGCTGAGATTCAATAAAGTCTGCAGTTTGGTTTATAGTATTCTACCAATATTAATTTCTAAATTTTGAGAATTACAGTGTGGATCCATCCATAATATTGAGAAGAGCTGGGTGAAGATAAATGGAAATGCTCAGTACTGTTGCTGTAACTTTTCTAAATCTAAAGTTTCTTTAAAGTAGATTATGGAATGGGGTCACCCTCTCGAAGGAAGTCTTAGCAATCTGCAATGTTGCTTTTTCAATGTGCCTTCTCACAGAAAATGTGTTGGGAAAATGCACATTGACAATGCCAACTAAAAAATAGTTCAGAAGAGTTGGACACTGAATATAAAAATCATTTTAGATTAACTTAAGTTTTTTAGTTTATTACTAGATAAATATATGTAGTGTGTGTGTATATATATATTACATATATATATAGTGTGTGTGTATATATACATATAGTAAATATTTATAATTACAGTAAATATTTTGACTAAATTATTCAAAAGTTCTGAGTAAAAAAAAAATAAAGTGATTTGAAAGCACTGCATCATAGCTTAATTAGCCACATTTATCGCGCCATAGTGAAATGGGGGCATTTACAACACATGGTGTCTTAGATGTGAAAAAACACATTTTTAAATCATTTAATCTTTTTTTTAAATTTTTTAATGTTTATTTTTTCAGAGGGAGAGAGAGAGACAGACTGTGAACAGGGAAGGTGTATGGAGAGAGAGGGAGACACAGAATCTGAAGCAGGCTCCAGGCTCTGAGCTGTCAGCACAAAGCCTGATGTGGGACTCAAACTCACAGACTGCAGGATCATGACTTGAACGGAAGTCCAATGCTGAACTGACTGAGCCACCCAGGCACCCCCCATATCACTTAATCTTTAACGCATACATGCAGTGAAATGTTATCATTATTCTTATTTAATAGGTATAAACTAAAGTTCAGTAATACTAAGTAATTTGTCCAAACTCCTAGTATTAATAATGGGCATAGATGGATTTAAAGTTGCTCTGTTAGACTAAAGAGCCTATATTCTTTACGTAAAATATGCTATCTCCCGTAACAAGGGAAAGTGTGTTCACCAGCACACAGACTTGGCCCTGGACTTTAAGTCCTAACCCCTTAGACCTACATAGCTAACATGTAGCATATGCAGTGGGAACTAAATTCTACAAATTAAGTAATTAAGTTTAGCAGGGTGAAATGTTGAAAATGAGAAAATAGTCACATGACAACTTATTCTTTTAAATATTAGTTACGTTCTAAGACCCAAAGTAGCCATAAATTTGAGTAGTTTCATTTTGTTTTTTCTTTGCATCAAATAAGATAGCAAAACATGAACTATTCTGAATTACTATCTTTTTTATTTTTGAGAGCGAGACAGAGAGACAGAGACAGTGCCAGCAAGGAAGAAACAGAGAGAGAGGGAGACACAGAATCCAAAGCAGGCTCCCAGCTCTGAGCTGTCAGCATAGAGCCTGATGCAGGGCTCAAACTCAAAAAACCTGTGAGATCATGGCCTGAGCCAAAGTCAGATGCTTAACCCACTGAGCCAGCCAGGTATCCCATATTCTGAATTATTTTAAATTATATTTAGGTCCTGAAACTTGGCCTATTAGAGATAATGAAGATAGGGATGGTGGAGGTAAATATTCTCATTTAGAAGCTCCTATAGTTTTTGTGGGAAATTGGAACACATAACAACATTAGCAAATTTTGTAAAGCACAAGCTATCATCCTGGGTTTTTCAAAGGCACTTGCTAATTTTTGAGAAAGAAACCTAGAAGAACAAACAAGAAATCTGGTCTAAAAACTAAACTCATCATCTTTTATGTCATGCCAGTCAAAACACTGCCTGTTTATTTTGCAGCTTTCCCAAATGAAACATTTTACAACTGATACTTACTTTCAACACAATGTGCCTCGAAAGTGGCATTTGAATAACCACAAAGTTGAAATGGTAGGGATTTGAAAAAAAAAAAGATGTGGAAATGCTTAATTTAGGGAACTATCCAGGTACAAAAAAATTTTTGATACTGTTGAAATTGGATTAGTCAAATGAGTCAAACTAATTTTGGTTCTTTATGTTGCCAGAAACAAGATACTTAAAAAAATTCTTATTTTTGCCATTATCAAGGTAATCTCTGTTTATGATGGATTCAAGCTATTCACAAAAAAAACACATAAACTTGATGAAAACCACTCCAGATTCTACTGCACAGAAGTAATCTTTCATTAATATTACATAACCATTACTTCAGAGACAACAGAGATCTGTCATGCTAGTTAAAAATGGGTTGTCATATGTGCTATTTAAAAAAAATGGTCTTATGTTATTCTTTAGACCAAACAAATACAGGAATGAGAACTTAGTAATACCTTATGTTTTTTTTTAAGTTTATTTATTTATTTTAAGGGGGAGAGGGGGCACAGAGAAAGGGAAAGAATCTCAAGCAGGCTCTGCGCCGTCAGCGTGAGGCTGATAAGGGGTTCGAACCAAAATCAAGAGTGGGACACTTAACTGACTGACCCTACCAGGTACCCCTAATTTTGCATCTTCTTATGCATCTTCACAAAAATTGAGTATAAAACTCACTAATATTAAAGTGAGATTATGCAATAAATTAAGAGATTATAGCATTATATATTTTTCGAACTTAAAATATAGACCTCATTCAGTAACTCATAACTTGAAAGTAAGAGTAATTTGCACTCTGACATTTTCTTCCATTGCTACATTTCCTATTTATTAAGTTTTTATGTGGTCATTGTTTTACTAGTTACAGTGTGTTAAATAACCATAATTCACATAATTATTTAGAAGCATTATATTTAAATGGATTTGGTGTTTGCCACTGTATATTTACTATGGCTTCTTCATTCTGTATGTTCATTTTGATATATTCCTTAATAGATAGGATTTGTTAAATGAAGTTTATTTTTCTCGCAGAAGAATTTATGAATGGCATAGATGCAGAGATATAGGTGATAGGCTTTTTCTGCTTGAATATATGGAGTTTTCCTTATTCTATAATCCTATAATCAGAATAAGTCTTGGTTTTGAGCATTTTTTTTCAATATATGAAGTTTATTGTCAAATTGGATTCCATACAACACCCAGTGCTCATCCCAAAAGGTGCCCTCCTCAATACCCATCACCCACCCTCCCATCCCTCCCAACCCCCATCAACCCTCAGTTTGTTCTCAGTTTTGTTTTTTTTAATTTTTTTTCAACGTTTATTTACTTTTGGGACAGAGAGAGACAGAGCATGAACGGGGGAGGGGCAGAGAGAGAGGGAGACACAGAATCGGAAAAAGGCTCCAGGCTCTGAGCCATCAGCCCAGAGCCCGACGCGGGGCTCGAACTCCCGGACCGCGAGATCGTGACCTGGCTGAAGTCGGACACTTAACCGACTGCGCCACCCAGGCGCCCCTGTTCTCAGTTTTTAAGAGTCTCTTATGCTTTGGCTCTCTTCCACTCTAACCTCTTTATTTTTTTCTTCCCCTCCCCCATGGGTTTCTGTTAAGTTTCTCAGGATCCACATAAGAGTGAAACCATATGGTATCTGTCTTTCTCTGTATGGCTGATTTCACTTAGCATCACACTCTCCAGTTCCATCCATGTTGCTACAAAGGGCCATATTTCATTCTTTCTTATTGCCACGTAGTACTCCATTGTGTATATAAACCTCAATTTCTTTATCTATTCATCAGTTGATGGATATTTAGGTTCTTTCCATAATTTGGCTATTGTTGACAGTGCTGCTATAAACATTGGGGTACAAGTGCCCCTATGCATCAGTACTCCTGTATCCCTTGGATAAATTCCTAGCACTACTATCACTGGGTCATAGGGTAGGTCTATTTTTAATTTTTTGAGGAACCTCCACACTGTTTTCCAGAGTGGCTGCACCAATTTGCATTCCCACCAACAGTGCAAGAGGGTTCCCGTTTCTCCACATCCTCTCCAGCATCTATAGTCTCCTGATTAGTTCATTTTGGCCACTCTGACTGGCATGAGGTGATATCTGAGTGTGGTTTTGATTTGTATTTCCCTGATGAGGAGTGACATTGAGCATCTTTTCATGTGCCTGTTGGCCATCGGATGTCTTCTTTAGAGAAGTGTCTATTCATGTTTTCTGCCCATTTCTTCACTGGGTTATTTGTTTTTCGGGTGTGGAGTTTTTTGGTGAGTTCTTTATAGATTTTAGATACCAGCCCTTTGTCCGATATGTCATTTGCAAATATCTTTTCCCATTCCGTTGGTTGCCTTTTAGTTTTGTTGGTTGTTTCCTTTGCTGTGCAGAAGTTTTTTTTTTTTTTTCATAAGGTCCCAGTAGTTCATTTTTGCTTTTAATTTCCTTGCCTTTGGGGATGTGTCGAGTAAGAGATTGCTACGGCTGAGGTCAGAGAGGTCTTTTCCTGCTTTCTCCTCTAGGGTTTTGATGGTTTCCTGTCTCACATTCAGGTCCTTTATCCATTTTGAGTTTATTTTTGTGAATGGTGTCAGAAAGTGGTCTAGTTTCAACCTTCTGCATGTTGCTGTCCAGTTCTCCCAACACCATTTGTTAAAGAGACTTTTTTCCATTGGATGTTCTTTCCTGCTGTGTCAAAGATGAGTTGGCCATACGTTTGTGGGTCTAGTTCTGGGGTTTCTATTCTATTCCATTGGTCTATGTGTCTGTTTTTGTGCCAATACCATGCTGTCTTGATGATGACAGCTTTGTAGTAGAGGCTAAAGTCTGGGATTGTGATGCCTCCTGCTTTGGTCTTCTTCTTCAAAATTCCTTTGGCTATTCGGGGCCTTTTGTGGTTCCATATGAATTTTAGGATTGCTTGTTCTAGTTTCGAGGAGAATGCTGGTGCAATTTTGATTGGGATTGCATTGAATGTGTAGATAGCTTTGGGTAGTATTGACATTTTGACAATATTTATTCTTCCAATCCATGAGCATGGAATGTTTTTCCATTTCTTTATATCTTCTTCAATTTGCTTCATAAGCTTTCTATAGTTTTCACCATACAGATGTTTTACATCTTTGGTTAGATTCATCCCTAGGTATTTTATGCTTCTTGGTGCAATTGTGAATGGGATAAGTTTCTTTATTTGTCTTTCTGTTGCTTCATTATTAGTGTATAAGAATGCAACTGATTTCTGTACATTGATTTTGTATCCTGCAACTTTGCTGAATTCCTGTATCAGTTCTAGCAGACTTCTGGTGGAGTCTATCGGATTTTCCATGTATAATATCATGTCATCTGCAAAAAGCGAAAGCTTGACTTCATCTTTGCCAATTTTGATGCCTTTGATTTCCTTTTGTTGTCTGATTGCTGATGCTAGAACTTCCAACACTATGTTAAAACAGCGGTGAGAGTGGATATCCCTGTCATGTTCCTGATCTCAGGAAAAAGTGCTCAGTTTTTCCCCGTTGAGGATGATGTTAGCTGTGGGCTTCTCATAAATGGATTTTATGATGTTCTATCCCGACTTTCTCGAGGGTTTTTATTAAGAAAGGGTGCTGGATTTTGTCGAAGGCCTTTTCTGCATCGATTGACAGGATCACATGGTTCTTATCTTTTCTTTTATTAATGTGATGTATCACGTTGATTGATTTGCGAATGTTGAACCAGCCCTGCATCCCAGGAATGAATCCCACTTGATCATGGTGAATAATTCTTTTTATATGCCGTTGAATTCGATTTGCTAGTATCTTATTGAGAATTTTTGCATCCATATTCATCAGGGATATTGGCCTGTAGTTCTCTTTTTTTCCTGGGTCTCTGTCTGGTTTAGGAATCAAAGTAATACTGGCTTGATAGAATGAGTCTGGAAGTTTTCCTTCCCTTTCTATTTTTTGGAATAGCTTGAGAAGGATAGGTATTATCTCTGCTTTAAATATCTGGTAGAACTCCCCTGGGAAGCCATCTGGTCCTGGACTCTTATTTGTTGGGAGATTTTTGATGACTGATTCAATTTCTTCGCTGGTTATGGGTCTGTTCAAGCTTTCTATTTCCTCCTGATTGAGTTTTGGAAGAGTGTGGGTGTTTAGGAATTTGTCCGTTTCTTCCAGGTTGTCCAATTTGTTGGCATATAATTTTTCCTAGTATTCCCTGATAATTGTTTGTATCTCTGAGGGATTGGTTGTAATAATTCCATTTTCATTCATGATTTTATCTATTTGGGTCATCTCCCTTTTCTTTTTGAGAAGCCTGGCTATAGGTTTGTCAATTTTGTTTATTTTTTCAAAAAAACAACTCTTGGTTTCGTTGATCTGCTCTACAGTCTTTTTAGATTCTATATTGTTTATTTCTGCTCTGATCTTTATTATTTCTCTTCTTTTGCTGGGTTTAGGCTGTCTTTGCTGTTCTGCTTCTATTTCCTTGAGGTGTGATGTTAGATTTTGTATTTGGGATTTTTCTTGTTTCTTGAGATAGGCCTGGATTGCAATGTATTTTCCTCTCAGGACTGCCTTCGCTGCATCCCAAAGCGTTGTAATGTTGTATTTTCATTTGTTTCTATATATTTTTTAATTTCTTCTCTAATTGTCTGGTTGACCCATTTATTCTTTATTAGGGTGTTCTTTAACCTTTAGTAGGAGGCTCTTTAACCTCCATGCTTTTGGAGGTTTGCCAGACTTTTTCTTGTGGTTGATTTCAAGCTTCATCACATTGTGGTCTGAAAGTATGCATGGTATGATTTCCATTCTTGTATACTTATGAAGGGCTGTTTTGTGACCCGGTGTGTGATCTATCTTGGAGAATGTTCCATGTGCACTCGAGAAGAAAGTATAATCTGGGAGGTTTTGCAAGATGGCGGCTTAGGAGGATGCTTGGCTCACCGCACGTCCTGCTGATCACTTAGATTCCACCTACACCTGCCTAAATAACCCAGAAAACCGCCAGAGGATTAGCAGAACGGAGTCGCCAGAGCCAAACACAGACAAGAGGCCCACGGAAGAGGGTAGGAAGGGCGGCGAGGCGGTGCGCGCTCCACAGACTGGCGGGAGGGAGCCGGGGCGGAGGGGGGGCTCGACAGCCAAGCAGAGCCCCTGAGTCTGGCTTGCAAAAGCGGAGGGGCCTGACGGACTGTGTTCCTGCAAGCGCGACGTAGCGTCTGGGAGGTCATAAGTTAACAGTTCTGCTCGGAAAGCGGGAAGGCTGGAGGACAAAGGGAGGGAGAGCTGCTGAGCCCCCTGACAACAGAGCTCAGTTTGGTGGGAAACAAAGGCGCTCACCAGCGCCATCTCCCCCACCTATCCCCCAGCCAAAATCCCAAAAGGAACCAGTTCCTACCAGGGAACTTGCTCGCTCCGCACAAACACCCAACTCTGTGCTTCTGTGGAGCCAAACCTCCGGCAGCGGATCTGACTCCCTCCCGCTGCTACAGGGCCCCTCCTGAAGTGGATCACCTAAGTAGAAGCGATCTAAGCCTGCCCCTCCTGCCCCCGTGCACCTTGCCTACCCACCCCAGCTAATACGCCAGATCCCCAGCATCACAAGCCTGGCAGGGTGCAAGTAGCCCAGACAAGCCACACCACCCCACAGTGAATCCCGCCCCTAGGAGAGGGGAAGAGAAGGCACACACCAGTCTGACTGTGGCCCCAGCGGTGGACTGGGGGCAGACATCAGGTCGGACTGCGGCCCTGCCCACCAACTCCAGTTATACACCACAGCACAGGGGAAGTGCCCTGCAGGTCCTCACCATGCCAGGGACTATCCAAAATGACCAAGCGGAAGAATTCCCCTCAGAAGAATCTCCAGGAAATAACAACAGCTAATGAGCTGATCAAAAAGGATTTAAACAATATAACAGAAAGTGAATTTAGAATAATAGTCATAAAATTAATCACTGGGCTTGAAAACAGTATACAGGACAGCAGAGAATCTCTTGCTACAGAGATCAAGGGACTAAGGAACAGTCACGAGGAGCTGAAAAACGCTTTAAACGAAATGCATAACAAAATGGAAATCACCAAAGCTCGGCTTGAAGAGGCAGAGGAGAGAATAGGTGAACAAGAAGATAAAGTTATGGAAAAAGAGGAAGCGGAGAAAAAGAGAGATAAAAAAATCCAGGAGTATGAGGGGAAAATTAGAGAACTAAGTGATACACTAAAAAGAAATAATATACGCATAATTGGTATCCCAGAGGAGGAAGAGAGAGGGAAAGGTGCTGAAGGGGTCCTTGAAGAAATAATAGTGAGAACTTCCCTGAATTGGGGAAGGAAAAAGGCATTGAAATCCAAGAGGCACAGAGAACTCCCTTCAGACGTAACTTGAATCGATCTTCTGCATGACATATCATAGTGAAACTGGCAAAATACAAGGATAAAGAGAAAATTCTGAAAGCAGCAAGGGGTAAACGTGCCCTCACATATAAAGGGAGACCTATAAGACTCGTGACTGATCTCTCTTTTGAAACTTGGCAGGCCAGAAAGAATTGGCACGAGATTTTCAGGGTGCTAGACAGAAAAAATATGCAGCCGAGAATCCTTTATCCAGCAAGTCTGTCATTTAGAATAGAAGGAGAGATAAAGGTCTTCCCAAACAAACAAAAACTGAAGGAATTTGTCACCACTAAACCAGCCCTACAAGAGATCCTATGGGGGACCCTGTGAGACAAAGTCCCAGAGACATCACTATAAGCATAAAACATACAGACATCACAATGACTCTAAACCCGTATCTTTCTATAATAACACTGAATGTAAATGGATTAAATGCGCCAACCAAAAGACATAGGGTATCAGAATGGATAAAAAAACAAGACCCATCTATTTGCTGTCTACAAGAGACTCATTTTAGACCTGAGGACACCTTTAGATTGAGAGTGAGGAGATGGAGAACTATTTATCATGCAACTGGAAGCCAAAAGAAAGCTGGAGTAGCCATACTTATATCAGACAAACTAGACTTTAAATTAAAGGCTGTAATAGGATATGAAGAAGGGCATTATATAATAATCACAGGGTCTATCCATCAGGAAGAGCTAACAATTATAAATGTCTATTCACCGAATACCGGAGCCCCCAAATATGTAAAACAATTACTCATAAACATAAGCAACCTTATTGAGAAGAATGTGGTAATTGCAGGGGACTTTAACACCCCACTTACAGAAATGGATAGATCATCTAGACACACGGTCAATAAAGAAACAAGGGCCCTGTATGAGACATTAGACAAGATGGACTTGACAGATATATTTAGAACTCTGCATCCCAAAGCAACAGAATATACTTTCTTCTCGAGTGCACATGGAACATTCTCCAAGATAGATCATATACTGGGTCACAAAACAGCCCTTCATAAGTTTACAAGAATTGAAATTATACCATGCTTACTTTCAGACCACAATGTGATGAAGCTTGAAATCAACCACAGAAAAAAGTCTGGAAAACCTCCAAAAGCATGGAGGTTAAAGAACACCCTACTAAAGAATGAGTGGGTCAACCAGGCAATTAGAGAAGAAATTAAAAAATATATGGAAACAAACGAAAATGAAAATACAACAATCCAAACGCTTTGGGACGCAGCAAAGGCAGTCCTGAGAGGAAAATACATTGCAATCCAGGCCTATCTCAAGAAACAAGAAAAATCCCAAATACAAAATCTAACAGCACACCTCAAGGAACTAGAAGCAGAACAGCAAAGGCAGCCGAAACCCAGCAGAAGAAGAGAAATCATAAAGATCAGAGCAGAAATAAACAATATAGAATCTAACAAAACTGTAGAGCAGATCAGCGAAACCAAGAGTTGGTTTTTTGAAAAAATAAACAAAATTGACAAACCTGTAGCCAGGCTTCTCAAAAAGAAAAGGGAGATGACCCAAATAGATAAAATCATGAATGAAAATGGAATGATTACAACCAATCCCTCAGAGATACAAACAATTATCAGGGAATACTAGGAAAAATTATATGCCAACAAATTGGACAACCTGGAAGAAATGGACAAACTCCTGAACACCCACACTCTTCCAAAACTCAATCAGGAGGAAATAGAAAGCTTGAACAGACCCATAACCAGCGAAGAAATTGAATCAGTCATCAAAAATCTTTGAACAAATAAGAGTCCAGGACCAGATGGCTTCCCAGGGGAGTTCTACCAGATATTTAAAGCAGAGATAATACCTATCCTTCTCAAGCTATTCCAAAAAATAGAAAGGGAAGGAAAACTTCCAGACTCATTCTATCAAGCCAGTATTACTTTGATTCCTAAACCAGACAGAGACCCAGGAAAAAAAGAGAACTACAGGCCAGTATCCCTGATGAATATGGATGCAAAAATTCTCAATAAGATACTAGCAAATCGAATTCAACGGCATATAAAAAGAATTATTCACCATGATCAAGTGGGATTCATTCCTGGGATTCAGGGCTGGTTCAACATTCGCAAATCAATCAACGTGATACATCATATTAACAAAAAAAAAGAGAAGAACCATATGATCCTGTCAATCGATGCAGAAAAGGCCTTCGACAAAATCCAGCACCCTTTCTTAATAAAAACCCTTGAGAAAGTCGGGATAGAAGGAACATATTTAAAGATCATAAAAGCCATTTATGAAAAGCCCACAGCTAACATCATCCTCAACGGGGAAAAACTGAGAGCTTTTTCCCTGAGATTAGGAACACGACAAGGATGCCCACTCCCACCGCTGCTGTTTAACATAGTGCTGGACGTTCTAGCATCAGCAATCAGACAACAAAAGGAAATCAAAGGCATCAAAATTGGCAAAGATGAATTCAAGCTTTCGCTTTTTGCAGATGACATGATATTATACATGGAAAATCCGATAGACTCCACCAAAAGTCTGCTAGAACTGATACAGGAATTCAGCAAAGTTGCAGGATACAAAATCAATGTACAGAAATCAGTTGCATTCTTATACACTAACAATGAAGCAACAGAAAGACAAATAAAGAAACTTATCCCATTCACAATTGCACCAAGAAGCATAAAATACCTAGGGATGAATCTAACCAAAGATGTAAAGGATCTGTATGCTGAAAACTATAGAAAGCTTATGAAGGAAATTGAAGAAGATTTAAAGAAATGGAAAGACATTCCCTGCTCATGGATTGGAAGAATAAATATTGTCAAAATGTCAATACTACCCAAAGCTATCTACACATTCAATGCAATCCCAATCAAAATTGCACCAGCATTCTCCTCGAAACTAGAACAAGCAATCCTAAAATTCATATGGAACCACAAAAGGCCCCGAATAGCCAAAGGAATTTTGAAGAAGACCAAAGCAGGAGGCATCACAATCCCAGACTTTAGCCTCTACTACAAAGCTGTCATCATCAAGACAGCATGGTATTGGCACAAAAACAGACACATAGACCAATGGAATAGAATAGAAACCCCAGAACTAGACCCACAAACGTATGGCCAACTCATCTTTGACAAAGCAGGAAAGAACATCCAATGGAAAAAAGACAGCCTCTTTAACAAATGGTGTTGGGAGAACTGGACAGCAACATGCAGAAGGTTGAAACTAGACCACTTTCTGACACCATTCACAAAAATAAACTCAAAATGGATAAAGGACCTAAATGTGAGACAGGAAACCATCAAAACCTTAGAGGAGAAAGCAGGAAAAGACCTCTCTGACCTCAGCCGTAGCAATCTCTTACTCGACACATCCCCAAAGGCAAGGGAATTAAAAGCAAAAGTGAATTCCTGGGACCTTATGAAGATAAAAAGCTTCTGCACAGCAAAGGAAACAAACAACAAAACTAAAAGGCAACCAACGGAATGGGAAAAGATATTCGCAAATGACATATCGGACAAAGGACTAGTATCCAAAATCTATAAAGAGCTCACCAAAGTCCACACCCGAAAAACAAATAACCCAGTGAAGAAATGGGCAGAAAACATGAATAGACACTTCTCTAAAGAAGACATCCAGATGGCCAACAGGCACATGAAAAGATGTTCAGCGTCGCTCCTTATCAGGGAAATACAAATCAAAACCACACTCAGGTATCACCTCACGCCAGTCAGAGTGGCCAAAATGAACAAAGCAGGAGACTATAGGTGCTGGAGAGGATGTGGAGAAACGGGAACCCTCTTGCACTGTTGGTGGGAATGCAAATTGGTGCAGTCGCTCTGGAAAGCAGTGTGGAGGTTCCTCAGAAAATTAAAAATAGACCTACCCTATGACCCAGCAATAGCACTGCTAGGAATTTATCCAAGGGATACAGGAGCACTGATGCATAGGGCCACTTGTACCCCAATGTTCATAGCAGCACTCTCAACAATAGCCAAATTATGGAAAGAGCCTAAATGTCCATCAACTGATGAATGGATAAAGAAATTGTGGTTTATATACACAATGGAATATTACGTGGCAATGAGAAAAAATGAAATATGGCCTTTTGTAGCAACGTGGATGGAACTGGAGAGTGTGATGCTAAGTGAAATCAGCCATACAGAGAAAGACAGATACCATATGGTTTCACTCTTTTGTGGATCCTGAGAAACTTAGCAGAAACCCATGGGGGAGGGGAAGGAAAAAAAAAAAGAGGTTAGAATGGGAGAGAGCCAAAGCATAAGAGACTGTTAAAAACTGAGAACAAACTGAGGGTTGATGGGGGGTGGGAGGGAGGGGAGGATGGGTGATGGGTATTGAGGAGGGCACCTTTTGGGATGAGCACTGGGTGTTGTATGGAAACCAATTTGTCAATAAATTTCATTTAAAAAAATAAAATAAAATAGAAAGATTAAAAAAAAGAGAAGAAAGTATATTCTGTTGGTTTGGGATGCGGAGTTCTAAATATATCTGTCAAGTGCATCTGATCCAATGTCTCATTCAGGGCCCTTGTTTCTTTATTGACCGTGTGTCTCGATGATCTATCCATTGCTGTGAATGGGGTGTTAGAGTCCCCTGCAATTACCACATTCTTATCAATAAGGTTGCTTATGTTTGTGAGTAATTGTTTTATATATTTGGGGCTCCTGTATTCGGTGCATAGACATTTATAATTGTTAGCTCTTCCTGATGGATAGACCCTGTTACATAGACCCTATATATCCTGATGGAATGACCCTATTATATAATGCCCTTCTTCATCTCTTGTTACAGCCTTTAATTTAAAGTCTAATTTGTCTGATATAAGTATGGCTACTCCAGCTTTCTTTTGACTTCCAGTGGCATGATAAATAGTTTTCCATCCCCTCACTGTCAATCTGAACGTGTCCTCAGGCCTAAAATGAGTCTCTTGTAGACAGCAAATAGATGGGTCTTGTTTTTTTATCCATTCTGATACCCTATGTCTTTTGGTTGGCGCATTTAATCCATTTACATTCAGTGTTATTATAGAAAGATATGGGTTAAGAGTCATTGTGATGTCCGTAGGTTTCATGCTTGTAGCAATGTCTATGGTATTTTGTCTCACAGGATCCCCCTTAGGATCTCTTGTAGGGCTGGTTTAGTGGTGATGAATTCCTTCAGTTTTTGTTTGTTTGGGAAGACCTTTATCTCTCCTTCTATTCTAAATGACAGACTTGCTGGATAAAGGATTCTCGGCTGCATATTTTTTCTGTTCAACACATTGAAGGTCTCCTGTTATTCATTTCTGGCCTGCCAAATTTCAGTAGAGAGATTGGTCACGAGTCTTATAGGTCTCCCTTTATATGTTACAGCACGTTTATCTCTAGGTGCTTTCAGAATTTTCTCTTTATCCTTGTATTTTGCCAGTTTCACTATGATATGTCGTGCAGAAGATCGGTTCAAGTTACGTCTGAAGGGAGTTCTCTGTGCCTCTTGGATTTCAATGACTTTTTCCTTCCCCAGATCCGGGAAGTTCTCACTATTATTTCTTCAAGTACACCTTCAGCACCTTTCCCTCTCTCTTCCTCCTCTGGAATACCAATTAGGCGTAGATTATTTCTCTTTAGTGCATCACTTAGTTCTCTAATTTTCCCCTCATACTCCTGGATTTTTTTTCTCAGCTTTTTCTCAGTTTCTTCTTTTTCCATAATTTTATCTTCTAGTTCACCTATTCTCTCCTCTACCTCTTCAATCCGAGCCATAGTTGTCTCCATTTTATTTTGTAGTTCATTGATAGCATTTTTTAGCTCCTCCTGGCTGTTCCTCAGTCCCTTGATCTCTGTAGCAAGAGATTCTCTCCTGTCCTTTATACTGTTTTCAAGCCCAGTGATTAATTTTATGACTATTATTCTAAATTCACTTTCTGTTATATTGTTTAAATCCTTTTTGATCAGTTCATTAGCTGTTGTTATTTCCTGGATGTTTTTCTGAGGGGAATTCTTCCGTTTCATCATTTTGGATTGTCCCTGGAGTGGTGCAGGACTGCGGGGCTCTTCCCCTGTCCTGTCTTGAATAACTTGCGTTGGTGGGCAGGGTGCAATCAGACCTGATGTCTGCCCCCAGCCCACCACTAGGGCCACAGTCAGACTGGTGTGTGCCTTCTCTTCCCCTCTCCTAGGGGTGGGATTCACTGTGGGGTGGTGTGGCCCGTCTGGGCTACTTGCACACTGCCAGGCTTGTGGTTCTGGGGATCTGGCGTATTAGCTGGGGTGGGTAGACAAGGTGCACAGGGGCAGGAGGGGCAGGCTCAGCTCACTTTTCCTTCAGAGATCTGCTTTGGCAGGGGCCCTGCGGCACCAGGAGGGAGTCAGACCCTCCAGAGGGATGGATCCGCAGAAGCACAGCATTGGGTGTTTGCGCGGTGCAAGCAAGTTCCCTGACAGGAACTGGTTCCCTTTGGGATTTTGGCTGGGGGATGGGTGAGGGAGATGGTGCTGGTGAGCGCCTTTGTCCCTCGCCAAGATGAGCTTGTCATCCCGTGGCTCAACAACTCTCCCTCCCGTTGTCCTCCAGCCCTCCTTTTCTCTGATAGAGCTGTTAGCTTATAACCTTCCAGATGTCAAGTCCCGCTTCTGTTGGAACACACTCTGTCTGGCCCCTCCGCTTTTGCAAGCCAGACTCAGGGGCTCTCCTTGGCCGGCAGGCCACCCCTCAGCCCCGGCTCCCTCCCGCCAGTCCGTGGAGCGCACACCACCTCTCCGCCCTTCTTACCCTCTTCCGTGTGCCTCTCGTCTGCCTTGCCGTCCTTCCTACCCTCTTCTGTGGGCCTCTTGTCTGCGCTTGGCTCCGGAGACTCCGTTCTGCTAGTCTACTGGCGGTTTTCTGGGTTATTTAGGCAGGTGTAGGTGGAATCTAAGTGATCAGCAGGACGCGCGGTGAGCCCACCGTTCTCCTATGCCTCCATCTTCCCAGGATCCTCGGTTTTGAGCATTTGCCTGGAACTGTGTGTGGTCTGTCAATTTACAGATTCATTTATTTCATTTTAAGGGTATCTTGCTTTACTAATCCACTGTTTTTTCTGACTTATATTAATCTTTTAATATTGCTTGCATTTGCTATGATCAATTCAAGTCTTACTCACTGTTAATAATTTGCTTTTCAATTGTCCATGATATCTATTTCATTCTTTGCTGTACCTACTTTTTGTTCTTTAATACTGTGATTTTGTTCCTTAATGTATTTCTTCAGTTCCCGGTTTTTCTTTAATTCAGTTCCTTTATCATCTCCTATTGGAATTCTTTATCAAATGTATGTTTTCATAAAAATTTTTCTAGTATAAAACACTTGTGGTAAATGTCTTTCTATTCTTTGAAATTTATTTTTTTCCTAGCCTGAAGTTTTCACTTGGATTTTGTATTCTATATTTTCTTTTTTCCTGCTCAAGTATTATCTGTATTAATCTAGGGAGGGGAAAAAGAAAAAAAAATGCTTCTAAATTTATATGTATAAGCTTAACCACTGGAGAGACTGATTTTCTGTCCTATTTCTAAAAATTGAGGGAACTCTTGAATTTTGTTTAGACCTTTCTGTTGTAACTGTTTACCTAATACTTTGAAATATTCTTTTTTATATTTAAATAATTTTTAATGTTTTATTTATTTTTGAGAGAGACAGAGTACGATGGGGAATGGGCAGAGAGAGGGAGACACAGAATCTGAAGCAAGTTCCAGTCTCTGAACTAGCAGCACAGAGCCTGACACAGGGCTCAAACTCATGAACTGTGAGATCATGACCTGAACCAAAGTCAGACACAAGCAACTGAGCCACCTGCCCCCCCTGAAATATTCTTTAATATTCAAAATTGGCATATTAGTAATCAGACCACAATCTGAAAATATAAACTAGAAAAATCAATACATCATTATTACATCATTATTTCTGTATTTATGTTGAACTGTATCTTATTACATGAATATGAATAGTTCTTTAATACTATGTTTCAACTTATACTTTAGAAGTAATACTAAAGAGTAAAATTTTATTTTATTTTATTTTTAAATTTATTATTTTATTTTATTTTTAATGCAATTTATTGTCAAATTGGCTACCATATAGTGTGTACAGTGTGCTCCTGGTTTTGGGGATAGATTCCCTTGGTTCATCGCTTACATACAACACCCTATGCTCATCCCAACAAATGCCCTCCTCAGTGCCCATCACCTGCTTTCCCCTCTCTCCAACCCCATCATCAACCTTCAGTTTGTTCTCAGTATTTAAGAGTCTCTTATGGTTTGCCTCCCTCCCTGTCTGTTTGTAACCATTTTTCCCTTTCCCTTCCCCGATGGTCTTCTGTTAAGTTTCTCAAGTGCGACATATGAGTGAAAACATATGATACCTGTCTTTCTCTGGCTGACTTCACTTAGCGTAATACCTTCCAATTCCATTCACGTTGCTACAAAGGGCCAGATTTCATTCTTTCTCATTGTCAAGTAGTATTCCATTGTAGATATAAAACACATCTTCTCTATCTATTCATCAGTCGATGGACATTTAGGCTCTTTCCATAATTTGACTATTGTTGAAAGTGCTGTTAAAAACATTGGGGTGTATGTGCCCCTGTGAATCAGCACTCCTGTGTCCTTTGGATAAATTCCTAAGTAGCGGTATTGCTGGGTTGTAGTGTAGTTCTATTTTTAATTCTTTGAGGAACCTCTACACTGTTTTCCAGAGTGGCAGCAGTTTGCATCCCCACCAACAGTGCAAGGGGGTTCCCATTTCTCCACATCCTCTCCAGCATCTGTTCTTTCCGAGTTGTTTATTTTAGCCACTGTGACTGGTGTGAGGTGGTATTTCAGTGTTGTTTTGAGTTGTATTTCCCTGATGATGAGTGACATTGAGCATCTTTTCATATGTCTGTTGGCCATCTGGATGTCTTCTTTGGAAAAGTGTCTATTCACATCTTCTCATTTCTTTACTGAATTATTTGTTTTTCAGGTGTGGAGTTTGGTAAATTCTTTATAGATATTTGGATACTAACCTTTTATCTGATGTATTTTGAAAATGTCTTTTCCCATTACGTCAGTTCCCTTTTAGTTTTATTGTTTCCTTTGCTGTGCAGAATCTTTTCATCTTCATGAGGTCCCAATAGTTCATTTTTGCTTTCAATTCCCTTGCCTTTGGAGATGTGTGAAGTAAGAAATTGCTGCGGCTGAGGTCAGAGAGGTATTTTCCTGCTTCCTCCTCCAGAGTTTTGATGGTCTCCTGTCTCACATTCAGGTCTTTCATCCATTTTGAGTTTATTTTTGTGTGTAATGTAAGAAAGTAGTCTAGTTTCAACCTTCTGCATGTTGCTGTCCAGTTCTCCCAGCACCATTTGTTAAAGAGACTGGTTTTTTTTCCATTGGATACTCTTTCCTGCTTTGTCAAAGATTAGTTGGCCATACATTTGTGGGTCAAATTCTGGGTTCTCTATTCTATTCCATTATCTTTGTGTCTGTTTTTGTGCTAGTACCATACTATCTTGATGATTATAGCTTTGTAGTAGAGGCTAAAGTCTGGGATTGTGATGCCTCCCACTTTGGTTTTCTTCTTCGATATTACTTTGGCCAAAAAACAATTTAGGGTTTCTTGTTCTAGCTTTGAGAAGACTGCTAGTGCAATTTTGATTGGGATTGCATTGAATGTGTAGATTGCTTTGGGTAATATTGGCATTTTAACAATACTTACTCTTCCAATTCATGAGCATGGAATGTTTTTCAATTTCTTTGAGTCTTATTCAATTTTCTTTATAAGCTTTCTAATTTTTCAGCATACAGATCCTTACATATTTGGTTAGGTTTATTCCGAGGTATTTTATGCTTCTTGGTGTAATTGTGAGTGGGATTGATTTCTTGATTTCTCTTTCTGTTGCTTCATTATTGGTGTATAAAAATGCAACCGATTTCTGTACATTGATTTTTGTATCTTGCGACTTTGCTGAATTCACGTATCAGTTCCAGTAGCCTTTTGGTGGAGTCTTTTGGGTTTTCCATATACAGTATCATGTTGTCTGCGAAAAGTGACAGTTTGACTTCTTCTTTGCTAATTTTGATGCCTTTGATTTCCTTTTTTTGTCTGATTGCTGATGCTAGGACTTCCAACACTATGTTAAACAACAGTGGTGAGAGTGGACATCCCTGTCGTGTTCTTGATATCAGGGGGAAACATCTCAGTTTTTCCCCATTGAAGATGATATTAGTGGTGAGCTTTACATATATGGCTTTTATGATGTTTAGGTGTGTTCCTTCTATCCCGACTTTCATGAGGGTTTTTATTAAGGAAGGATACTGTGTTTTGTCAAATGTTTTTTTTCTACATCTGTTGACAGGATCATATGATTCTTATCCTTTCTTTTATTAATGTGATGTATCACATTGATTTTGTGAATATTGAACCTGCCCTGCAGCCCAGGAATGAATCCCATTTGATCATGGTGGATAATTCTTTTAACATGCTGTTGAATTTGATTTGCTAGTATCTTACTGACAATTTTTGCATCCATATTCATCAGGGATATAGGCCTGTAATTCTCCTTTTTTGCAGGGTCTCTCTCTGATTTGGGAATCAAGGTAATGCTGGCTTCATAGAGTGAGTCCAGAAGCTTTCCTTCTGTTTCTATTTTTTGGAACAGCTTGAGAACGGTAGGTATTAACTCTGCTTAAAATGGCTGGTAGAATTCCCCAAGGAAGCCATCTGGCCCAGGACTCTAATTTGTTGGGAGATTTTTGTAACGGATTCAATTTCTTCACTAGCTATATGTCTATCAAAATTTTCTCTTTCTTCCTGTTTGAGTTTTGGTAGTATGTGCATGTTTAGGAATTTGTCCATTTCTTTCACGTTGTTGGCATATAATTTTTCATAGTATTCTCTGATAATTGTTTGTATTACTGAAGGATCGGTTGTGATAATTCCATTTTCATTTGTGATTTTATCTATTTGGGTCCTCTCTCTTTTCTTTTTGAGAAGTCTGACTAGGGGTTTATCAATTTTGTTGATTTTCTTCACAAAACCAGCTTAGTTTCATTGATCTGTTCTACTGTTTTTTGTTTTCTATATTGCTTCTTTTGCTCTAATCTTTATTATTTATCTTCTTCTGTTGGCCTTGGGGTTTCTTTGCTATTCTGCTTCTAGTTCCTTTGGGTGTGTGGTTAGATTTTGCATTTGGGATTTTTCTTATTTCTTGAGATAGGCCTGGATTGCAATGTATTTTCCTCTTAGGACTGCTTTTGCTGCATCCCAAAGGGTTTGGACGGTGGTGTTTTAATTTCATTTGTTTCCATATATTTTAAAATTTCCTCTTTATTTGCCGGGTTGACCCATTCATTCTTTAGTAGGATGTTCTTTAACCTTTATACATTTGGAGGTTTTCCACACTTTTTTCTTTGGTTCATTTCAAGTTTCATAGCACTGTGATTCAGAAAATGTGCATGGTACTATCTCAATTTTTTTATATTTATCGATGGCTGTTTTGTGACCCCGTATGTGATCTATCTTGGAGAATGTTCCATGTGTACTTAGAAGAATGTGTATTCTGCTGCTTTAGTATGAAAAGTCATGAATATATCGGTCAAGTCCATCTGGTCCAGTGTAGCATTCAGGGCCATTGTTTCTTTATTGACTTTGTGTCTATATGATCTGTCCATTGTTGGAAGTGTATTAAATTCCCCTGCAATTACCATATTCTTTCCAGTAAGATTGCTTATATTTGTGATTAATTGTTTTATATATTTGGATGCTTCAAATTGGGTGCATAACCTTTTATAATTTTTAGCTCTTCTTGACCGATAGACCCCATAATTATGATATAATGATCTTCCTCATTTCTTGTTACAGCCTTTAGTTTATAATCTAGTTTTTCTGTTATAACTATAGCTATTCCAACTTTCTTTTGATTTCCAATAGCATGACAGATGCTTCTCCATCCCCTCACTTTCAATCTGAAGGTGTCCTCGGGTCTAAAATGAGTCTCTTGTAGGCAGCAAATAGATGGGTCTTGTTTTGTTGTCCATTCTGATACCCTATGTCTTTTGGTTGGAGTATCTAGTCCATTTACTTTCAGTATTATTTTTGAAAAATATGGATTTAGAGTCATTGTGTTATCTGTAGGTTTCATGCTTGTAGTGATGTCTCTGGTCCTTAGTGGTCTTTGCAACATTCCCCTCACAGAGTCCCCCTTAGGATCTCTTGCAGGGATGGTTTATTGGTGATGAACTCCTTCAGTTTTTGTTTGGGAAAACCTTTATCTCTCCTTCTATTCTGAATGACAGGCTTGCTGGATAAAGGATTTTTGGCTGCATATTTTTTCTATTTAGCACATTGAATATTTCATGCCCCTCCCTTCTGGCATGCCAAATTTGTGTAGATAGGTTTGCTACTACCCTTATGTGTCTGCCCTTGTAGGTCAAGGCCCATTTGTCTCTAGCTGCTTTCAAAATTCTCTCTTTATCTTTGTATTTTGCCAGTTTCACTGTGATAAGTCATGTAGAAGATTGATTCAAGTTACGTCTGAAGGGAGTTCTCTGTGCCTCCTGGATTTCAATGTCTGTTTCCTTTCCCAGATTGGGGAAGTTCTCAGCTATGATTTGTTCAAGTACACCTTCCACCCCTTTCTCTAGCTCTTCTTCTGGAACTCCTATGATATGGGTATTATTATGTTTCATTGAATCACTTAATTTTCTAAATCTCCTCTCATGGTCCAGAATTCCCTTATCTCTTTTTTTTTCTCAGCTTCATCTTTTCCCATAATTTTTCTTCTATTTCACTTATTCTGCCCTCTGCCTCTTCAATACTGTCACTTCCTCTAGTTTATTTTGCACCTCATTTACATTTTTTAATTCATTATGACTATTTTTAGTTCCTTGATCTCTGCAGCAATGATTCTCTGCTGTCTTCTATGCTTTTTTTTTCAAGCCCAGTGATTAATCATATGACTATTACTCTAAATTCTTGTTCAGTTATATTGTTTATATCTGTTTTGATCAATTCTTTAGCTGTCATTTCATCCTATAATTTTTTTTGAGGCAAATTCTTCCATTTCATTACTTTGGCTACTTTTCTGTCCCTTATGTGTTTCAAAAGCTTATGTGTCTTGCACCTCTGAGCACTGCTATATTAAAGAGGGGGTCATAAACTATCCAGGGTCTGGCCCTACAAGAGGTGGGTTTTTTTTTTTTTTTTTTGGAGAGTGTTACTTGCTCTCTGTTGTTGTGACTTTGGTTGCTTCATCTCCCTACTCGTAGTGATGTTTTAGACTCTCCACCAGGTGTACTTTGATTTGTTCCTTGAAGTAGCCCTTGAAAAGAAAACAAACAAAAAACCCACAAAAAAATAAACAAACCAAACAACAAAACAGAACCCCAAAACACTAGCTCCAGCAAAACAACAGGGTAGGGTTGGTGTTGATGGAAGAGGCCTTATCCCATACAAAGAGAAAAAATGACAGGGGTGGGGAAAAAGAAAAGAAAAGAAAATTGACCAGGCTGAGGAACTCTATGGCTTTTCAAGAGAGAGAGAGAAAGAGGAAAATAAAGAAGGAGGTATAGAACAGGTATAAAGAGAATAGATGAAATATGTCTGCTTAAAGAAACCAACAACCAGACTAGAGGAAGCAAGAAATAAGAAGGAGAAAAAGAAGAAAAAAATATATATAATAAAAATTGTCCAAGAATTAAATCAGGAACTGCAAAACCCGTGGGTGCATTGGAACTCGTGTCAGTGCTGGTCTGGAGGAGAGGCTGTCTGGTTTGTCAGCATCATCCGCTCCTGTGGATATGCTGTTACCAGGTGTGGAGGGGCCTGGTTTGGTGTAGGCAGGTCCCGCCTCCACTGTGGGCCCACTGTGGGATCCCTGGGGACCCACCTTGTTGGTGATGGGGTGAAAAATGGTGGCATTCCAGACTCTCCTCCATGGACTGGGTGTCCCAGACCACTCTGTTCAGGCCATCCTCACAGTGCCGTGGGTGTGAATGAGGAAGTTTGTCCTGTTCTGCTGACTCCCGCATCTGCCTGGTGCTGGGCTGTGGTAAAAAACTACAATGTCTTGAAGGGTCCTGCTCCATGTGTCCTGTGTTCCAGGGAAGAGCCGCTCTGTGACGCGGACATACGGCCTCTGGCTGGTGGGCACAGGCAGTCTTTTGTCCTTTGAGTGATTATGTACCTTGTTCCCACATCACTCCAGGGAGGGGATTGCTTTCTCCCACTGCAGACTGTGCCTCGGAACTCATTACTGAGCCTGAGGCTGGCTCCCCTCCTCCCCAGGTGTGCGAACAAGGCAGCTGGCCCCAGTTCAGAGAAAGTCCCACAGTTAGAGATTGGATCTTTGTCTGTCCAGGTCCATGGTTTTTCTCTTGTCCAGATACAGTCCTATGCTTCCCCAGCCCCTCTTTTTCTTTCCTTTGTCTCTCTGCAGAAGGGGATCCCTCACCTCTGTGCATGTCTTATCTCTCCCAGTTTGCAATCATGCACTTATGGTCCTCCAGGTTGTCCCTGTGGGTCCCTGGAGACGTCTCTGTCACTCTGCAGCCTGGACTCTTGGAATTCAAAGTCATTTGGCCTCAACACTGTTGTGTTTGAGGGATGAGGGAACTTCAGGTCCCCCTACATCTCCACCATGTTGGATCTCCTTCCAAGAGTAATATTTTAAATAAAAGATACACTTATCTAATTTTTAATAGAAAAATGTGGGTAATTATGTTCTTTGGATTTATTCCTATTGTCAGAGGCTTTAAAGACCATATACATCACTAGCATTAATAGCAAGAGTAGAGGAAAGTGTATATTCTTTGTGTTAGTGTTTTTTTTGTTCTTAATGTGACTATAAACTACCTTTCAATTTTATAGCAGGAAAATACCTCCAGAAGTAGACTCTGATGCAGGCATCTGCTCTTTTCCTATTTCAAGATACTACTGTATTACCTGCTAGGGACAATAATTATTGCTGCCATATAAAAAATTATTTTTAGTTGTATTAATATTGTACTTCAATTCTAGGTTGAATTATGGAAAAAAAGTATAGCATTTTGAAGTATTACTTCAATTGTTTCATCTAAATATCTATTTGACATGAAAACAACTAAAATGCTCTTTTGATGAAAACATCTATTTAAAAAAATTGGGGACAGCAATTCTAGAAGTAGTTTAGTTCTTAAATTAAAGAGTTGGTTTTCAAGTAGTTTCTGAAATGCCAGTAGGTACAGAGAATATCCTATTGAGGATGCTTGTTGAAGCTCTAAGTTTTGTACACTTAAAGTTGTTATGGAGAAATCTGATTAGACCAAGTTCTTCCTATACTGCTATTAAGTGACTGCAGGATTATGCTTCCTGGAGGGCTAGGGTAATCTGCCCCTGGATTTATATCCATGTTTATTTGACCCCAAATACTGCCTTATTGTCATTGGTGAATGGCTGAACTGCAAGGCCCTGATGGCCCCTCCGTGGTAGTTGACCATTATTAGACTTTGTCTCTCTAAAAGCAGCCAGTAGGTTTAAAACAAATGGGCCATATGCTTTTCCTTGAATGTTGCAACTGATTGCTAATATTATATTTCCTCTTTTCATTTCAGTTGTACAAATGGAAAACTAGAAATTCTATCATAAGGGAAGGATTATGTGGAAAGTTAATGATGAAAGTTAGGGAGGTTGAACGTTTTTTCCCAACAGAACTCGTTCCCCATATCCCTTCTGTAGCTGAAGTCCCTATTACACCACAGTCTGCAAGAAAAAAGCTGACAATGTGAACAGAAAAACCACTGAGCTGGGCAGCTCAGAAGAACCATCAACCCAAACTTCCCCCTTGACAGCAGTAAGTCCACCCTGGGTTACAATTCAGCTGAATTGCTTGTGCATGTTGTCTGGAATGATTTATTCCCTTTATGAGAAAGGGGGAAAATTATCCAAAATCCATTGTTCCCAATTTATGTGATTAATGGACATTAGCCAATATGCGCAGGTATAAGAGGAGAAAGACAGGTTAGAAGAGCTAGCCAGAGAAGGACTCCTGAGTGTGCTCCCTCAGGCTTAACTCAGCAGTTAATCAAACAGTTTTTGCCTGCCACTAAGGCTTTCTACAAAGGAAGCAAAGTGGAGGATCAGGAAATAGGACTTTGTAAACCCTTTTTTACCTGCTCCAGAACAAGTATCAAACATTTGTCTTCCATCAAAATACACCTATAGGTTTGTTCTCTTATGTGCACTGGGACTCAATATCCTTCTCTAATGAAAACTATGAAAAGTGATCCTTCCCCACCCCCACCCCCCCAAATTTTGTTCATATATTGTTGGTGGTGGTAGTTTTATTTTTAAATGAGAAGTTGCTATATCTGTTTGATCATGACTATTTATAAAAATAGAAATAGCATGAGTCAACCAGGGATGATCTACAGTCAGCAAGAGTAAAAAATCTGTGTTTCTTTTCCTTAGCCCATCACGAGGTTTCCCTGTTTCTTATTTTCAAGGGGATGGTAGGAGGCTGTAATAAGCAGACTTGAGTCACTGTAGGGATTAAAATGGGAACGACAGTACTTTCAAATTTAATGTACCACATCTGACATTATTTATATTACCCATTGTACCCTAAGGACCTAATTGCAAACCTTGCTTCATTCATGGAATCTGCCCGTTGACACTGATATTAATGGTTAATAGTGCTGAGTTTCTCTCACAGTATTATTCCTTGCAAAATGTTTCTGCATGGTCACACCTTCAGGTGCTCCTCTTCCCCAATGAGTACAATGAAACAATTCTCCAGAGTTGACCATCCCCCCTCTCTTTAGATAGCTTGGTATAAGAAACCCATCAGCGTTTTCACCACACAGAATTAATCATTTATACTGACTCTTTAATATGACACTTGGGACCTATTCAACTCTGGTAGTGTTATTGAAACTTCAGCTATAAAACTTAAATTCCCTAAATCTAATGATTTCCTTTTCCGTCACATCATGGACATTATGAGATTATCTTTTTAAGACAGGTGAACTTCTCCTGATGAGGTGTGTTGGGAAATAGGTCTAAATGCAAAGATCCTGAATTTCTGATTGTCCCAAATCCTATTTTCCTAAAAGTAACAAAAAAATGTTCAGTTTCCTTGTTTTTAAGACCTACAACTTTCTACTAGAAATAGGGGTTTATCAACCTTGCTAATTACTATTATTGGAGTGAGTGTGATATGAGTTTCCTGACAAATTACAGACCATTTCTTTGTAGGTCCTCAATAATATTAAAATTATATTTTAGCACTTCTATTTTGTTAAGAAGCATACACCTCTGTTAAATGTCTACTTAATTTTCTTTAGTGTTTGTCATTTTTTGTTGTATCTATATCGGTTAACTGATATTATCTCAGGAAATCTCAATCCTAGAGCTATAATAAATCCTTCTCTCTATAGAGATACATTCTTGGATGATAACATTATTTTTCAAGGGATCACTCTGATCATACTGTTATAGAAGATTGATTCCAGATAGCTAAATGATAGTTGATGGGAGAAATCTTAGCATTATATTAAAGTTGATATCTGATATCTAATTGGCAGATTTAATTTGTGTGTGCATGTATGTGTGTTAATTCTGCCCTGTGTTACTACCAGTGCACACAAAAGAATGAGACTGAGGAAATTTATTTTTAGCTTAATAAGCAACTTCCTTTTGCCAGAGGCTTGCCTCTTACTGCATATGGATATATCACAGGGAGACTTACACAGCTCTGTTTGTCCCATGTTTAGCCTTAAGATCTAAAACTAAATAAAAATTTTTTATGATAAAAATAATTAAAAATTCATTTTCACAATTGATATGTATAAAACATCATTGACATTGTTATTGACTTACTAGATATTTATAATAAAGATGACATAAGATTGTATCTATGTGATCAGAAATTACTGTATCAGTACTTCACAAGACCCTTCTAATTTTTTCACCCCTGTGGATAAGTGTATTTGTATATTTCATGTATTGAAATGCTAAAATATTAAGCTATTTCATTTTGGCAGCCTAACATCAGCAAGAAGCAACTTAATAAAATATGAAGTATATTAAATTTATTGCTATATTTATAAGTCTATAATTAATACATCTTCATATTAAGCATTAAAACTTAAGTAAATGCAGAGCAGTACTACATTATTAAAACAAAATATACCAAGGTCTAATGACTAAGTAGAAGAAGAGAAAATCTAATTCAGTAGGAGACAATCAGATAACAATTTTAGAGGATATCTTAATTGTGGTGCTCTTTATCAACTAATTTTACAATTTAATAAACTGACACATAGAGACATGGGGCAATAAAATGAATTTTTTACTAAAACAAATTTCTTCTCAATAGAATTTTTAAAAACCTATTTGGTCTAAATGGTTTCACAGGATTAGAAAAATTATTTAAAAATAAAATATAAGTGGAAAGTTGGAAATGAAATTGTTGACATAGACATCTCTGAGGGCAAGAGGCTTCTAAGTTTCTAACACAAGCTAATGTGTATTTTCTATGTAGTTAGCTTAATATAGAAGTTCTCTTGGGAGTCTTTTTTCTAAGTAGCTGAGTAAATTCAGTATAATATAACATTCTCTTAAAAAAAAGTGTTAACAAAAATAACATGTATTAATATTCTAAATTAAAAAATGATACTAGCTAAGTAACTATTGATGAAGATTGAAAGCCAAATTTTTAACATTACTCATGTATTAGACTTACATTTACCATCTAAGCTGCCTGTTTGAATTCTACATGTGTAAAAAAACAGGCAGATTTCTATTTGTGCACAGCACACTAAAAATTTTGAAGAATGATCTATCAAACATTGCACAAATTTTGTGTGTATTGGAAGAAAACATGGTCAGCCCCTTCAGGAAATATGTATTATAAGTTATTTTTATTTTCAATTAACAGATTTAGAGGAAGTAACAAAGTTGAAAGGTGTAATACACTCTTCATCTAGTTTCCCCAATGGAAACATATATTATGTAACTGTAGGACAATATCAATAGGAAACTAGGAAATTACATGGATTCAATGTCATAAAATTCTATGCCATTTCATCATACGTACGGATTCCTGTAACTACCACTGCCATCAAAGAACATAACTATTCTACCTCCACAAAGATCTATTGGTGTCTATTTTTCAATTGATTAAGTGAAGAAACCTTATTTTAAGTCCCTTTTATCCTCTCTTGGTTGGAATATCATCGTCTTAAAAATTTCTTCTACATACATACTTTATGTACAAACGCACACACACATTTTATATATATATATATATATATATATATATATATATATATATACACACACACACACACACACACACACACACACACACACACACGTTTCTTTATTTTGAGAGAGAGTGGGAGAGGGACAGAGAGAGAGAGAGAGAGAGAGAATCCCAAATAGGCTCCATGCTGGTGGTGTGGGGCTCGAACCCATGAACTGTGAGATCGTGATCTGAGCCGAAATCAAGAGTCAGACGCTAAACTGAGCCACCCAGACACCTCATGTACACATACATATTAAAGTCCACATCAGACAATGTTATACTTTTTGTATCAAACAGCAAATATAATTTAGACAAGGAGAGTTTATAACCTGACTTTTGCTTTTATTATATTCAGGTATTCATCCTTATGCCATCTTGTACTTTTTGACATTTGCCCAACACTTTTGGAAAAAGGCTATTTTTAGGGATATATCCATTTATTCCCAAATAAAGCTGAGCAAGAGATATCAGCTACTTATTATGTTGGTATTTCCCAATATGTCCATCTGTACTTAAGGGAAAAGGTTAAGGACAACCTTCAGTAGTGGAACTGGAGTTGGGAGCAGTTTAATCATGTGTAGAAAGTAAAGGGAAAAATAAAGAAAAATATGGAAATCCTATGCACCAAAGCAAATTTCAGTCACACTTTATGACAGGGACTAATCAGTATTTTCATGATACTACTATCTTGTGGAATAAAATCAACAGACTGAGTATTGAAGTTAACACATGAAAATCAAGGTGATAATTACTAAATACATTTTGTATACTTCTCAAATATTCCCATACCCTAATGGCATATGTATACTTAGGAGAATTCTGTATTTCTGCAGGGTTTTGAGAAATACATTTTATTTAATTAATTAATTTATTTTTTAACGTTTATTTATTTTTGAGACAGAGAGAGACAGAGCATGAATTGGGGAGGGGCAGAGAGAGAGGGAGACACAGAATCCAAAGCAGGCTCCAGGCTCCAAGCCATCAGCCCAGGCTTGAACTCATGGACCGCGATCATGACCTGAGTTGAAGTCGGATGCTTTAGCTGACTGAGCCACCCAAGGGCCCCAAGAAATACATTTTAAAAGTAAGTGATTGGTTTAGGAAGGACATTGCTTTTTGATAAGGGAATATTTTCTCTGCATGTTATTTTGTGAAAGGTCCTCAGATTAAATAATGAATGCTTTTTTCCTTAGAATTTTTGAATAGTTCTTACATTTGCATATTCAAAAATAAAAATGCATTGTGAAGTAAACAGAAAATTCTCCCTCCCATCTTATCCATATCCAGCTAGGTCTAATCCTCCACACTTTTAAGTGATTTATTTTTACTTTTATTACTACCATTATTGCTATTATTAAAATCATTTTGCATTTTAATGGTAGTGTAGATTTAGATTATTTTTCACCATTTACCCACAATTCATCTTTTACCTTCTCAGAGACACAACCATGTATGTTATTAATATGTTCCTTATAAATAATTTTAGAAAAAGTATCCTATCTAAGATAAACAGTTTTGCAAGGAATAATGTGGATATATGTCACCTTATGTAAGAGATATAGCTGTGGAATAAATTTGTGTAATTTAATTGCCAGATAGAATAACAGGGCATGTACCACTTTATATTTCCATGTACCACTTTATACGTCCATGAGGCCAAACTTGCCACACAGCCCTGACAACTACATTTGTTATAGACCTTTTCAACTTTTGGAAATTCTTTTTTTTTTTTTTTTTTTTTTTGAGAAAGAGATAGAGAGGGCAAGAGTGAGCAAGGAGCAGAGAGGGAGGGAGGGAGGGAGAGAGAGAGAGAAAGTGAGAGAGACAAGCTAGGCTCACCCAGAGCTTGCGATTTACCCAAATTGGGGCTAAAGCTCATGGACTGTGAGATCATGACCTGAGCCAAAGTCAGATGCTTAATGACTGAGCCATCCAGGTACCCTGGAAATTCAATTTTTAATAGAATTTTTCACCTGTTAGTTTTATTTAAGGCACTTTGTATTTTGATTTGAATTTCACTTTGTGTCGTAGACTCTAAGTCTAAAGTTCTCTGTTGTCTAGCAAGAGAGCGGGGTGCAGGATGAAAAGCAAGAGATGGCTAATGTCCGGGACAAGACAAGAGCCCTGAATAAGGGTCTTTGCCCTGTATTTATTCAGATCAGAAGGCTTACAAACGTGATGGGTGTGCACAGAGAGACAAAGAAACTGGGAACATTAACTTGGGGGCATGAGGGAAAGGGGGGTTTTGAAGATATACAGTGTTTGGGGTTAGAGTCAATATAAAACAAACCTGGTGCAAGGCAGATGGGCAGATGGTTGTTAATGGCAGACAGGAGGCGCCGTGTCTGTTTAACATAGCTAGTCTAGGGGATGAGACAGGGAATAGGAATAACCTCAGGGTTAACAAGGCACCTTTTCTTTTGTTAACCAGCTCTGCTCTGGGCTGCTTTGCCTGCAGCGCAAGGGTCCATAGGCAAATTCACCAATCTACCTAACCTGGCCCTATCCTCCTGTGAAAGCAACTTTTCTGCTAAGGTACTAAATTTGGGGTGCTTCCACCCTGAATATGTAGTCTTGTTTATTTCATATACCTATGTATTGGACACCTTTGCACCCATTCCTATTTTAGGGCTTTACATCTCCCTCTCTATTCTGGGGGCTCTGCATCCCCTCTCTATTTTGGGGTGCATTTGCACCTCCCTATTCCAGGCACCTTTGCGCCTTCCTTTTCTTGGGGTGCTTTTGCACCCTCCTATTCTTGGGGTTCCATTCTGGTTTACCCAAACTCAGGCGTGAGCATTTTATGGCTCTGTATTTCTTTATGCCTTGTTAACTCATTGGTGTAAGCCCAGAGGATTCCTAAGCTTATCCCCCAAAACTTTGTGTTTTTGTTTGTTAAGTTTATTTTGAGAGAGACAGAGCTCGCATGTGTGAGTGAGTGGAGGAGGGGCAGAGAGAGAGAGAAAAGAGAGAACTCCAAGCAGGCTC
This sequence comes from Prionailurus bengalensis, assembly GCF_016509475.1. Taxonomy (NCBI): domain Eukaryota; kingdom Metazoa; phylum Chordata; class Mammalia; order Carnivora; family Felidae; genus Prionailurus; species Prionailurus bengalensis. Next base: position 93,122,256 of record NC_057355.1, on the reverse strand, counting down.
TGCACTGTCAGCGCAGAGCCAGATGTGGGCCTCAGTCTCATGAACCTGAGGCAAAATCAAGAGTTGAGCACTTAACCGGCTGGACCACTCAGGCCCCCCAAATTTCACTTTGTATAAGTGATATCATGTATTTGTATATACTGCAAATACTTTTGACCTAGTTTGTTATTTGTGTTTTGACATTTATGGTGTTTTATTCTCATTTGGGATTTCTCATTTTTCTTGTAGTTGAATTTCTCAGTCTTTGTTTTTTTGACTTTTGGTAATTTTTAAAATTGTTTCTAACACTTCATCTCTTATTCTCTACAGCAATTATCACTTCCTGATATATAATTAACTTATTACATATATTGTCTCTCCCATAGAATCCTAAATATCATGAACACAGGGGTTTATTGCACTGCTCTATTTTATGCACTTAGAATAATGCCTGGCATAGAGTGATATATAAATATTTGTTGAGAGAATGAATGTAGGTTTTGTAGACTAGAACTTTATAAAGGATAACTCAAATAATGGTGTAGACCTTGGACTAGAGTTGAAAGACCAGCTGAGTATTACTGTCCTTTGTGTTTGGTCCATTCAGTTGAAAAATAACCAGGAAAAAGTTCTGATTAAAGATCAATGATTAGGAGTTAAGTACCCTACCCATGAACTGTCTGTCACAGAAGAAAATGAGAGTCCATGTTCATCCTTGAAAGATAACCAAATGGATGATTTTTTAAGTTACATATATATGTATATATACACATGCACATATATATTTTTATGTGCTTCTAAAGAGTAGCTACTTGAATTACCACTAGAAGTCATATAAGGCATTAACTTTCTGTGTCTCTACCTATACAATTTAAACTTCTTTTAAATGTTGAAAACTTTAAGAGCAACTTCAAGACTATTGAATTAAGAAGAAAACTGACCTCATGAAAAATTTCCAAACGAAAATAGAGCTGGAACAAAAAGGAACTGCCAAAGAAGAAGTGGGCAGGTTGGCACTTGGTGTTCCCTGAAAGGACAGGATTTAAAAGTACTTGGAAAGAGATAAACTAGGATGTAGATGTGGGTAAAGGCTGGAAAGTGAATCTGAAAGATGTAGAGGTTCGGTTTGGTATTGGGTGGGGAGGAAAATGTGGATTTACTTGGCTTTTGTTCATGAGGCTACATTTAAAGAGAATATCTAAGGGGCAGTTAATAGCAGTTTCGGGGTTTCTCTTTGCAACACGCATTAGAAAAACACGGAGCAAGATGGTGCCAAAAATGTGAAGGCAAGCTCCTTGTCATTAGAGGTATGTTACTGAGTGATGGTCAACTGGGAGGCAAGTTTTGTCACCTTTACTCTGAGCAATTTGTGTTACTGAAGATGGAAATTTAAAGAATGTGTTTTGAATTGCTCATAGGTGAAGGGCACATGTAGCCACACTGAGAGAAAGGCTATTGGCAAAGGAATGACTGTTGGTAGCAAAAGGTGTTATGGGTTGAAATGTGTCCCAGCAGAATTCAGGTATTGAAGTTGTACCTCAGCCCCCCAATCCCCAACTCCATCCCACCACTGCAGCTCAGGGCAGGACCTTGTTTGGACACAGGGTCATTGCAGATACAGTTAAAATAAAGACCTACTGGACTAAGGTAAACCCCTTTATCCAATATGCCTGGTGTGCTTATAAGGGGGAATTTGGGCACACAAATATACATGCACGGAGGTAAGAGGATACAAATAGATAAGGAAAAGATGGATGTCTACAAGCCAAGGGGAGAGGCCTAGAAGAGTCCCCACTGTCACAGTCTTCAGAAGGAGCAAACCCTGCTGACACTGTTTTTGGACTTCTGGCCTCCAAAACTGAGTAGGCAAATTTCTTTTGCTGAAGCCGCTCACCTGGTATTCCCTTATTATGGCCTTTTAATTTAAACAGCAAAATTGTCACTGTGAAGTTTTAAAGAAATGAGTTTTCGCTGAAGAATAAATATTACTTTATCTGGCATAGGTTTCCAAAAACTATTCTGATTCTTAACGGAGGTCTATTTTTTCTGGGCTGTTTTTTTTTTTTTCTTTTTATGCCTACTGGCAGACTTCTATTTATTTTCTGAGGAATATTTAAGTAAAAGCCCTAATTTTAACACCACTTGCAGAGTGATGTTTCTTTTAATCAGTTCCTAGCCTCCTCTACTAAGAGTCAAACTATTCCTAACGAACATGGCAATTAATGCACAGAACAGCTACAGGTTTATGACATATAAGATGCATAATTTCTCTGGCTTTGATATCTACAATTGTTTGACATTAATGCTGTTTGAACTTTAAATAAAATAGTTTCTTGCCAGTTTCTACAAGCTACACAAGATTTGGGAAACAGTGTTCATTTTGCTATTCCAAGGACATTTCAATAGAATACAACTAACCCAGCTGATCAAGGTCAGAGAAGCAGGTTAATCAGTTTTATCTATTTCTTTTAATTTTTGTTTCTATTGAAGTGTTACATGTTTATTTCCGAATTTGTAACAAAAGAAGTAGCAGAGTTCACTAATAATACAAGCAAAAGGCTAAAGCACAGTGGGAATGAACTCAGTTGTCAAGGAATAGCACTTTTTTTTTTCTATTTTTTATACAATGTCATTCTGGGCATTGTTACACTTGGGCTTATGACAAACTGGCTCAGTACTTTATAAAAATGGAATTTTCAAAGAAATGACTGAAGTACCATTCCACATTAAATATCTCTAAGTGCTTCTGTATTTACATATTAAAAGATAGATGTCCAACCCTTCATTGTCCTTGGCTCTGCTTTATGGAAACCAAGCTATATGATGGATTAAGTAGGTTTTAACCAACACAGTTCTTGCTGGTCATTTTAGGATAAAAATTTAGTGGTGACAAGTCTTACAAAAAAGTCCTTATTTTTCACCCAAATCAATTTTAGTTGTAACTTTATACTTGGCCATAGGTATTGATCATTTTATACCTATCTATTCACCTGTACAATTACACAGAAACAGATACAATTTAAAATATTTAATAGTTTTAACTTATTATTGACCAAGAAAATTATATCAGAGACTATCACTAACAGAATTAATATTGTCTAGATAGGAAAGTCAGTACTACTATGATGGCTAATTTATAAGTGTTTTACCTGTGCCAAATAAGTTAATTGCAACTACAAATCTCTGACAAGAAATACTATTAGTATTTACTTTTTACAGATGTAGAAAATGAAGCATGGCCAGGTGAGTTTAGTGCTAAGCAATTAAAATGTGATACAGCATATGTAGTATAAGAAAATACATAGTACTCTTCAGTCATGCTGGGGACAGAAATTCAATTTGGCCCAAGAAGGTAGAAAATAAATTCATAGAGTTGGCAATGTTTGAGCTAAACTTTGACATAAAAGTAGGAGTTTTACAAGGGGAGAAAAATTTGCCAGAGGGGAAAAAATACAAGGTGACCAAGAATAGCCTGTTCATGTCAAGACTTTTTCGGTGGAAGAGACCAAAAACCTACTAAAACTAGCTCAAGAAATAAGGGAAAGCTTATTTTAAAAAAGGCACAAAAGTCTCAGTGAAATAGCATCCAGAAAGTGTCATGAATCAAGGCAGCCTGTCCATATTTCTCTGTCTGCCTCTGTCTGGGTGTCCTCAGTGACTACACTTCTGAGCCTGAACCTCTTTCTGTTTCTTTCTTATGATGGACTTGCTATGCTGTTATTTTCTCTGTACACATATAGCTGATGCCTTCCCAGTTTCACCCTACGTGACTTTCTAGTGGAGTTCTCCATGGATTACTATATTACTCCTCAATGTAAAAATCTTATATTGTCAGACAAATCTGATTGGGTCAGGCCATCTTTTCATGCCACAGCACACAAGTTATTTCTAGTACATTTGGCTATAATCAGAAGAGTTGGATATGACCCACTCTATTGTCAAGCCTATAAACAAACATTCATTAACCAAGTCTACTGGGTACTTAAATAGGTTAGTAATCATTTCAGTATGGTAGGTATGCATGCATTTGTTATTTGACCATAAAGTAGAATTATGAGGGCTTTCTTTCTCAGGGCACTGACCTTGACCTTTGATCTGTAGGAATAGGGAAGGTATAATTTTAAAAACTTTAAGTTTCATAATCCTACTGGTCCTTTAAAAATAACACTTCTGGGAGGGTGAAGAATAAGAAGTCAAGATAAATGGAGATAATAGGGGACAGTTGTGGTGATCCAAACTAGAGAAATAACTCAAAATGAGAGGCACCAATCCCTGACATTGATGGAAAAATTTAAATATTCCCAGAATGTCTTTCTGATTCCAAAATGTTACGGAGGATGAAATGTTCATTTACTTTTGGAAGAATGACTTGATGGGTGAAAACAAGAAAAAAATATGAGGAAACAAAGATGTAAACCAGAATTGAGAAATTGGTGAATGGAAAAACAAAGAAAAGGAAACAACAGCAGAAAACATTGTTGTAGAATTCTTGTATTGGCTATATTGTTTTTCAAATAGGGAGGAGATAGAAGGGACTCCTATATTTCAAAAAAGAGTGGCATGTTTTATCCTCTAAAAAACAAAACCGTCTTCAGATAAGAACAGATGCAAGGAATTTAGAAGGAAGACACAAGTAGTGTGAGCTGGTAGTGCTCTGTGAATGGAAGATCTCTACTGGGTGAAATTAAACTCAAGAATAGGTAATAATGGAAAAAAAAAGTCTCTTAACTGTTTAATGCCTCCATCAAGGATAACTTTAAGAAAAAGATCTAACAAACTATAACAGTAACAATAATAAGACAACCACCTATTAAGCACTGCCATGTATCATGCTAAGTACTCTATTCAGGTTATTATATTTAATCATCACAACACCTCCAAGATGCATATAATATTATAATCACTTTATGGAGAAGAACATGAAGGCATCAAATAAGTCAATACTTAAGTTATCAACCATTCTAGTAAGAAGAATAGAAACTATTAAAGCTGTGGTATTTATGTTGCATTATAATACCTTACTGGAGTAATGCTGAGAGCAGACAAGCACCATGAGAAAATGGAATCATGTAATCCTTAAGTTTATAATACTTAAAGGAGAAGCTGTTAGAAATAGGCAGACATAAGCTCCGTAATTTAGGACTAAGGAACTACACTCAAAATGGAATTTTGTTTTTGAGAATGAGGATTTCTAAAACTTGGAAATACTTCAGTTTTATTACAAATTACCAAATAAAGAAGTAAAATGTAAGAGATCAACTAAGTAAATCAAACCTGTGAGGATTTTAAAGGAGCACAGATTTTACGAGATTGCATCACTGTTGGAACAAATGGCCTAGATAGAATATAGATGTACAAGTGACATTTATAGTGTCAGGAATACTAAATGATAGACTGTGCCAAAAGCCTGTGAAAATGATTTTTTAAGAAGGATGTGTGTGTTTTAACTATGTGAAGAGAAAGAAGACAGAGAACTCTATTGCTTGAAGATCTAATATTAAAATAAGTGGAAAAACACCATTAAACAGGAACTTAATCTCTAGTCTAAATGTGTTTAAGAAAAAAACTTAAGAAAGAATGACACACTGGATACAAGAGACCACATAGCTGTTTCATGTTCAGTTCTTTTTCCATTTATTGAGAACTTCAAGATATGCTTGCATATCAAGTCATTGTTAAAAACTATGGAGGAAGAAATATATAACTTCAGAAAGAAAAGAATTTTCTACAAGCTATTAATGGCAAACCTAATAAAGCTCTGAGATTATTCAGTAGATGGTTTATAAACATTTGTAAAAGAAACTGATGTTTACTAAAGTCACTATAGGCCTACAAAAAATTTCAATAGAAATCAAATTTATTAAAATTTTCAACATGCTTCAACAGGTTATAAGTGTTTATACTACATATATATTTTTTCCCTTTCTTGTAAAAGAACCCTTACTTTTTTTACATGGAACCATTCCTACTCTACTCTTGGTTCATGGTGTTGTTAATGCCTGGGCTAGACATTTCCAGTCAGAGAATTCCATCTTGCGGGCAAGCTGATTGAATCAGCCAGACAACAAGCAGAAGACTGGGATACTTTTGGAACTATTTGCAAACAGGAAAGCCCCTTTCTCTGCCACTGCTGAACTAGAGGAATATGGGTTTGTGTTTTCTGGTGGCCATTTTGTATCATGAGGGAAACTTAGAATATCACCAACAAAAGAGAATTTCTAGACTGAGAGAGAGGCAGAACTCTAGCAACAATCTTAGATTATTTGCAATTTTAAGGTAATGAAACACTTCTTGCTTATGCCACTTTGAGTTAATTGGAACTAAAAGAGTTTTAATTCTGAAATTGGTCCCTGGAAGTGGAATATTACAATTAGAACACATTTAAACTGTGGGTTATTTGCTAAAGAATACAGAATGAGGCTTCTCCCAAACCTTACTTGAGATATTAGTGACACCTGTTATAAAGTGGAAAAATTAAATTGCCATGTTCATGCAAATTCACTTGGTTCTCAGATTTTTAGTTCTCTGCTACTAAGGCTTTTGGAAATCCTGTAGAGAAATGCCAGTATTGTGGAATGTGTCAATTGTTCTGTGTGTGTGTGTGTGTGTGTGTGTGTGTGTGTGTGTGTGTGTGTGTATGTGTGTGGCTTTCAGTAAGTTACTCCAAAAAGGAGACTAGCTTCTTCTAAACAGCTTCTCTGAAAATGGAAGAAATAAATACAACCTATTGAAGAAAAGCTCTTTTTGCCTGAGGCTAATGACACTGGGTAGCTTAGAATCTGACATTTCTTAGTTTAACAGGACTGTAAATCTTACTACCCTGCCCCAAGCTAGAGTTCATGGTAGAAAACACAGCAAAGGGAGTAAAAAGCAAAAGAATGATAGTATTGAAACCCTGGAGAAAACACTGTCCTCCCCACGTAGCTAACTTTTTCAATTTCTGACTGGCAAGTGTAAAAATTACTCCCACTGTAGAGTACAATCCATTGGGAAACAACCTTTAAAGCAAAAACTGTATTAGTTCCATTGTTGCAGAATAGTGGCCAGATGGAAGCCATTATACTTACTGCTAGGGAGAGGGCAGAGCACCAAAACTTCTTGTAAAAAGGAAGGGATCCCAGTCAGTGCTCTAGATTCTAGAATTATGACTGGACTAAATCTCTAATTAAGGTTATCAGTTCATGAAGCTTTATATTTATGGTCTATAGGTTTCTGAACCATAAAGAACTTGACATGCCTGTCACTCAGAAATCCTGTGCTCAGGGTTAAATGTAGCAATTTAACTGTGAGTGCATCTTGCCTCGGTGTCCTTAATAATTTAAGAGAAATGGTATTGGATAGTTCAAAGGCTCAAATTCTCTATCATGAGGGAAAGTAATTAAAGAAGTTTCTCTCTTTGTAATCATTCTCTACTAGGCCTACATAGATTCTTCTCTAAGAACAGGCTTGATCTCTGTTTACTGCCTCAAGTGGCCTATAAAATAATGGCAATTTAGGATTTAGAGTTATTCACATAGTTGAAAAAAATCCCTTAGGTAGAAGACTAAATGCAAGAAAAACATACATGTTTAGCATCATATTTAATAGGGGATAAAGGTACTGTGAAACAATATAATTGGTCCCTGACTCTTTGTCTCAAACGTTTTGGTCTGGACACATTTAGATAATCACATTTTAATTTTCTCCAGAGATGAGAGGCCACACTCTTTGGAAATCCTCAGATCCTACCACTAAGGATGACCAAAATCTGAGAGAAACTTGATACTTAGAATCTACAATATCTAAGAAGGCAGAACTAGGATTCAAAAAGCACCAATATAGTTCATATTGTCCATGTATCGTTTTCAAAAATTTAAACCATTCTTTTAGAGATACAGAGCAAAATGTCGAAAATATTCAACTCATTTTTGAAGGACCTAGCAAAACAATAAATCTGGCCCAAATGAAAATTAATGAAATAAGGATGATATAGTCTTCCCCCAAAAAGCATTAAAAGATGGAGCTTGCTAGGTTAGATACACAAATGGTTAATATCTTACAAGGCAATATAACCATAACCTTTGGACATTATCCTTGATGCTGAACAGAAAGGTGCAAATTAAAACGTAAATTCACAGAACCTATGCCTTTGCTTTATAGAAAAGAACAAAGAGAAACATGAGTGTATTTCCCTTGATCGAAGGCCAACAAATTATGCCTGCTGCCCAATTTCTTGTTTTCATAAAGTTTTAATGGAACACAGCCACATCAATTAATTGATTCCCTGTTTGTGGCTGAGTTGAGCAGTTGTGATATAGACTGTATGGTCTGAAAAACCTAAAATACTCTAAGAAAAAGTTAGCTTATCCTTGCCTTAGATGTTTGAATAACTTTTATTAACAGTACTATCATTTTGGTAATAAATTTCTAAGCAGTCTTGATGACAAAAAGGTTGCTTTTTTGTGTGTATTTATGCTTATTAGCACAGATTTACCAAGAGTTGCTAATTGACTATATAAGCCTCTTTAACTATATAGTGTCAAAGTAACTATGGAAGCCAGATAATTAAGTTCTTTCAAGAAATTTCATTTAGAAATCACTTAAAAGCCTCTACAATTTATTCTGTCCTGAGGCTTGAAAATCCAAGTGAAAGAAATTCTCTTCACCAGATTTCTCCAGCAATATCTGGAGAGCCCCAGATTTTTTATAGTTCCTAGCAAGGGAGTCACCTTGTTTACCACCTGAGAAGCTGGGGCCCTGGAAACTCAATGACAATCCTGTTTTCTTGAAGAGATTTTGAGGTGTTGGTTCCATGTGTAAAGTACAGTCCCTTTCAATTAATGGTAGACTTGTTATTAGCTTGTTACAAAACATGACACTCCAGGTGTACTCCTGATTATTACAAAATCAATTTGATCAATTATATCTTAGTATAGAGGAGGCTTAAGTTTTATTGTACTTACGTGAATAACAATATTATGAAAAGTAAGGAGACAGAATGAAAGTAATTTTTATCAAAGCCGCTTTTCATTAGAACAAAACTACTCTTTTTCCTTGAAAAACAAAAAGATACCCCATTACTTTGTGTACACAGTTGTGTTTCTTTGCCATTATTTCCAGTATATATTCAATCACCCATGTTAACTATCACTGAACCCAATTAGCTACTATTTCATAGAGAACATTGGGAGTTGAAATATCGAACAGTGTATTTGAAAATTGTCTGTTATGCAACAAGCATTTTAGCAAAGTAGTAAAGCCTATGTTCCTACCTAATGATCACCTTTATCTACCCACATCACATTTCGACCAGGTATAAGCATTAATGAACATACAAAACTAAGAAACACCCCTTTCTATTTTCTAAAACTGTGTTTCAGTAGTCTATCTTAGGCAATATTAGATATGCAAAGATTACTTACTAATGAACTCAGTATTATGCAAGACTTTAAAATTAAGGACATTGAATTCTGAAGTTAACATACTGCTAAGCATAATTATTACAAGTATTTTCAGAAATCTGGTTTCATGCATTTTTTTCAATCTTTGACATGGTGTAAGAATTAAATTAGCTCATTTGATAGTAACCAGTGTAAGAAGTTTAGAAATTTTGAAATAGCTATTTCTCCTATTAAAAAACAAACAAACAAAAACCATTGAATACTTGTATTATATTTCAAACTGATAAAATCAGAGAAAACCTATTAAGTTGGCTTGTTTCCAAATCAAAATTTCAAACCATCTGGTTGGTCTAAGGATTTATCTTGATTGAATAGATTTGTCTTTTTATATAAAAATGTTGCTAGAGTAGCAGTTTCTGTTAGAATGATTTTTAAAAGGCTAGCATATTTACATTATTAGAAGTTAAATTAAAAACTTATTCTTGACAATTGGGATGGATATTATACTTATTTTGAATTTATAAACGTGCTAATCTTTCCAAACCAATCAAAATAGACCTGTTTAAGATGTTTTATAATCTTTTTTGTTTCTATCCTTCGAAGATAGAAAAATATTTCACACTCAAACGGTAAATGCTTTTCTTTTAATATTTAATTATTTTTGAGAGACAGAAAGCATGAGTTGGGGAGGGGCAGAGAGAGGGGGACAGAGGACCTGACACCGGCTGTGTGCCGACAGCAGAGAGCTGATGTGGGGCTCGAACTCACAAACTGTGAGATCATGACCTGAGCCAAAGTCAGATGCTTAAGCGACTGAGCCACCCAGATGCCCCAGTAAATGATTTTCTAATTCTTAAATCTCAACAGTGGGTCAAGACAAAAGAAGCAGGAAAAACTCATAATTTAGGGTTCAAAGGGCTATCTTCCTGAGTCCAGAAATATTTTCTTTAATGAGGTCATATAAAAAATAAGCCAGCGGAACCTGGGTGGCTCAGTCCGTTGAACATCCCACTTCAGCTCAGGTCATGATCTCACAGTTTGTGGGTTCGAGCCCCATGTCAGGCTCTGTGCTGACAGCTTAGAGCCTGGAGCCTGCTTCAGATTCTGTGTCCCCCTCTCTCTCTGCTCCTCCTCGTTCACTCTCTCTCTCTCTCTCTTACAAATAAACATTAAAAAATTTAAAAAAATAAAACAAGCTAAAAACACAAAAAAGAAAACAAATCTAGCAAACATTTGTTTTATTATTGTTTTTTGACTGACAGAAAATAGGTTTGTATAAGCCATACAATGATCATTAAATAAAACCATAATTCACAATCACTGCTGCCACCAATGGGGAATAACTTATTTATCATACATAATTCTAAACCAATACTAAGCTTAGCTAAGAACCAGAAGCAACAGAGAGGGAAAGATTGGCAAGAGAGGAAAGAATCAGTGAAGATCAAGTTCTATTGTTTCTGTTGCCTTCAGGGACCAAAAAAAACCAAAAAAAAAAAAAAAAAAAAAAACAAACAAACAAACAAAAAAAAACCCAAAAAACAAAACAACAAAAAAGCACTTGTGGGCTTAAATAGTCTGTAAAATGTACTTTTCGGGCAACACAGTTTATTGGCCCCTACAATCAAATTCCCTAAGGCATTCTAAAGGAACTACCATAGATTTCAAAATATAATTTTCAAAGAATTGGAAAAGGACTCTGATGTACTTATCAAGTTAGCATATGCTGAAGCTGTATTTATTTTATAAATGAGAAAATAGTGAATTGGTAAATCTGGTTCAAAGAAGAATGTGAAAAAGTGAGTAATAATAGACATTAAAATATTGAGGTAAGATTAATAAATATAGATCTGGTTAATGTTTACAAATCAATCATACTACAAACCTTGGCCTTATCATTCTTCTCTGACAAAAATTGAAGTTCACGTGTAATTTCACAGGTTCTGGGCTCCAATTATACAACAAATAGCTAAGCCAAGCACAAGGTGAATTGTCTCCTAGGATTGAATAATTCTCAGTTCAGCTTGTTAAACATTGTCCTATCACGACTCTGAGAGTCATACCTTCCTCCTGCCTTATTTCCAAATTTTGGTTAATTTTCTCAATATCTAATAGATACATAAAGTCAATACAATTTAGTCGTATGGCAAAGCTGCCATGTAAACTAAGGTAACCAAGCTTTATTTAAAAATATTTTTTATGAAGAAAGGAAATCACTAAATTATGGGAATTGAGCTAATTGACAAACTGTGGAAGAGTGAAAATACAAAATAGGAAGGAGACATTAGTAGAAACTATATCCTACTGGAAACATTAGAAGGAATTGTAAATAAATAGAAAGACAAGACATAGCAGAGGTATAATAGTTATCATTGGAAGAAGCTACTGCTATGTAGGAGTAGAATTAGATTGATTTTTGTTTAGCTTCAAAGTGTGAAATTAAGCCTGGTGAGTGAAGGTTATAGGTAAGCTAATTGTAAGAATGAGTTCCATTAAAAAAATAAAAAATTCTATCTTGTGTTGTAGCAAGTTGCAAGTTACTCATTACCAGAAGTTTTCCAATTGAAGTTGAACAATAGTGTTTCTTTTCTTGGGGAGAAATTTAAGGATAATGCCTATTTCTGAATTGGTCAGGCCTTTATTTAGGTTTCTAAATTGCTTTAATTTAATTTCTTTGTTTTCTATTTCTGAACCTGTTGTCCCTCTCTCCCCCACTTCTCCTTGTGTCCTCCTCCCTCTGCCTGTCACTTGTTAACAAACTGCTGTGTGGTGCTGCTAGCAATGCAGCATTGGGCATGTTTTCTTCAATCTAGAAAGTAAAGAACAGTTGCATTCCTCCAATAGTTATCTAATATTAGAATAATAAAGGGTAAAAGTTCATTTTTAATAGACTATTTTTTAGAACAGATTTAGGTTTGAAGCAAAAGTGAGTGGAAGTTACAGAGATTTCTCATAAGCCCCCTGCCTCCCACTCATGCATAGTCTCCCCTCATTATCAACATTCCCCATCTGAGTGATACATTTGTTATAACTGATGGATTTACATATCATTATTACGGTCTATAATTCATATTAGGGGTTTCTCTTGGTGTTGTTATATTTGTCCAAACCCATGAAATGTACAAGTATCCACCATTATAGTATCATACAGAGTATTTTCATTGCTTTAAAAATCTTCTGCTCGACTAATTGATCCTTCCTCCATCTTAATCTCTGGCAATTACTGATCTTTTTTACTGTCTACATATTTTTTTGCCTTTTCTGGAATGTCATATAGTTGGAATCAGACAGTAGGTAGCATTTTCTGGTTGACTTCTTTTGATGAATAATAGGTGTTTAAGCTTTCTCCATGTCTTTCAATGGATTGATAGCTCAGTTTTTAGGGTTGAATGATATTCCATTGTCCAGATTACCACAGTTTATTTATTTATTGATACAACTACTTTAGGGCATTTTGGTTGGTTCCACACTTTGGCATTTATGAATAAGACTGCTGTAAACATCCATGTGAAGTTTTTTGTGGGGACATAAGTTGCCAACCCTTTTGGTAAATACCAAGAAACACAACCTTTGGATTCTAGGATAAGGGTAAGTTTACAGGAAACAGCCAAATTGTCTTCCAAAGTGTTCTTACCATTTTTTCATTCCCAATGGCAATGTGAGAGAATTCCTTTTGCTCCACATACTCAACAGCATTTGGTGTTGGTGTTCTGGATTTTTGTCATTAATAGGTATGTGGTGGTATCTTTGTTTTAATTTGCATTATCCAGATGACATGACCTAGAGCATCTTTTTATGCACTTATTTGATGTCTATGTCTTCTTTGATGAGGTGTCTACAAAGGTTTTAAGCTAATGTTTTAATTGTGTAATTGTCCTTTTTTAAAAAAAACTAAGATGTATAATATGTTTTGATATACACAGTGAAATGAGTAGTGTAGTCAAGCTAATTAACATATCCATGTTATTGTGAATTGCAAGATCATTTTCATTTTTTATAAGTTTATTTATTTTGAGAGAGTGTTTGTGTGTGCATGGACGGTTAGGAAGGGGCAGAAAGAGAAGGGGAGAGAGAATCCCAAGCAGGCTCCGTGATGTCAGCACAGAGCCCAATGTGCGGCTCAAACTCCTCAACCATGAGATCATGACCTGAGCAAAAATCATGAGTTGGGCACTTAACCAACTGAGCCACCCAGATGCCTGATCATTTTCATTTTTAAGGCTAAATAATGTCTCAGTGCATGTATATGTGTGTGTATAATTATGATTTCTTTCTCCATTCATCCATAAGCATGCACTTAGATTGTTTATATCTTGGCTATTGTGAATAATGATGTGGTGAACATGATTGGGTTGTTTATTTTCTCATGGATGAGTTTTAATAGTTCATTGTATATTTTGGCTAGCAGTGCTTTATCAGATGTCTTTTTCAAATGTTTTATTCTAATCTGTGACTTTTCATTTTCTATTGTCTTTTACAGAAGAGTCTTTAATTTTAATGAAGTTCAGTGTATCAATTATGTCTTTTTTTTGTTGGTGTATATAAAAAAGAATACAATACCTAAAGTCATCTAGTTTTTCTCCTATGTTATCTTCCAACAGTTTTATAGTTTCACATGTACAGATCACATTTAGGTATGTGATCTATTTTGAGTTTTTATGAAGAGTGTCAGATCTATGTCTAGTTTCATTTAAATCCCATTTGGTGATGGTGTATAATTCTTTATACATGTTGGATTACATTTGCTAATATTTTGTTGAGAAATGTGTATGTATGTTCATGAGAGCTACTAGTCTGTAGTTTTCTTATAATACCTTTGTCTGGTTTTGTTGTTACGGTAATTCTGGCCTCATAAAATGAGTTAGGAAATAATCCTTTACTTTTATGTTCTGGAATAAATTGTACAGAATGGATATAATTTCTTCCTTTAACGTTTGGTAGAATTAACCAGTAAACTCATCTGGGCCTGCTACTGTTTATTCAATTTGTTTAATAGATTAGAAAGAACTTGTAAAAGATTTGTTCAGGCCTATTCAAATTGTCTGTTTCTTCTTTTGTGGGCTTTGGCTAATTGTGTTTTTCAGGAATTGGTCCATTCCATCTAAGTTATTAAATTATGGATATTAGAGTCTTTCACAGTATTTCTTTATTATCCTCTTAATGGCTATGAGATCTGTAGTAATGTCTCTACTTTCATTACTGGTATTATTAATTTGTGCCTGGTTTTTTTGTTGTTGTTGTAGTTGTTGTTTTTTGTTTTCCCTAAGTTACCCTGATTAGAGGCTTATAGATTTTACTGATCTTTTCTGAGAACACTCTTTTGGTTTTGTTGTTTGTCTATTGATTTCCTGTGTTCAATTTCATTGGTTTCTGCTCCAAGTTCACCTAATGTTTATTCTTTCAGAAAACATTTACTGAGTTTTGGCATATGTTTGATACTCTCTCAGGCTCCTGGAAATGAATAGTGAAACAACAGACAAAATCCCACACCAAAATGGCATGTGTGATGATACTGTGACAAACACAAGCATGATGTAGAATGTAGATCTTATAGTAGATGTAAAGAATAGTAGTTTTTGGTCTAAAAATGTTGACTTTTTAAATAGTTTTTCATTATTGATAGTGATGAAGAGGAAAAAGTAGATTTGTGGGAGTCATTTATTAAGTCATTCAGTGGTCCAGATGAAAGTTGACTTAGGTCACTTGAATTAGATTTGTGGTGGTAGAATTGGAGAAGTGAACTGACTTAGGAGCGGGATTAACTGGTACAATTAAGAGGTTTGGATTGAGTTACATGGACATGGAAAACAAGTATGTCGTGCCAGGTATGATACTGAGTTATTTTCTAGCTTGTGGAACCAGATATATAGTATTTAGAAACAAGAATTGTTTACTCATACTTAATAGTATTCAAAATAGGACAAATGCTCCAAATAGTACAAATAAGCCTTCTTTTTTAGTGTCAGCGTCCCTCAACCCCTATACTTTTTTTTTTAAACCAAACATACCTGTCATTTGCCAGCTCAAAAATGAGTTGGAAATCTAATTTTAGGAATTATTCAAGATTCCTGCAAAGTAATGCCTTGGTATCTCTGTATCCATTAGGAAATATTTATAGAGCAAAATACATCAAATATATATTTTATTTATTAGGACATTGAAGCATTAGTTTTTATATTCTTCTAAAAATTTAGCACCATTATCAGTTTGAATAATAACTCTTTTAATTCCTTACCTTTTGCTTACCTTGGGAAACATCTTAATTTCAAGGTGCTTAATAGTTATACATTTAGCAATATAACTTGAATATTTTTATATTTGCTCCGTTAAGTAGACGTCCTGTACAATATATACATATTTTTGAAAACCGAAAAACTATTCTTCTTAACCTACTCATAAAGTAGCTTGAGTTATCTGCTCAAATTATCTAATAACTAATATTTATATTAGTTATTACTTAATTATATTAATCTATTTTTGCCAGCATAGCTTAGCTTACTGTATATCAAATGTATATGTCCTATACTTCTATATAGCAGTCTTTGGTTTTTAAAAAATATATCAAACTTGGGCACCTGGTGGCTCAGTTGGTTAAACATATGACTCCTGATTTTGGCTCAGGTCATCATCTCATGGTACATGAGTTCAATCCCTGCATTGGTTTCTGTGCTGATAGGGTGGAGCCTGCTTGAGATTCTCTCTCCATCCCCCCACCCCCCCTTCTCTCTCTCTCTTCCTTTTTGTCTGCTCCTTCCCTGCTCGTGCTGTCTCTCTCTCTCTCTCTCTCTCTCTCTCTCTCTCTCTCTCAAAATAAATAAGCTTAAAAAAAGATGAAAGAAATTAAAAAAACTATCAAACCAAGTTACCATAAAGACTTTACTTTGAGAATCAATTTCTAGTCTGTTATGTAAAGGTCAACTCATTTGGTGGTCAATTTTTTCTATCTGCTAACATGATCAAAATAAAAATTACTTAAGAACATTAAAGTATACATCAAAGTTTTCTACAAGTGTTTTTGAATACTTCCATAATGGTGTATATAGAAAAGGCAAGATGTATATTAAAAAGAGAAATGATGTGTTCTCTTTGGCAGCACGTACACAAACTTAGAATGATACCAAGAGGATTAGCATGGCCCCTGTGCAAGGATGACATAGAAATTTGTAAAGTACTTCATATTTAAAAAATATTTTCTACATCTCTAAAGGTTTTGAAAACCATTATGCCATGAGAAAAATGCATTCAGATGGAAACTGATTTTATGATCAACTCCTAAGGGGTATTTTTTTATTTAAGTGTATCCATTGAATAACAATAAAGAAAACTCTGTTTTATTTTTGTTTTTGTTTTGCTTTCCAATGCTATTGATTTGGAATAGTGAATTACATTACATTTGAGGTCTGATACACTGGGCTGAGCTTTGTTGACAGCCTAGTTCGTGGCATGGATTCTGTAAGATGTGGATTTTGAGTGGTACATTTTGACTGCTAAGGAGTGCTTGAGCTATTTTTACTCACTTGGTCAGCCCTACTTGTGAGCAGTAGAATACTGTTTTTTAGGTGACTGGCAAGATTTAAGAGCGCTGTTAGAAACATTTATTATAGACATTGGCCTAAAGGGTGGCCTCTCAGGCGTTTTTTGACCTACTTTAAGCAAGAAATCACACAAAAATCTGTTGATCATTGGGATGGAATTTAAAATCTAGGGACACCTAATTATACCACAATGATAATTATGACTATTTGCTATCAAATACAGTACATAATCATTACTTCTTAGAATCAGAAGCATCAGAAAATACAAAATACTGTGTTTTAAAACTTTTCCGGTGACCATTTTCTACCCTTTGTCCTAAGGGTGTGAGGTAACAGATTTGACTTACTCAATATGTTAACTCAGTATAAATTTCCTCTGTGGATTATATTATTTTCATGGTCAGAACAAAAGTATGCTTCTCAGACAATTGGATTTCTTTTTAATTCTTTCATTTCACCTCATGTGTCAAAATTATAATGAAGATACGTTATATTGTATCTCCTGTGTCATCCCCAGGACATATCAGGTTATGATTATCTGATTAGGTTACTGATGTTGCTGGGCACATCCTGCTTGTTCTGCTAATTTCTTTAGACATACTTTCTCAAAGAGAAAGAACAGATAAGATATTCAGCATCTTAAAATCTTTAAGGAATTTCTTTATATTTTCCCACAAAATTGTTTTGAAAGATTTATGTTTCGTCCACTTCTGAATATTTGAAATATAAATGAACAATTATGAAAAGTTAGAGATATATAGTGCTTTTTGTTGATTATGAAATAAGAAACAGTAGTGTGTGTCATATTGTCAAACAACAAAAATATGTTAAATAGGTAAAAAAAATTCATGTTATGAGCACCACCATGAATACACATAAAAGGAACATATACTGTCCAATGTTTCAAAGTAATAAATGCTGGGGTGCCAGGGTGGCTCAGTCAGTTAAGCGTCCAACTTCGGCTCAGGTCATGATCTCACAGTGCGTGGTTTCAAGCCCCACATGTGGCTCTGTGCTGACAGCTCAGAGCCTGGAGCCTGCCTTGCATTCTGTGTCTCCCTCTCTCTCTGTCCCCTGCCCCACCAGCTCACTCGTGCTCTCTCTCTCTCAAAAATAAACAGACATTAAAAAATTCAAAGTAATAAGAAATGCGTATCTCAATCCAGGGAAATTTTCATATAAGATAGGTAATCATTAATTGAATCATAGGGCATATATTTGGAATTATTTACAGATTCCAACTCAATAAAAATATAGATAGTATTTCTTATAGACTGGTCCTTGCAAAAATTGTAATAAACTGTCTTTAACCCAGTTCCCTAGGCATATACTGTGGAGATTTGCCTACAGAAAGTTTATTGGGAGATCCTCTCAGTATCAAAACCTGTACTATAGTACAGATTGAATGTTTACAACCGCCAAATTTATTTGTTGAAATCCTAAACTCAAAGGTGATGGTATTAGGAGATGGAAGTTGTGGAGGTGATTATTTCATGAGGGTGTAGCCCTCTTGATTGGGATTGGTACCTTTATAAAAGAGGCCCATAGAGCTCCCTCACCCCTTCCTCCATGTGAAGTTACATAAGGAAGAGGACCCTCATCTGACACCAAATCTCCCGGTGTCTTGATCTTAAACTTCCCAGCCTTCAGAATTATGGGAACTAAACCTGTTGTTCATATAAGCCACTCAGTCTGTGGTATTTTGTTATAACAGCCCAAATGGAATAAAACAACCTGTGAGAGAGGGTTCAAAGTAAGCAGGATCTGGTACACATACTGCAATGCCATGAGGAGTGCTGTAGCTGGGTGGTCCTGGCAGTCGGAATTGAAACAGGAGAGCAGGGGCTTTGTATCCATGCATAGATGAGGAAAACTTTTAAGGTAGGATGAAGCAGCTCCTTTGGGCTGCCGGCAATTCTAGGGGAGGGATTCAGCTATGAACTGGCAGCAGGTAAAATTTGTAGCAACTGAGGCAATAAGGGCTCTAACACACCCTAGAATTTACTACTGATCAATAAACTCACATTCTGATGATGTTCAGGATTTCTTTTTTTTTTTTCAATGTTTATTCATTTTTGAGAGAGTGAGTGGTAGAGGGTCAGGGAGAGAGAGGGGTACAGAGGATTCAAAGCAGGCTCTAGTTGATAGCAGAGTCTGTGGTACTCAAACTCATGAATCATTAGATCATGACCTGAGCTGAAGATCATGACTGACTGAGACACCCAACCTCCTTTAGTGATGTTCAGGACTTTAATACACTTTTGTAATTATCATGAAATGGTAATGACTTCTATATGGTCATATAAAACCAACTAATACTTAAAGGTAATGCTTATTTAATATTTTCAACAATATAACAACACAGTAAAATAAAACCATTTAAATGTCACAAAAGAAACACATACAAAAGAAAATTATACTTTAATAGAAGACTCAAGTTATAAATGCAGCAGGAATTTCTTTTAAAAAAAGTAAAATTAAAAAGAAATTATGCCGAAGTATTCACAGTGATAATTGTGTTAGGTGTTTTGGGGAGCAATTTTTCAATACTTTCATCTTTCAATTTTTTATCAATGAGTATGGATTTATCCAGTGTACTTCAGGACAAGCACACTGCATACTCTTGATGATTTTGCAAGCTTTGGATTTCTTGGCTTTGGTTTACTTTGTTTCTGGGCATTCCATTGTTATTTTTAGCTATTTTTAGCATTGTTATTTGCCCTGTGGGCTGAATATTTCATATTCAGCATTATTTCTGCTGAATCAAGACCACACTATCCTGAAAAGCAGTATACTACTATTATTTTTCAACTTTATGTTGTGTTTCACCACCTCCTTAAGCAGTTTATCCAGATCTCTTTGAGTGGTTTTGTTATTTTGCTCTTCATATCATATGTCTTAAAATATTATGTAAGAGTCTATCCAACTCCTACTCTTGAGTTTTTCTTGCTTAAGTATGATAATCCCTAATAACTTCTAGAAAAAGTGAGGTGTACAAAGCCTTGGAATATGTGAGCCACTTTTTGAGGAAAGATGTTGGGGAGATAAAGAGAAAAAAAAAGAATATGAATTGAAAAAGGTAAAGTGAAGGAAACAAAATAGATATTGAATGAAAATATAAAAATTATATCCAGGTAGGTCTGTCTTCACTCCATTAGCTAGAGAAACAGCATGTAAAACACTTATAGCCTCTGCTGCGAGGCTAACTCTATGTCCAAGACATGTAGGTGAAGGCTGTGCTGCTTTAATTTTATTACAACGACATCTGTGTTCTAAACCTATATATTAATAAGGTAAATGGTCTTTTTTTATATCGTCTATCTAAATACAGTACTTTTGTATTAGCTGATTTTCTGTGATAAATTCTCTAGGCTGCAACCCAAATAATATGGGGATGTGTGTATATGAAATCATTGTTCCTATAATTTTTAAATTCCAGTATAAATAACAGTGTTATATGCGTTTCTGTGTACAATATAGTGATTCAAGAATTCTCTACATTATTCAGTGTTCATCATGATAAGTGTGCTCTTAATCCCTGTCACCTATTTCACCCATTCTTCCATCTACCTCCTGTACTTTTGTATTACAAGGCATCTTGATCTATGGGTATGTAGGATCATACCACGTAGGAAGAAGCTCTGTAATAGGATATGGTGGTGGCATCATGAGTCATTATTCAAAAAAGTGATATAGAAATATAGATAAAACAATCAAATTTAGTATTTGTTTTATAGATGGATATAAGTAAAATAACACCCTGATCATCTTGGTCACTCTTGCCATGTCGGCTTCCAAGAACTTTAAGTGCATGGACTGGAACTTTCACTCCACAGTGAATAGCTCAAATCCAATCAAAACATTAATCTGTGTAATTTGTGCGGTATGTTCAGTAAGGGAAGTGTCCATTTGCAGTTGTTTTTTTTTTTTTTTAATATGAAATGTATTGTCAAATTGGTTTCCATACAACACCCAGTGCTCATCCTAACAGGTGCCCTCCTCAATACCCATCACCCACCCACCCCTCCCTCCCACCCCTCATAAACCCTCAGTTTGTTCTCAGTTTTTAGAAGTGTCTTATGTTTTGGCTCCTTCTGTCTCTCACCATTTTTTTTCCTTCCCCTCCCCCATGGTCTTCTGTTAAATTTCTCAGGATCCACATACGAGTGAAAAAATATGGAATCTGTCCTTCTCTGTATGACTTATTTCACTTAGCATAACACTCTCCAGTTCCATCCACGTTGCTACAAAAGGACATATTTCATTCTTTCTCATTGCCACGTAGTATTCCATTGTGTATATAAACCACAATTTCTTTATCCATTCGTCAGTTGATGGACATTTAGGCTCTTTCCATAATTTAGCTATTGTTGAGAGTACTGCTATAAACATTGGGGTACAAGTGCCCCTATGCATCAGTACTCCTGTATCCCTTGGGTAAATTCCTAGTAGTGCTACTGCTGGGTCATAGGGTAGGTCTATTTTTAATTTTCTGAGGAACCTCCACACTGCTTTCCAGAGCGGCTGCACCAGTTTGCATTCCCACCAACAGTGCAAGAGGGTTCCTGTTTCTCCACATCCTCACCAGCATCTATAGTCTCCTGATTTGTTCATTTTGGCCACTCTGACTGGCGTGAGGTGATATCTGAGTGTGGTTTTGATTTGTATTTCCCTGATGAGGAGCGACGTTGAGCATCTTTTCATGTGCCTGTTGGCCATCCGGATGTCTTCTTTAGAGAAGTGTCTATTCATGTTTTCTGCCCATTTCTTCACTGGGTTATTTGTTTTTCGGGTTTGGAGTTTGGTATGCTATTTATAGATTTTGGAAACTAGCCCTTTGTCCGATATGTCATTTGCAAATAACTTTTCCCATTCCATTGGTTGCCTTTTAGTTTTGTTAATTGTTTCCTTTGCTGTGCAGAAGCTTTTTATCTTCATGAGGTCCCAGTAGTTCATTTTTGCTTTTAATTCCCTTTGCCTTTGGGGATGTGTCAAGTAAGAAATTGCTGCAGCTGAGGTCAGAGAGATTTTTCCCTGCTTTCTCCTCTAGGGTTTTGATGGTTTCCTGTTTCACATTCAGGTCCTTTATCCATTTTGAGTTTGTTTTTGTGAATGGTGTAAGAAAGTGGTCTAGTTTCACTCTTCTGCATGTTGCTGTCCAGTTCTCCCAGCACCATTTGTTAAAGAGACTGTCTTTTTTCCATTGGATATTCTTTCCTGCTTTGTCAAAGATTAGTTGGCCATATGTTTGTCGGTCTAGTTCTGAGGTTTCTATTCTATTCCATTGGTCTATGTGTCTGTTTTTGTGCCAATACCATGCTGTTTTGATGATTACAGCTTTCTAGTAGAGGCTAAAGTCTGGGATTGTGATACCTCCTGCTTTGGTCTTCTTCAAAATTATTTTGGCTATTTGGGACCTTTTGTGGTTCCATAGAAATTTTAGGATTGCTTGTTCTAGCTTCAAGAAGAATGCTGGTGCAATTTTGGTTGGTATTGCACTGAATTTGTAGATAGCTTTGGGTAATATTGACATTTTGACAATATTTATTCTTCCAATCCATGAGCACGGAATGTTTTTCCATTTCTTTATATCTTCTTCAATTTCCTTCATAAGCTTTCTATAGTTTTCAGCATACAGATCTTTTACATCTTTGGTTCGGTTTATTCCTAGGTATTTTATGCTTCTTGGTCCAATTGTGAATGGGATCAGTTTCTTTATTTGTCTTTCTGTTGCTTCATTATTAGTGTATAAGAATGCTACTGATTTCTGTACATTGATTTTGTATCCTGCGATTTTGCTGAATTCGTGTATCAGTTCTAGCAGACTTTTGGTGGAGTCTATCGGATTTTCCATGTATAATATGTCATCTGCAAAAAGCGAAAGCTTGACTTCATCTTTGCTAATTTTGATGCCTTTGATTTCCTTTTGTTGTCTGATTGCTGATGCTAGAACTTCCAACACTATGTTAAATAACAGTGGTGAGAGTGGACATCGCTGTCTTGTTCCTGATCTCAGGGGGAAAGCTCTCAGTTTTTCCCATTGAGGATGATAGTAGCTGTGGGCTTTTCACAAATGGCTTTTATGATCTTTAAGTATGTTCCTTCTATCCCAACTTTCTTGAGGGTTTTTATTAAGAAAGGATGCTGAATTTTGTCAAAGGCTTTTTCTGCATCGATTGACAGGATCATATGGTTCCTATCTTTTCTTTTATTAATGTGATGTATCACATTGATTGATTTGCAAATGTTGAACCAGCCTGCATCCCAGGAATGAATCCCACTTGATCATGGTGAATAATTCTTTTTATGTGCTGTTGAATTCGATTTGCTAGTATCTTATTGAGAATTTTTGCATCCATATTCATCAGGGATATTGGCCTGTAGTTCTCTTTTTTTACTGGGTCTCTGTCTGGTTTGGGAATCAAAGTAATGTTGGCTTGATGGAATGAGTCTGGAAGTTTTCCTTCCCTTTCTATTTTTTGGAATAGCTTGAGAAGGATAGGTACTATCTCTGCTTAAAATGTCTGGTAGAATTCCCCAGGGAAGCCATCTGGTCCTGGAGTCTTAATTGTTGGGGGATTTTTGATAACTGATTCAATTTCTTTGCTGGTTATGGGTCTGTTCAACTTTTCTATTTCTTCCTGTTTGAGTTTTGGAAGAGTGTGGGTGTTCAGGAATTTGTCCATTTCTTCTAGGTTGTCCAGTTTGTTGGCATATAATTTTTCAAAGTATTCCCTGATAATTGCTTGTATTTCTGAGGGATTTGTTGTAATAATTCCATTTTCATTCTTGATTTTATCTAGTTGGGTCATCCCTCTTTTCTTTTTGAGAGCCCTGGCTAGAGGTTCATCAATTTTGTTTATTTTTTCAAAACACCAACTCTTGATTTCATTGATCTGCTCTAGTGTTTTGCTTTTTTGTTTTTGTTTTGTTTTGTTTTTAGATTCTATATTGTTTATTTCTGCTCTGATCTTTATTATTTCTCTTCTTCTGCTGGGTTTGGGGTGTCGTTGCTGTTGTGCTTCTAGTTCCTTTAGGTGTGCTATTATATTTTGAATTTGGGATTTTTCTTGTTTCTTGAGATAGGCGTGGATTGCAATGTATTTTCCTCTCAGGACTGCCTTCACTACATCCCAAAGCGTTTGGAATGTATTTTCATTTTCATTTGTTCCCATATATTTTTTAATTTCTTCTCTAATTGTCTGGTTGACCCATTCATTCTTTAGTAGGGTGTTCTTTAACCTCCATGCTTTTGGAGGTTTTCCACACTTTTTCTTGTGGTTGAGTTCAAGCTTCATCACATTGTGGTCTGAAAGTATGCATGGAATGATCTCAATTCTTGTATACTTATGAAGGGCTGTTTTGAGACCCAGTAAGTGGTCTATCTTGGAGAAGGTTCCATGTGCACTTGAGAAGAAAGTATATTCTCTTGCTTTGGGATGCAGAGTTCTAAATATATCTGTCAAGTCCATCTGATCCAATGAATCATTCAGGGTCCTTGTTTCTTTATTGATCCTGTGTCTAGATGATCTATCCAATGTTGTAAGTGGGGTATTAAAGTCCCTGCAATTACCACTTTGTTATCAATAAGGTTGCTTATGTTTGTAATTGTTTTATATATTTGGGGGCTCCCGTATTTGGCGCATAGACATTTATAATTGTTAGCTCTTCCTGATGGATAGACCCTGTGATTATTATATAATGCCCTTCTTCATCTCCTATTACAGCCTTTAATTTAAAGTCTAGTTTGTCTGATGTAAGTATGACTACTCCAGCTTTCTTTTGACTTCCAGTGGCATGATAAATAGTTCTCTATCCCCTCACTTTCAATCTGAAGGTGTCCTCAGGTCTAAAATGAGTGTCTTGTAGACAGCAAATAGATGGGTCTTGTTTTTTTATCCATTCTGATACCCTCTGTCTTTTGGTCGAACATTTAGCCCATTTACATTCAGTGTTATTATGGAACGATAGGGGTTTAGAGTGACTGTGATGTCTGTAGGTTTCGTACTTGTGATGATCTAGTACTTTGTCTCACAGGATCCCCCTTAGGATCTCTTTAGGGCTGGTTTAGTGGTGATGAATTCCTTCAGTTTTTGTTTGTTTGGGAAGATCTTTATCTCTCCTTCTATCCTAAATGACATACTTGGCTGGATAAAGGATTCTCGGCTGCATTTTTTTTCTGTTCATCACATTGAACATTTCCTTCCATTCCTTTCTGGCCTGCATTTGACAGCTTTTTATTTTTTTTTTAATTTTTTTTCAACGTTTATTTATTTTTGGGACAGAGAGAGACAGAGCATGAACGGGGGAGGGGCAGAGAGAGAGGGAGACACAGAATCGGAAACAGGCTCCAGGCTCTGAGCCATCAGCCCAGAGCCCGACGCGGGGCTCGAACTCACGGACCGCGAGATCGTTACCTGGCTGAAGTCGGATGCTTAACCGACTGCGCCACCCAGGTGCCCCTTGACAGCTTTTTAAATTCAAGTTCAATTTAGTTGTTTCTGTCCCTTCTTTTCTGTCTTTTACACTTTATTCTTCTTAACTAAGAGCTCCTCATCTAAGATAGAGTTGACAATGGATATTATAAGAACAGTGTTGAAAAAAAATTTCAAATGCATATTCTGAAGACATAAAAATGTATAGGTTATTCCATAAAATAGTATGGAATGGCCAAGGGAAATTTTACTAAGCAATAAATGGAGGTTTATCAGTGTGAATTTGCCAAAGAATAAGGAAAAAGTTTCACTCCCAAAAAAGACCAAATATGAGCATATGATCAAAATTTAAAAATGACAACAACCAACTATCATCACATTTCTTAAAGATGTTAAGGCAGAGGTTTTAAGATCCTTAAATAACTTAAGTAAATGCTCATTAAAAACAAGCTGCTACTATTATCTTCCATATAACTTTCTTCATATAAATCAAGCAGAAGTTTTCAGTGATCTTAGTTTTTATATAGCTTGGCATACCCGTGTAAGAAAGTTTTTCCTCAGACTCTTAAATAATGTTGATGAATCACCTCATTTTTTTCATTCTAATGTCAAAAACTGAATTTAACATACCCTAAAAGAACATTTTATATGAGTCTAGTCTCATCTTTAATGTAGGGACTTTATCACAAATTGACAGATTTCTTCCTTTTAATATTCTTAGATAATAAACATAATATATGTATTTTAAAAATAAACATTAAATAGCATCTTTTGTGATGTTTTTCAAATGAGAAAACAAAAGAAACAAAATCACTTCTCTGGACTGCCTTAAAAAAATCCAAATAGAGTTACATCTATTAGAGAATTACTGCTAGAGAGTAATAGAGAATGTAAATATGTCAACATTTATATCTACAATTGGGAATGTAGGCTACTAAAGAGACAAAATGAAATTTAAGATCCACAGTAAAATGCTAGTAGATTTGGAAATATTTTGTGATTTTTTTTAATATTTATTTTTGAGAGAGAGAGAGAGAAACAGAGAGAGAGAGAGAGAGAGAAAGAGAGAGAGAGTGAGCGAGCAAATGTGGGAGGGGCAGAGAGAGAGGGAGACAGAGGATCCAAAGCAGGGTCTGCATTGACAGAGCCCGATGAAGGGCCTGAATCCACAAACCATGAGATTTTGACCCGAGCCTAAGTCAGATGCTTAACCCACTGAGCCACCCAGGTGCACCAATATTTTATGGCTTTTAAGATGAAACCTTGAGATACATATTCATAGTTATATCTTATTCTTCCTTTTATTAAATTTTGTGTTAATTAAAACATTTTAAAAATGATGTTTAAAATCTAGTTAACAGTGACATACTGCCAAATCTGGATAATGGGGGCTTCGTTTTCCTCATAGAAAATGGTCTTGCTCTATCTTTTGTGTATGAAGATGAGGGACAAGGAAACCAAAACAAATTCTTTCATTAGGTCTGACCAAATACAATTTTTGATAGGCTTCCTTCTGCCCCAAACCCTTGCTTTCCAGTCTACCCCCTTTTTTCCCTTCCTAACTTCATCAAATATTTACTGTGGTACTATGCTACCCCCATAGTCATTTTTCTTGAATTTGATTTTTTCTTCCTCTTCTGATAGGAGAAACTCTGCTCTATGATCTAAGAGAGTATTCATGACTAACCACAAAATCCTTCATCTCCAAAACGCATTTTGAACAAATTCTTTGTTGGCTGTATCTGTTATCTACAAACATCATCAGTGCCACGTTTTTATTTATCTGGGTAGTTAGCTTTATTATTTTTTTTCTGAATAAATTATGCTCACAGATTCATCCTTTATCCAGCAAAATTTCAACAAAATATCCTAAAATTAATGAAAACAAGAATACTCTTCACCTATGTCCCTAATTTCAATCTTATCCTAAAATATCAGTAGGAAAATTGGTTTCTCTTTTGAAAATTTTTTATTTATTTTTATTTTTTACGTTTATTTATTTTTGAGATACAGAGAGAGACAGAGCATGAATGGGCGAGGGTCAGAGAGAGGGAGACACAGAATCTGAAACAGGCTCCAGGCTCGGAGCTGTCAGCACAGAGCCTGATGCAGGGCTGGAACTCAAGGACCGCGAGATCATGACCTGAGCCGAAGTCGGCCGCTTAACCAACTGAGCCACCCAGGCACCCCTCTTTTGAAAATTTTTAATTTAAAATAAGTGCTTGCCTAATTCCATTATAAAATATATAGCAAGCATTTGTTATTTGTTGAGTGTTAACTAGCACTTGTGACTCTGTAGGTGTTGTCGTGACTTTCAAATGGATATCCCAATCCTCCAGAAACTCACAGTCTGTAGGAGGCAGACATGTGCAGAAATAATCGTTATGGGAAATGCTATGAAAGCTATTCAGCAAAGAAGAAAAGCAGATGATTTGCAGAAAGATGGATCTTACAATTATTGAACCCTCCCATGTTTGACGTTTAGTTAGTGAAATAAGAAACATAAGAAAGTTAAAAAGCCATACCAAGTCCCAGATAGTAAGTGGAAGCTCAGTATCATGTTCAATAGATTGTACAGACATTTAGATGGAGCAGTCCTTTCCATTTATGAAAGTTGATGATAGGCCTTATAAGAAGAAAATGGAAGTTGATAAGGTAATTGAAGATAGCAGGCTCTGTCTCTAAAGCAAGGTGAATTGAAACTCATCACTTTGATCCTCCAATGAAGATATTGTTCTGCTATAGTAAATGTTTGTGGCAAGGTTTTTTTCTTTTTTTTTTCAAGTTTTTATTTAAATTCTATTTAGCTAACATACAGTGTAATATTAGTTTCAAGTGTAGAATTTAGGGATTCATCACTTACATACAACACCCAGTGCTCATCACAAAAAATGCCATCCCTAATACCCATCACCCATTTAACCCATCCCTCTACCCACCTATCCTCCATCAACCCTCAGCTTGTTCTCTAAGGTTGAGAGTCTGTTTTCTGGTTTGCCGCTCATTTTTCACCCCCTATATTCATCAGTTTTGTTTCTTAACTTCCACATATGAGTGAAATCATAGGGCATTTTCTTTCTCTACTGATTTATTTTGCCGAGTATAATATTCTCTGGCTCCATCCACATTGTTGCAAATGGCAAGATTTCATTCTTTTTTATGGCTGAGTGATATTACACTGTATATGTATGCCATTCTTCTCTATCCATTCATCAGTTAGTGGGCATTTGGGCTCTTTCCATAATTTGGCTACTGTTGGTAATGCAGCTAAAAACATTAGGGTGCATGTATCCCTTTAAATCACTATTTTTGTATCCTTTACATAAGCACTTAGTAGTACAATTGCTAGATTGTGGATGTGGCGCAAGAGGAACCCTCTTTCACTGTTGGTGGGTATGTAAACTGGTGTAGCTACTCTGGAAAACAGTGTGGATATTCCTCAAAAAGTGAAAAACTGAACTACCCTGTGGCAGGGTTTTCATTGAAACTCTGTGCTAGTCATTGCTGAGAAGAACAATGAGGAATAAGTTGGGAGTCAGGAAATTTCCATTCTGATTAACTTGTTGACATTATTGTGTATGTGACATTTGCACAAGAAATGAAATCTAGTTTCTTGATTTAGGAGATGAGGATAATAGTGAATATGCCTATGCTGCTTATAGGATGTTATAACCATGAAATTTGATAATAGGCTTGCAAAATTAATGTATAATGTCGTCTTTTGTAAAATAACTTTGGGCAATATAAGCCTAAGAGAAATGTAAACTGGTTTATTACTCCTTTTCTCCACTAGACTCCATCTCTGTAGTCTCTTCCTCTCTTCACTAGAATTACTAAGACATATCATTGTAATACTGAAAAAAAAGAGGTTTTATTGTGTATGTTGAATTTCCA